>NC_037671.1:8528695-8839807 GCF_003255815.1 Theropithecus gelada | reverse complement strand
GAGAAAGAAAGAAAAGAAAGAAAGAAAGAAAGAAAGAAAGAAAGAAGAAAAGAAAAGAGAAGAAGGAAATTGCTGTAAATTACCCACTTCACTACTCTCAAGTTCCCCAGATATTCCTTAGCATTTTCCAAAAGTCCACCTCCAATGGGCCAGGAATGTGCCCCTCGAAGTCACCTGGGGTTGGCTATGCCTGGGGTGGCCCCAGCACAGCCCTGTCCTTATGCCTCTTCTGTTTCCTTCTGTTGACCTCTCACCTACTTACCCCAAATGTGGAACCTCATTCTTCTTAATATAGCTGATGCTGGGCTGTAAACTGGTAGTGAGACTTTCCTGAAGGTTCATGAAGAATAGAAAGGAAACACAACACAGCAAACAACATACAACTGCTGGCCCCATCCACAGCTGTTCAAAGTCCTACCTGGCTACAGCCTACCTTCCCATGGTCAGAGAAACTTACTGGGCTCTATCAGCAGTGGGGGTACTTCAGGCTTCCCCCGGCTTCAAAGTCTCAGCCCAGTGGACCTCTGGCCATAGAGAAGGCAGAAAGCCCTTCCTTTAGCTCAGCCTAAGGCCCACCTCACTTTCTGCTCCAAGACAAATGCCTCCTAAAAATTTCACTCCTTTTAAGGAAGCTCCACCCCGGCCCTCCGTGGTGTCATCTCTGTGTGTGTGCTCCAGCTGCTATAATAAAGTGCCACGGTGACTTTAAAAACAGAAATGTATTATCTCACAATGTTGGAGGCTAGAAGTTCAGGGTCAAGGTGTTGGCAGGGTTGGTTCCTTCTGCAGGTTGGGAGGAACAATCTATTCCCAGCCCCTGTGCTAGATTCTGGAGGCTCATCAGAAGTCTTTGGCATTTCTTGGTGTAAAATACATCACTCCAATCCAAACTCCATTGTTCACATGGTTGTCTTCAATCCATCTTCCCGTTGTGCATGTCTGTCTCTGTGTCCAAACTTCCCCTTCTTAGAAGCACCAGTCATATTGGATCAGGACTCATCTAATAACCTCATTTTAACTTGAGGTCGTCTGTAAAGACTCAATTTCCTAATAAGGTCACATTCTGAGGTACTGGGGGTTAGGACTTCAGCATATCTTTTTGAGGAGACACAATTTAATCCATAATACCCTCTAACGCCAGCAAGATAATCACACTGTAGTCTCATAGCAACCTAGTTCTCAAAGCCTGAGTTATTCAATTTGAAATAGTGCCTCATCAACCTCCCAGTCCTGATTTGACTGCTTCAATCTCATTCAAGTTTCTTATTCAGTACTCCCTCAAAAAACTTTGAAGTCCGGGTTCACCCAGGATTACATGTTTCACACACACACATACACATGAAATGCTTTGAACAGTGTGTGATGATGTGACATTGAATAGTGACTGTGTATCAGGGATGTGGGGTACTGGTCACCTCTCCCTTTGTTCAAGGTTTTGAACAGCAGAGGACATACATGCACAATACACTGAATAGGAGACAAAGAAGAGCTTCATCAATCCAGACAAATACTCAGCACCTCGTAGTAAACCACTAATAAAACCTGGATTAGGGAGGGGGTGGCTTAAGCCTGAGGTCTAAGTGGGTCTCCCTCTTCCCACTCCAAATACATCTTGGGATTGGTATGCCGTAACCACCTGTCTCTAGTGTAAGACAGAGAGAGATGCCTAAGGATACAGAGAAGGTTTACTGTCTTCTCAGTTCCACGTACAATACATGCCATCTACCATGGGCTCTTTCAATACAACATCACACTTTCTCGACAACCCCCATTCGGTAATATCTTTATGCCCTCTTTAGAAGTAAGGAACCTAATGCCTAGAGATGGTATATAATTGGCCCATGTTTCAGAGCCAATACATTTAGGGAGGAAGCCAAAACTCAATCCCACACTGGGCTGTCTGACTCCAAGCTGTGGCCCACAGTGTGACCATTTCCATTTTGTGTTAATGAATGATTCATAATGATCAGGAATTCATTGATTGTGATCGGTGTGGTTGAATTTCCTGTTATTTTAAGGGCTAGACAGAGTAACTTCCAAAAGTTTATTACCAGGAGCCTCTGGAAAGAAAGGAAATTTATCCAAAAAGTTTGTGTAAAGATTGTACTCAAGCCCAGCCTCACACCAGGGACAGGGCTGGAGCCAGAATGCCCTTGTGGTGGCTGCCTCAATGCAAGCCAAGCTTTCTTTCCAGCTTCACAAAATAATTGTTGGCGTTTGTAGCCAGGCTAACCTCAGAATAAGAGTTATCTCAGTGTCTTGGCAACATAGGGTCTAAAAGATATAATGACATTTTTCAGAATTATAGTTGGGAAATAAATATATATATACACACACACACACACATATATATATACACACACACACACATATATAAAAGGATATAATTCAAAAGGATGGATCAGTTGAACCTATTTTTTAAAACTTCACAGAAAACCTTAAGAGCAGGAAAGATGACATCAAACATGCTCTGTCAGGAGAAGTGGTTGCTCTTTCCTTTTTGTAGTCACAGGGTCTTGATAGGCAGGTGAAGCTTTCAGTCCCTAATGACAAATAGCCACTTTGTAAATGCCACTTTTAAATCTTCTAGGTGTAAAATAAAATGATAAAATCAAACCATCTTCCATTGAAGCAAAGAAAGAAGACTTTCCAAATTTAATAAATTTCCTGAAAACTGATAATTGGGTCATTCAGCAGGTAAAATAACTAGGAAAGGCTCTCATCTCTACAAATGAGAGGGCTGCCTGCAAGGTAGGGGCTCAGCGACCTGCAGTGAGATGATGGGAATTGCTGAGCTGAGGGAGCCACAATCATCTAAAGATTGAGAATAAGCATCATCGTGTAGTACTCTTGCATTGGGTGAGAGTTTTGCAGGGTTTCAGGGTTTCTTAAGGAACACAGTTTTCATTTGGCATGGGCGTCCTTCTGCTGGCCTGGGGAGTTGAGGGTAATCTCATGGTAAATATTATTGGGTTTATCTACCCAGATGTCTTTATCTCAGATGTTAGGGTACTACTCTTTCCCTAACAAAGTCTTAACTTGCACATAAGAGATTGATCAAGTCTATACATTCATTCTGCTAGCTGTGGTTCCTTAAAATTAAATCCTGGGCCTCATTTTTAGCACAATCTGAAAGAAAACTGCTGAATATAAGGGTCTCTTTAATTCTTAAACTATCCAGTATGGTAGCCACTAGCCACCATGTGTCTAATGAAGTCTTGAAATGTGGCTATTCCAGACTGCCATATGCCAGAATTGTAAAATACATACTGGTCTTGAAAACTTGTACCAAAAATATAATAGCACTTACTAATAAGTCTTTATATGTGTTACATATTGAAATAATAGTTTTGATATATTGGGTTAAATCAAACACATTATTGGAATTAATCTCACCTGTATCTTTTTTACTTTTCACTTTATGCCTACTAGAAAATGTAAAATTACATATGTGGTTCTTATTCTATTTCCATGGGGGCAGAACTGCTTTAAATGCTTCATGGGGGCTTCCAGGCTTTCCAAGTGTGCCTAGAGAGCAGAGTCGGCTAGGCTGAGGTTGTTTTCCTTTCTCAAGGATTCTGAAGCTGTGCAAAGTGAGTCAATTCCAATTTGCATCTGTCAAAACACATAGAACTTTATAGCACCAAGAATGAACCTTAATGTATGCAAATTTTAAAAAATCATTTAGGAGGTCAAAGAATCCTAAGACAGAATGCAGAATATGACAAAAGAGTCTAATTACCTTACAAGTGTATGAAACAACCTCACTGAAGGGGGTGAGGGGAAAAGGTGCTGACCAAAGTGACTTTGAACTGAGTGGAGTCTGTAAGACTAAAGGTTAGAGGAACTGCATGGAAGCACTTTACTCAGCCAAAAAGTTGTTTCCAATAGTGGAACAGGTTAATGATTCTGAAATCACTATACATGTGCACTGGAACTGAACAATTAAGTAAATGGCTGGCAGATAGCGGAAGCCAGGTTTCCCACTATTGGAGTGGGAGGTTACATAGCAATGAGGCAAAGGGAGGGGACTAGAATGATCCGTGTGTGATGGGTTAGAGTTGGAGACATCCGTATGAACTCTTGTTTAATCTAATACAGATGTAGATGGTTATATAACAAGATACTGATGGAAATGTGCATATACCCATATATATTTAACATATTTCCTTGTTTAGTCAGCTGAGAGTGCCTAGAAGCAACAATACCTCAGCAGCAACAAGCACATTTACTGCCCAGATTCTGGTTTCTAATACCATTTTCCAATAAAATGAAAGAGAGCTCCTTAGAGAAATAGCCTATTTTAGGCCAGGGTAGAAAATATATATGATGAATATAGAGAATTCTGTCATGCCAGAAGGCAAAGAAGTGCTACAATAAAAGAAAAAGGTTCATAATTATGGGGTATGTCAAAGGGATATGAGAGTCAACTGAAAGAGCTCCCAATGGTCAAAGCTGGAACAATTTGAGCAATAAAATGAATAAAGTAGTATTGGATTATAACTCAAATCATAAAGTAAATATCAGTGAGTCCATACTGATATAAATAAATGATTGAATGCATAAATAAATGAAGGATAAGAGACAAATATCCTATGCAGAAGAATTTCCCAAAAAAATTACGTAGTTATTCTCAAGAATATGGAACTTAACTCCCCTACTCCATAAGTGAGGGCTGTGCACAGTGACTTCCTTCCAAAGAATACAAGATGGAAAGGGGCCGTAAAGAGTAACTTTACAGTGGAAAAACCTAGTAAACGCTACCTGGGGCAGGTGATCAAGTTTAACATGAACAGTGATAAGCCATTTCTTAGTCAACTCAGGCTGCAATAACAAAATACCAAAGAATGGGTAGCTTAAAAAACAGAAATTTATTTCTCACAATCCTCTAGATGCAAAGTCCAATGTTAAGGTAGCAGCAAGATAGGTTTGGTTTTGAGGTGCAGCTGCTGTCTCGTAGTAGGCCCACATGACCTCTTCTTTCTGTGTGCACAGGGAGAGACAGCAAGCTGTCTGGTGTCTCTTATCTGGGACCTTATAAGGGTACTAATACAATCACAAAGGCTTCACCTTCTAGTTATCTTCCAAAGGAATTATCTCCAAATACCATCACAGTCGGGGTTGGGCTTCAATACATGAATTTTGGAAGGGACATAAACATGCAGTTCATAACAGTCATAATGATAGCATTCCCTTGATATGTGATGAGAATGGCACTTAACCTCCATAATCTTCTTTCCAAAAATCCATAATCACCACCTAGTTATGATAAAAATGTAAGACAAATGTCCATTGAAGGACTTAGTATAAAATACCTGACTAGTACTCCTCAAAACTCCAAGGTCATCGAACACAAAGTCTGAGAAACAGCCACGGCCAAAAGGATCCTCAAGAAACAAGTAAATATAATGTGGTATTTTGGATGGGATTCTGGAACAGGAAAATAACACAAGGGATTTACTAATGGTAAGAATATACCATATTAATACAATATGTTAACAATAGGGGAAACTAAGTGTGGGATGCAAGGGAATTCTGTATCTTATTTTCATGATTTTTCTGTAAATCTAAAAATAAAACTGTTCAAAAATAAACAGTTTATTTTTTTAAAAAAATACACAGAGAAAGTTAGAAATTCTTCTACAATTGTCTTCCAGAACATAAATGAAATGGTTTAACAATAGTATAGACATAAATAAAGACAGAATTTATGAAAGTTAGAAAAATGGCAAAAGAACATATCCAGAAGGAGACATGGTAAAACAAAAGGATGGGAAATATGAAACAGAGGATAAGACATATAGAAGACACAAGACACAGTGAAAAGGAACCACAAAAGACCCAGAATAGACAAAGCAATCTTGGGCAAGAAAAACAAAGCTGGAGGCACCACACTACCTGATTTCAAAATATACTACAAAACCGTAGTAATCAAAACAGTATTGAACTGGCATAAAAATATAAATATAAATCAGTGGAACAGTGTAGACAGTCCAGAAATAAATCCACTCATTTACTGTCAGTTGATCTTCAACAAAGGTGCCAAGAACTCACAATGGGATAAGGATAATCACTTAAATAAATCGTAGTAAGGAAATCGTATATCCACATTCAGAAGAATGAAACTGGACCCCTATCTCACACTATCTACAAGAATCAACTCAAAATGGATTAAAGACTTAAACATAAGACCTGAAACAGTAAATCTACTAGAAGAAAACATAAGAAAAATTCTCCTTGACAGTGTTCTGGGCAATGATATTTTTTTTTTGATATGACTCCAAAAGCCCAGGCAACAAAAGCAGAAATAGACAAGTAGGATTGCATCAAACTAAGAAGCTTCTGCACAGCAATGGAAACATGAAGTATATGAACAACCTACAGAATGGGAGACAATATTTGCAAACCATACATCTGATAAGGGGTTAATATCCAAAATATGTAACAAACTCAAACAACTCAAGATCAAGAAAACAAACAACTCAATTTAAACACAGACAAAGGACCTGAATAGACATTTCTCAAAAGATGACATACAAAATGGCCAACAGGTATATGAAAAAATGCTTAACATCACTAATCATTAGAGAAATGCAAATCGAAACCACAATGAGATATTGCCTTACACCTTATCTGTTAGAATGGCTGCTATCGAAAAGACAAAACGTAACAAGTGTTGGCAAATATTTGAAGAAAAGGGAACCCTTGTACACTGCTAGTGGACACGTAAATTTGTACAGTCATTATGGAAAGCAGTATGGAGGTTGCTCAAAAAATAAAAATAGAAGTATCATATGATCCAACAATTTCACTTCTGGGTATATATCCCGAGGAAATAAAATAAGCCTCTCAAAATACTTCCAAGTTCATTGCAGCATCAATCACAAGAGCCAAGATATGGAACCTATCTAAGTGTCTACCAAGAGATGAATTGATAAAGAAACTGTGGTGTGCCTGTATGTGTGTGTGTGTATGTGTATATATAATGGAATATTATACTGCACTAAAAAGGAAGAAAATCCTGCCACCTGTGACAACATGGTTGAACTTGCAGGACATTGCACTAAGTGAAATGAGTCAAATACTTCATGTTCTCCTTTACATGTGACCTCTAGGAGGTCAAACTCATAGAAGCAGACAGGAGAATGGTGTTTGACAGGGGCTTCTGTGGAAGGGAATGGGGTGACCATGTTGGTCAAAATGTACAAAATTTCAGTTATGCAAGATGAATAAGTTCTGGAGGCCTATTGTGACAGCATGGTGACTATAGTTAATAATATTATACTGTCTTCTTGACATTTGCTAAGAGAGTAGATCTTAAATGTTCTCACCACAAAAAAGGTAACCATGTGAAGTGATGAATATGTTAATTAGCTTGATTGGGATAAATAATTTTATAATGTGTACCTATATCAAAACACTGCATCATACACAATAAAGATATACAGTTTTCATCAATCATTCCTCAATAAAGCTGGGGAAAATAAAACAAAATTAGAACTGAAAAAATACAATGAGAATGTCTAGTTGTGTGTAATTGGAAAAGAAGAAATAATTGAAGAGATAATGGTATTAAACTAGTGATTCAAAATGTCTTAAGACCCCAAACAGACAAATTATTTTAAAAAATTCACTCCAGCCAGATGCAACGGCTCCACCTGTAATCCCAGCTACTTGGTAAACTGAGGTAGGAGGATTGCTTGAGCTGAAGAGTTCAAGGATGCAGTGAGCTATGGTCCACTGCGCTACAGCCTGGGTGACAGAGTAAGACCTCATTTCTAAAAAAAAGAAAAGAAAAGAAAAAAACTTATTAAAAAATGTTCCACATCAAGTACATAATGATAAAATAGCTGAAAACCAAAAATGAAAAAATGTAACTGTAGCAAAAGAATAAAGATTAATTGTCTTCAAAAGAATAACAATTAGAAATGATAACTGACTTCTCGACAGAAAAAAAAAAAAAAAAACAGAAACCAACAGATAATGAGATATTTTTTAAGTGCTGAAAGAAACTGACAACCTAGAATCAAGTACCATGAAGGATATTTGAGGAAAACATAATTCAAGGATAGCAGTAAAACAAAGCCATGTTTATACAAACAACTGTTACTTGAAAGCCTTCACCAGATAAAAAGGGACCCACATGGAAGCTGTGAGATGCAAGAAGGAATGAACAAAAAAAAATGGTAAATATGTCAATAAATATGTAGATAAATATGAATAAATACTAAATGTATGAAACAGTAATAACAATGCCCCATTAGGTCTTAAATGTACGAAGAAGTAAAACGCACAAAAATGATAGTATATAAACCTGAATAGACAGCAAATGAAGTTACAGTTTAAAAAATTATTGCATTTTCCAACAACAGGATAATACATACTAGACTCTGATAAATTTAAAACATATGCTGTAATTTATAGGGTTCCTCAAACCTAGTAAAAGGGTACGTGACTGCCAGGATTATAGAGGGAGGAGATGGAGTAATAAAAGATAATCAGTCCAAAAACAAGCAATGGAAAAGATAAAAAGAAACATAGAACAGATGAGACAAACAGAAAGTACATGACAAGGTGGTAGATTTAAACCCAAATATATTGGTAGTTAGATATAAATGCACTAAGTGCTACAATTCAAAGGCAAAGATCGTCTGACTGTTTTGGTTTGTTTGTTTGTTTTTAAGACAGAGTCTCACTTTGTCACCTAGGCTGGAGTGCAGTAGTGTAATCTTGGCTCACTGTAACCTCCACCTCCCAGCTTCAAGAGATTCTCATGTCTCAGCCTCTTGAGTAGCCGAGATTACAGGCATGTGCCACCACATCCAGTTAATTTTTGTATTTTTAATAGAGATGGGGTTTTGCTATGTTGACCAGGCTGGTCTCGAACTCTTGATCTCAAGTGATCCACCTGCCCGACCTCCTAAAATACTGGGATTACAGGCATGGGCCACTGCGTCTGACCCTGATTCAGTCTTTTTGAAGGATGTGCTGTTTGCAAGAATTATCTAAAATAAAAGAATACAGATGCTCTGTAAGTAAAACGGTGGAGAAAGATATATCACACACTCTGCCCCCCAAAAACTTGGATAGTTATATTGATATTAGAAACAAAAGTAGACTTTAGGGTAAAAAGTATTCATAAAGATAGAAACTTAATGATAATAGAAGGTTAGATTCAAGAGGAAGTTATAAAATTCTAAATTTGTAGACATCTAATATAAAACAAAAGTTAACCAAACTGAAGGAAAAAATAGACAAATCCAAAATCATTATATTTTCAACAAAGCTCTCAGTAACTGAAAAAGTGAATACATAGAAAGTCAGTACAGATATGGAATATTTGAAAACATAATCAGTAAACTTGACCTAATAATATTCAAAAAATGCTAAAACCAAAAATTATAGAAAACATATTCTTTTAAAATACACCAAAAATTGTTCCCAAAAAATAGTTGAAACCATGCAACATATAGTTTCTAACTACACTTCAATTTAGCTGTAAATTAATATCAAAATGATAACCAGAATATTACAGTCCTGGACAGGTGAGCTGCTGGTCCCAACCCCAAGGTCAACCCTGAAGAAACTGATAAGAAAACTTTGAGAATCCTTGAGGTGACAGGGGGTGTTATAACATGTGGTCATTGGGTAGTGGCTTTGACCAATAGACAAAGTACCCACATAAACTCAGTTTTATATCTTTTCCAGGTATTGAAATAAAGAAGTGTGTGGAGTGGGTTGGAACATGTGCATCTCTATCTTCTGAGAGGGGGTGGAGGGGGTAGGAACATATACATGTTTGTATTCCTACTTCTATCTTCTGAGGGGGCCCAGAGCCATGACACACTGGTACCGATGAGCACTACCAGGGTCTAAACTTTGTTTTTGAAACTTTTGGAGAAATGACCCAGGGCTAGGTCAGGATAAAATGAACCTAGAATATCTTTTTGCGTCAAAAAGTAAGAATTCTCAATGAACAATCAGGATACACCGAAAGAACACAGAAATCAGCTGGCAGGGCTCCTACTGGCTAAATAGGGAAAAATATAAGCATCAAAATAATAAGAATGGACCACGGCACATTAAATAAAACAGAAATCTATGAGTTTCTACTGATACAAACAAAGAAATAAATAAATGAACAAGGAAAGCTCGTCCTTACAGTCAAATGCCAAATAATACACTTAAAAGCAGTGAGGAACCACCATTTGGAAACCACTATAGATGTGGTTGATTCACACTGGAGTGATGAATAGATGCCAAGGCTGTAGGGTGGGGGAGTTGATGAGGGCTAGGATATCTGCATAATCCCAGAACACTTCCAAATACAAATTATTTCCACATACGGTTACAAAAGGGGGAAACTGTGAATTTAAGGAAGAGAAACCTGGCAGACACCAAACCAAGTTAACATCACCTGTGGTGAAACGGGTCAACGTGACGTAATTCATCCCAATGAGATGTGTTGAAAAGAACACAGCTTCATCTCTGAGGTAATCCCATCCTGATTTTCAGGGTCAGAGGATGATCATGAGGAAAAATCAGATGAACCACAGTAAGGTTATCGTAGAATGTAAGCCCTGCAATCCCTGAAAGCATCCAGGACATGAAAGACTGGGACACACTGTAATTTTGGAATATTAAACCAGTTTGGACCATATTTCTGGAATAAATCATATATGATTTTTCTTCTGTGAAACTTATTTTAGGGTGTGTGTGTGTGTGTGCGTGTGTGTGTGTGTTCTTTAAAACAAAATAGGTTTGGTAAGTTCTTCAGCTCTTGAGACCAATTTTTATGAGTTTGTCATTTGCTCTTTCATTTACTTTAACATATTACTTTACAGACAAAAGTTTTTCAATAATTCTGATCAAATTTATCAATCTTTTTCAATTCATGCTTTTTAAAAGATTTAAAACTATTCACCTGAGTGCTTCACTTTGTATTTCAAAGCTTTTTGACTATTTAGGTCCTTAACCCACCTGGAGTTGATGTTTTTTTCAAATGATTTATTTCGAAATGACTTTCAACCTAAAGAAAAAATGCTGGAACAATGCAAAGAACTTGCATACCCTTTTACCTAGATTGTCACCATTTAGTAGCATTTTGCTACATGTATTCCATTGCTTTGTATTTATCCCCATTAGCAGTATTCCTTTTTCTGAACCTTTTAAGAGCAAGCTACAGGTATGATGTCTTGTCACTCTAAAAACTTTAGTATATGTTGCGCCAAACAAGGACACTTTCTTCTATAATCAGCATACAATTCTCTAATCAGGAAATCGACATTGGTGCAAAACTAATGCCTACTTCACAGACTTCATTTAAACTTTGCTGGCTGTTCCAACAATATCTCTGTCTTTTCTTGTCTAGAATCGTATCCAGGAATATAGGTTGCATTTAGTTGTCATGCCTCTTCCAGTTGTTTCAGTGTGAGTGGGGACCACATAGGCATTCCCTTTGTCATAAATCAATGAATTGTGCATGCTTGTTTTGTGCATTGTTCTGTGTGTATATTTCATAATAAAAACGTCGATTTGTTTTAAATAAAGTGTTTATTTTTAAGATGAAAGTTAATCACACTTGTACATTTCAAATATAGCATTTGCTTCTGGAATTCAAATTTCTGCATTAAAATCAAGTTCCATTTTTTAATTTTTTTTTTTTGAGACGAAGTCTTGCTTTGTTACTTAGGCTGGAGTGCAATGGCGTGACCTCAGCTCACTGCAACCTCTGCCTCTGGGGTTCAAGTGATTCTCCTCTGTCAGCCTCCTAAGTAGCTGGGATTATAGGCGCCCACAACCACGCCTAGCTAATTTTTGTATTTTTTGTAGAAATGGGTTTTCACCATGTTGTTCAGGCTAGTCTTGAACTCCTGACCTCAGGTCATCCACCTGTCTCGGCCTCCCAAAGTGCTGGGATTACAGGTGTGAGCCACCGCGCCTGGCCCGCAAAGCCTTCAAGTTTCAACTAACTGAACCCGGGAGGCAGAGGTTGCAGTGAGCTGAGGTCATGCCATTGCACTCCAGCCTGAGTGACAGAGCAAGACTTTGTTTCAAAAAAAAAAAAAAAAAAAAATTAAAAAATGGAACTTGATTTTAATGCAGAAATTTGAATTCCAGGAGCAAATGCTATATTTGAAATGTAGAAGTGTGATTAACTTTCATCTTAATTTTGTAAAGAGTCTCAAGACCAGAGAGTGAAAAAAAAACCCTTACCAAGTCACAGATGCAAGGGTAGACCCAGGCCTCCCAAAGTAGATTTTATTGGGACCTCTACCAATGTACATACCTCCACAAAAATCTCCTTCCTCTCGTAATCTATATGATTGTTTAAATATGGTATAGTTTTTATCATTTTAATGAAAAGAGTTATGTACATATAAATTCACATTTTGATTAAAGTTTTAGCTGAAGATATTTAAATGGCTGACTAAATTTATGAGAGAGATGTATTGCTAGACCAATCTGTTCTAATAGAGCAGAAGATTTTTTTCTGACCTAGAATACAAAGATGGAATTTCCCAGTGGCCTCGACAACTGCTTTTGCAAATAATTTCAAAGGGCTGTTTGTCGAGATGGCAGTTTCTGGAAAGCCGACCTATGATGGATTCATAGCAGGAGTTGGGGAATCAACTGGCATACTGCTCATCCAGACTGGGGCTGTAGTGGCATGAACTGAGAAAGGAAGTTGGTGCCCACCAGGCTTAAAATTAGACAGAGTCTCTTTCTGGCTGTTCTAGGGATAAGGAGTTTTGCAGATTTATTGCCTTAATTATGCAGACTTACTTTTGGGGGTTACTTTGGCTCAATTCAACATGCGGACCCAAACAGCACCTGTGACTTTTTCCCTCTCCTGAACTGTATTTGTTTCTTTAAACAAAATTGCTTATCAAAAGGAAATACGTTCTTTGCAAGAAGGTGGCTTATAACAAGCACTCTAGCACGGATTTTATTCTTTGGATTGTGAATTTCCACTCCTAATCCCATTCACAGAATTCTAGAAAATCCTTAGTTCACAAAATTTCAAAGGTGAAAACAGCCTTGGAAAATACTTCATAGTCCACTCTTCTTCATTTTCCAAAGTGTGGGGGTCAGCCTGTGAGCTGGGTTTCCCTGCCCCCGTTCAGTGCTCTTCCCACTGCACCTTCAACCTCAAATATGATGTGACATGAGCTTTTCACATTGATAAAGGAGGGAACGTTCTCCAAAG
Organism: Theropithecus gelada; assembly: GCF_003255815.1. Classification (NCBI taxonomy): domain Eukaryota; kingdom Metazoa; phylum Chordata; class Mammalia; order Primates; family Cercopithecidae; genus Theropithecus; species Theropithecus gelada. Next base: position 8,826,597 of record NC_037671.1, on the reverse strand, counting down.
CCACCTCCAACCATGGATGCTACGGTTCCCAGACAGCATGCGTTGACAACCATGAACTGCAATATCCTTTAATTAAAGAACTACGAAGAATCAACCCTGCATGGAACCTTAACTGCAGAACGACCTGTAATTTAAAAGATAAGAAATTTTTTTAAAAAGAAAATATCATGTGCATCTATCTACCCGGAAAATCATTTGTGTAGAGTACTAACTCTGTTCGCTTCTCTCTTCTTCACTTTAAAAAAGACTCACGCCCATGAGGGGAGGTTGGGACGCCTGGGGAGGAAAGCGAAGAGAGGAAAAAGTCAGCGGGGGTTCCCTCCCGGGGTAGGGCGGTGCGGCGCAGCCACGTCCCAAGGGCAAGACCTGGACCGGCCCGGGGCGCGGCGCCGGCGACAGTGCGCACGCGCGAGGGTTGACCCGCTTCTTTGAGGCCCTCAGCCCTGCCTACTCCACATCCCCAGCGCCCCACACTCAGAGTTATAGGGGAGGGGTTGGAGAGGATCCCAGAAAATGATGTTGAAAAGATCCCAGGTGGATAAGCAGGAGGAAGGCAAGGACATTGAGGGCAAAAAACCTTAAGCCACCCCCAAGCCTGGGCTCTGCACGAGTCTGAGCGAGGTGGAGGACCCTCAGCTGGTGCCCAGGTCCCCGAAAGCTGGGCCGGCCCCACGCGGAACCCCGAGGGGGCGGGGCGGAGCCGTGGGCAGGGCCGCGTGGCAACCCCCCTGAGGCTCCGCCCCTCGGAAAGCCTCCTGCCCTGCCATTGGAAGACGTCGGGGGCGGGTCCGAGAAACGCCCCCCTCTCGCCACCAGCCCCCGCCCCGCCCCCTGTCCGCCCACGTTTTCGGTTCTTCCCGGAGCCTCCGAGCTCGGGGAAAGGAAACACCCGGGGCCACCACTGTGCCCCTGAACGCCGGAAGGCGAGCCTCCAACCGCCCCGCCCGCAGGCGGGTGACATAACCAGGGCGGGGCGACGTGGCTCCGCCTCCAGGGCCAGGGCGGCTGCCTGGGAGTCTGCGGCTCCCGCGGGACGTGGGTAAGAGGCCGCACATTGCAGACACCTCACGTCGCCAAGTGCTGCAATAGGACCCCCGCGGCTCCCCCTCAGCTCCTTACCCTCCATAGCCTGTCCTACCCCCGTTATTTTGCACCTTTCTCCCCCTTTCTCTGTCTATGCATCTCCAAATGTCTGAGTATGGGGACGGCAAATTTGGCCCTGGAGGGCACGCTGCCTGGAGAAGCAAATTCAATGCTTCTCCTTAATCCGTTTGCATTTCTACAGTTTGACAGCTTGACGTCCTCTAGTGTAGTTTGGCAAAATTTTGGGGGTCGTTTTCATTTTTCTCTCTCCACAGGCTTAAGGATTAAAGTTGGCCAATGCCTTCTTTAGCATTTTATTAAAGACGCTACAATTTAGACTTTTGTTTTTCTGTTTGGTGCAGAAGAAGGGAAGAAAACCAGAGCTTAAAGTCGTTTAGAAAGGAAAGAGCCCTGTTAATTTTTCGATTTTGACTCAAGCTGTGGTCGACAGCACCTTGCACCGAGCGCAAACCCAGCTGCAGAAGTACTCTGTTGCAGGGTAGGCAACACCCACACAGGGTCTGTGCCGAGCATCAAAAGACAGTGCAGGTGTGTGTGGGTCCGGGTGTGCGTGTGCGTACGTGATATACGTGTGTGCGTGTGGGTACGTGTGTGTGTAGCCCAACAAATAACCCCAAGAGGCGCATCAAGATTAGAAAGAAGTCCGCACACTAGTGCTTGCCTTGGAAATTTCCTAAAGCGCTGAGAGTTGATTGGTAAATCACTAGTATCCGAAAATTGTCGTATCAGAGACTCCTTCCCCGGTGCCCTACTCGCCCCCTAAAACAGGTGTCGCTGTGTCCCTTGAAAAGGCCTGTGGCCCGCTGGGGCGTCAGAGGTGGTAAAATTCACAGAGGACATTCGGTGTATATTTCTGGGGCCCCACGTGTGCAAACCAAACCCCCGGGGCCTGGGCGTGTGCGCGCGCTCGCATGCCTTGTGTGCGGGCGGGCATGGGGGCGCTCGGCGCGGCTGGCGGGTGTGCGCGCGCGCGTGTGTGAGTGTGTGTGTGTGCGCTCGTGCGGGGGGCCGGGCTGCGTGCTCACGCGCTGCAGGCTGCGCCCAGAGCTCAGCTGCTGGGTTGGAGAAAAAGAGGGTAGGCAAGCGCAGGGGGCGGGCGGCCGAGGAGGGCTTTCGAATTAATCGAGCCAGCTTAGCTGTTTTTCCCTCTCCCGCTCCTTTAAACCCCCCTGCTTCGTAGAGAGAGGGCTGCATTCTCTGTGGTGCTGATGGAGGAGGGGGAGCAGGTTGAAACAATCGAGTGGGCGCGCCAGGACTCCCCAGCTCCTGGCGGGGAAGGGAGGGGGAGCCCCTGTTCTGCGCAGGGAGGGGGCGGGGTTGGGGGGGCCCCCGGAACGAGGAAGAGGCAGGGGTGACCGCTAGAACAGGGAAGTGGTCACCCCCGGGAGGCAAAATTTCATTCAGATCGCACGTTAATTGGAGATATCTGATTAATTCCAGTTTCTGATGACTATAAATGGCGATTCTCTACCAAGGTGTCTATATTAAAAAAAAAAAAATCATTCCGTGTCATCCCCCACGTCAGGCCTGCTCGTGGGCGTGAGGCTGTACTTCCTCCGCCCCCTCCTAATGGAGTGAACCATTCCCAGCTCTCCCCCCCCAGCCTCTCTCTCTCTCTCTCTCTCTCTCTCTCTTTCTGTCTCTTCCTCGCTCCCTCTCTTTCTCTCCTCCCTCTGCCTTCCCCGTGCATAAAGTCTCTGTCGCTCCCGGAACTTGTTGGCAATGCCTATTTTTCGGCTTTCCCCCGCGTTCTCTAAACTAACTATTTAAAGGTCTGCGGTCGCAAATGGTTTGACTAAACGTAGGATGGGACTTAAGTTGAACGGCAGATATATTTCACTGATCCTCGCGGTGCAAATAGGTAAGTGGCCGCTCAGCCCGGCTGGAGATTGGAGGCGGGAGGCAGCCTGCCCCGGCCCGAAGCGCGGAAGGGGACTGGCGGGCCCGCGGCTGCCCCAGGGTGCGGAGAAGCCGGCAAACCCCCGAGGGTGGGGGCATCAGTTCCTGGGGACTAGCGCGTCCCAGATCGGTTTTTCCTAAAGCTATAGATTCCAAATGTTCGCCAGGAAATGTGTACGGCCGGACGTTTTCTGGACAGGGTCTTTTTCCACCTTTTTCCAAAGCACACATCCATTTTTGTTTCCCTTTCTGGGTTTAGACCAGGTTTGGTGCGCTCTGGGGCAATGTACTGGCTCCTGCGATACTGCAAGATATTATTTTGAAGAGTCTAAAGGTGAATGCAGGAACAAAATGGCTAGGCAGCCAGGACTGGAAAGTTTATGTGCAGAAAGCAAAGATATTCCAGGGCTCAGACTGCTGCATTTAGAACTTTGTCATTCTCCCGCCCCTCCTCCCCCCTATATCCTAGCTGCAGCGTTTGCACCGCTACCGCAGACCCTGCTGGTGGGCAAACCGAGAGTGATAGGGAACTCCAGACCATATATTTTAATATGCTTACCATTGAAGAGGATGAATTCAGCCAAATTTACATAGATGTACTTTTCTAGGCGCGTTTGTCTGCTACTTTACACATTGGTGTCTGTATTATATATATAGGAAAGGGTTAAGAAGTATTTGGAATATGTCATGTCGGGTGTTTGTTATTTTTGTTTGTTTGAGGTTGGTTGTGGAAGGATTTATTTACTCCCCATTTTATGTTAAGGAATGTTGAGTCGTAGTTACGCTGTCAAGGGTCTCTTAAAGTTCACATTTTTACCATCCAGAATGAAGAAAAGATATACAAGAGGGCACTAGAAAACCCTCTTCTCTGACGCGGGGTCAGAACATTAATTAACGTGGCCTAAAAGTGAAAGTGAAGCAGGTTATTAATAGAATGGACAACAGGGGGGAAAAAAAGAAACTCCTGAAACGGAATTGTTGCCTCCTATCAGTTCAGGCTGTGGCATTCTTTGCAGACAAATCCTTGCAGTATGGGGGGGAGGGGTGCTTTAGGTAATTGGTTTGGGGCAAGAAAGGAGAATGCATAACATGTTTTTTCCATAAGAAATGTGAAGGAAAACAAGGTTTGGAGTTCTCTAGACATTAAAATGGATTCTTTACAGTGGGGTTTTATGCAACTGACATGATTTTGAGTATCTGATCTTCTTTTGCAGAAACATTATAAGGATTTTAGAGTGTGTGAATGCAGGATATTGGTGTTTTCCTTTAATTCTAAAAAACGACAATGCTTTAAATCTGGTTGTTTTGAATCTTTGACATTAGTGAAAAGTGCTGCTATAAATAATATTTCTAATGGCAGCAAATGCCTTAAATGTTGGAAATAAGTGAATGTGGCATTTTGCAATAAACCTTTGAATCTTTAGAGAGCAGGAGACAGGGTTGTTTTTGAGATAGAAATTTTAATCGGACAAGATTTGGGACTCTGTTTTCCCGGTAGGAAATAACCTTACTTTGAGAGGTTTGGAGGGGAAAAAAAAAAAAAGACGGTGGTCGTGCCTGAGGGACGCGTTTTGAACACATTAACCTCGGTCCGAAAATGACTATTTGTTGGCTGTGGAATTGAAATTGAGCGTATTTGTTCCCGAATGTCTGCCCTTTCCTGCACCAGAACCTCGGTCTTTATTAATTCATGGCTGGGAGCTGTCCCAAATCATTGACATTGGGGAAGAAAGGGGGGGGGGGGGGGGGGGGGGGAGGTAGAAGAGTGTGGTGAACACGAAAGAAGACTCAGCAGGAGGAAATTCGGAATGAATGAGATGTCGAACGAATGAATGAACGGATGAAAACCGCACAAGAAAGGGACGGCAGAGAGGACAGGGAAGGAGCCCGGGTCACCCGCCAGAGCCTCGCCTAAGCGGAGTTCAGGAAGGACAGCGAGGGACACACGGGCTGCGACCTGCTGGGACGCGTGCGCCTGCAAAACCCGTCCCGCGCGCAGCCTCCCGGCCTCCCAGAGAAGGCTAGAGTCTAAGGAGTCATAGTTTTAAAAGACAGAAATGTTCACGACTTCTTATTTTACACACGCACACACTCACACATGCGCGGTGTGCAGGGTCTTCTCCAGCAGCTCCTGGGAAGATAACGTGACAAGAGAGCTCCCGCCCCCGGCGAGCCCCAATTCCCCTTAAAAAATGTCAGTGCATTTTAGGGGCTTCTTTCGCCACCGAGTTTTGGGGGTGTAGGCAAGGGGTGAGGAGAGACGTGGACGGGGAGATTGGACTTTATTTTATTTCGTTTCTTCGCTTCAAAGCTGTATTTCTGACATGCGTTATAGAGGAAGACGTGTGGAGTGTATTCCCACTTTGAACGAGTTCTATCAGAACAAAGATTCGTTTATTCTTAAGATTTTACGTGAGTGTTCGATTTGTTAGTATTATAGTCGCCAGGGTACTTAATTTTCGCTGTAAGGTGAACCCGGAGGTTTAAGAAGGTTTACGTATCTGCCCCAGGAGAGGTCGAAGTTAACCTTGGTCCCTTCCCCGGCGCTTCCCGTTCCGGATTAAAAAGCGCAAGGCCCGCCTCGCTCTTCCTGCAGCTCTTTGCAAATGGTACGTTCTCGGAAGCTGCTGCGGGTTCGGTCACCTTCCTCTTCGGCGTTTGGCCCGGCGCTCGGGGACCGGGACCTGCGTGAGGGAACGGGGGAGTGAGGTATCTGGTCCTCCCGGGACACATTCACACACAAACGCAGCCGCCAGAACGCAGCTGAGGACCAGGCCGGAGCCCAGGGTCGTGGGTGCCAGTGCGAATTTCGATTCTGAGATTCACCCTTTCTTCCCCGCCCTAAAGCTGTGTTTTCCTGGCGCCCTCCCCGCGCCCGGGCTGCTTTGGGCCGCTGGGCACTCAGCTTCCAGCCGGGTTCGTCGGCCTCAGGGTGGAAAGAGGTGGCCACAGCCGCGCGACCGCAGCCTGGTGCCTGTCTCTCCCAGTCCCGCGCCTCGGGGCTTGGCCGCCCAGAGTTCAGGGGCTTGGGGCTTGGACCTTCGTGCGGCCTGTGTTTCCTCCTCCTCCTCCTCCTCCTCCCGCCGCTCAGCTTTTATCCCTGCCCGCTCTCTGCAAGGAGTCCTGAGCTGGGGCCGGGAGACCCGGGCCGCGGCGAGCTCACTTTCAGCAGCCAGGCTGGGACCAGGAGAACAGCCTCTCCCCGCTGCTGTCCAGAGTGGAGGCTGGCGTTTTGGCGGGCGGGTGGGTTGTTAAGGGTTTCTGGGGAGCTGAGTGACTGACAGAGGAGGAGGAGAGAAGGAGGCCCGAGGTTCGTGGATCTGGCCTTTGCGGAGGTGACCCTGCCCGGCCTCTGGCCTTGTCTGCTCCAGACCACTCATCACCCGCGCCAGGTCTCAGGACGCCTAGGTTGCCCTCTTTCCAGTGGGGCGGGAAAGGGTGCATCCGAGGGTCTTACTCGGAATACAGAGTCCACGGTAGGCAATCGGTTTTATAATGAAACAATCCATTTCGGTGACTGCTGGTGGCTTTCGGGGACTTATTCGTTCATTCATTCAGCAGCGTTTGCTGAGCGCCCACCAAGGACAGAGCGCCAAGCCTGAGGCTTATTCGCGTGATGTGGCGTTGGGTTCAGCTGCGTGACCCCACGCCCTGCCGTCTCCCCACCCCGTTCTCGCCCCCGCACGCTGCAGCCGAGACCCCTTCTGTCACCTCAAAATGGAAGATCGCATTGTGAGAGCTGTGACAGGGCTTGCTGGGGAAGTGTTGGGAGACGAAGGAGGCAGTGAGGAGAAAGAGAAATAAAAGAGATGAGGGAGGTGAGAAGAGGGGGCGATGGAAACAGAAAAAGATATGGAGCGAGATGCGGGAGGGAGCTGGAGGAAAGGGATGGACTCACCTACCTCCCACCCACCCACACCTGCTCACGCACCGACAATCTGCACTAGTCGCAGCGTTAGCCGCAGGTCGGGCATTCCTGGGTCAAGTATTTCATTCACCTTTAACACTGGCGCGCCCCAAGGCTGGGTACTGGGAGAGGCCGCCCGATGCAACGAGGCTGCGCGGAGCCTGGGTCGCACAGGGAAGGGCAGTGGGGCGGCAGGGCGGGGTCGTGGCGCTGCTGACCGGTGTTCCCTCCTCCCCGCAGCGTATCTGGTGCAGGCCGTGAGAGCAGCGGGCAAGTGCGATGCGGTCTTCAAGGGCTTTTCGGACTGTTTGCTCAAGCTGGGCGACAGCATGGCCAACTACCCGCAGGGCCTGGACGACAAGACGAACATCAAGACCGTGTGCACGTAAGTGTCCTTTCTGGCCGGTTGGACTTCGGTTTTGAGGGAGCTACTGAGGTCGGAGAGTGCCGAGCCTCCCCGCCTGCGCTCAGCGTTCAGCGCCAGCGCGAACCCGAATCTGCTCACTCTTGCCTTCTGGCTCCAACCCCCAGGCCTAGGACCAGGCGCCCGGGTTAGAACCTGCACTTCCCAAGGGGATCCCACAGCCCGGGGTGGGATATAGAGGAGGATCCTTCAACAGAGACCCAGTCCCAGCTCTACGCGGCCTCACAGGCTTGCACAGAGGTGCGCATGCTCAACGTGCTGGGACCCAGGGCAAGGGGCGTGAAGAGTTGCTACCGGTTCTTGATGCTGCAAAATCTCTCTGCCTCGTAGCAATCTTTATCATTCTTTTCTCTTGCGTGAACGAGCGAGCCAGGTATTCTCTGAAGAACAGTTAGTTTGGATTTGAGGATTGTTTGGGGGTAATACTACATTTGCCTGAAGGGAAAGTCACTCGTCTCATCTGTCCATTTCTCCCGACATAACGCCCCTGTAATACACATCAAGGAAATGCCGGCACAGGCAAGGAGACACGGGTCCCCCTTCCTGTTTCTAGCAGACAGGCTGAGACACTGTCTTATTGTGTGCCAGTGACTTTACCCAAAATGAGTAAGTCCAGGTGGTAGTCCAGTGATAGTCGCTGTTGAGTTTACAGCAGATTCCGAGGTTTGGAATAGCCACTCTCCTTGTTTCCCTCGCCCCCTTGCACTTCGGCACAGTGTCCCCAGACCTGGACAGCTTCAAAGGTAAAGAGAGATAGGTAGGAGTTCATAGCCAGGCCCAGTGGTGTTTTCTCAGAGCTTGGCTGGAAAGCACTGCTCCCACTAGCAATAAGGTAACCAGCAGAGCACTACTGCAGTGGACCTGCAGCAATTTAGCTGCTGCAGACCTTAGAAAACACCCCCATCCTTTGCAACACACTGTTTTATTTTGCAAAAAACAGCTGTGTTCCCCCACCCCCACAATAACGCTTCCAGTAAAGCCAAGGCAGGTTATGCCCCTTATTCCCTGAGGTTAGAGTGACCATTTTCTATGGCATCATTTGTATACTGTGAAGGCTCTCCTGTCTCCCCACCTGGGGCAAAAGGGAATGGTGGAAGGAGGGATGTTTGTTTAGGTTTTGATAACTTAAATGGGTGTCAATTTTGCTACTCGGTTTCCTAAATGCCCCAGTGCCTACTAGGAGCCACAGCGGCTAAATGGCTAGTGCTTTCCTATCATGAAAGGAACAAAGGCGTTTAATTCTAAAAGCCTTCTGATGGATAAGAATGTATCTATAAGGATAAGAAAAGGTTGCATATAGAACAGCTCCCGAATCCTCTGTCATTTGTTGGAACTTATTTATTCCAAGCTATTTTAATTTTAAGCAGAACTTTTGTCTTGGAAAACAGGAAAGTGAGAACTCCTCCCTGAGGTCACAGGCCATGGCTAGGTCCCGGCTCTACTCAGTTGGGGGAGCTGGTTGCTCAACACGGAGCTGAAGCCCACCTCTGCCCAGCCCCAGGTAGAGTCTATCCTTCTCTACCAGGTCCCTCAGGACTCTGCCCCCATCTGGGCATGCATAAAGAAAAGAGCAATTTAGGCATCCTTTAGCAGGAGTGATTCCACAGACTCTCTGCAGGAAAGCTGTCCTCCCTGGGCCTCCTAATGTCCAAATATTGCTGTTTATTACAAGTTGAGGAACCTGGAAGCCCCCTGTCCCTCCAGTACTCATAAATTAACACAGTGCCTGCCTTCAATGTGCTTACAGTCCAGGCCAGCGAGCAGAAGGGAAAGAGAGAAGAAAATACAATCAAACTGTGTGGAGGGCAGGCACCGGTAACCTGGTGCTCAAGGCTCAGGGGAGGTGGGGACCAGCTCGGAGTTACAGAGAGGCACAGATCGACCCAGCTCTGAAAGGAGACAGCGCCCCAGGAATCGATCACGGGTTGGGATTATATTTAGTCTCAGGATCTATTTTGGGTTTTCAGAAGAAAGGGGGACAATCAAAAGGGACAGGTTGGATGAAGGTTGTGGGGGGCGGGTCTAGGAGCTGAGCCTGGGAGGAGGAAGTGGTTGAGTTAGGCGCCGGTCTCCGGGAACTGACCGCCAGAGGAGGACAGAATGTGGGGGGGTCCTCGAGGGTTGGCAGCGGTGGGCACCACGCCCTCCCCGCAGTTCCGGCCTTGGGGGCTGGCGCTACACCCTGAAAACTGTGGGGAGGAAGCCCCATGAGGCCCAAGCCCAAGGAAAAGACTGGGGAGGGAGAAAGGAGGGACCCAACGCGCAAGCCTGGGGCACTGGGATTTGCAAGAGCAGATGAAGGCTACGAAGCCGGCCCCGGGTGCTTGGCCACTAACACTCACCGAGCCGGGGGAGAAGAGAGGCAGGCAGGAGTCTTCAGGCCGAATCTGAGCGGGGACTGTGGAGAGCAAGGAGGATCGAGGCAGGCCGGGGGCAGGAGGAAGAGGAAGTGGGGAACAGAAGAGAGGAAAGCAGACGGAATGGAAAAAGAAAGAAAGGGAAAATAAGGAGAATGGAAAACAAAAGGAAGAGGTAGTGGGTGGAGGGAAAGAATGAGGGCGAAGGCGAGAGTACCGCGGCGTGGAGAAGGAGGGAGACAGAAGGGGCTTGGGGGAGGAGAATGTAAGAAGCCCCGAGGGGGGGCAGTGCTCAGAGCTAGTAACCCGTCTTGCAAGCTAAGAGGCATTAATGGGCGGCAGCTTGCGAGGCTTAGCACTGTTTTCCTAGCTTTCCCCGAGGAGGGCGAGCAATCTGTTTGCGGAGGCCGAGGTGCCAGCGCGCCGCAGCGGGAGCACGACCCGGCTCCCGGCTGCCGAGTCCTCTCCCCGCATCTGGAAGGGAAAACCAGGCAGGAGGGGGCGTCCCCCCACCCCCGCTTTAGACAGCCGCTTCTGGCGTAGGCGGAGGTCCCACGAGTCCCGACCTTGCGCAGCCCAGACGCCAGGGCGGTGAAGAGAAGGTAGGGAGGGGACACCCTGGGAAGTTTGCGGGGCCGCGAGCGGGGAGGCGCAGGGGTGCAGGCCCGGGGTCCTCCCGGCGCCCCAAGTGAACCTGCTTCTTCTGTTTTGTTCTGTTCCTCACCAGATACTGGGAGGATTTCCACAGCTGCACGGTCACAGCCCTTACGGATTGCCAGGAAGGGGCGAAAGATATGTGGGATAAACTGAGAAAAGAATCCAAAAACCTCAACATCCAAGGCAGCTTATTCGAACTCTGCGGCAGCGGTAACGGGGCGGCGGGGTCTCTGCTCCCGGCGCTCCCCGTGCTCCTGGTGTCTCTCTCGGCAGCTTTAGCGACCTGGCTTTCCTTCTGAGCGTGGGGCCAGCTCCCCCCACGCGCCCACTCACACTCACTCCATGCTCCCGGAAATCGAGAGGAAGATCCATTCGTTCTTTGGGGACGTTGTGATTCTCTGTGATGCTGAAAACACTCATATAGGATTGTGGGAAATCCTGATTCTCCTTTTTATTTCGTTTGATTTCTTGTGTTTTATTTGCCAAATGTTACCAATCAGTGAGCAAGCAAGCACAGCCAAAATCGGACCTCAGCTTTAGTCCGTCTTCACACACAAATAAGAAAACGGCAAACCCACCCCATTTTTAAATTTTATTATTATTAAATATTTTTTTGTTGTTTGGCAAAAGAATCTCAGGAACGGCCCTGGGCCACCTACTATATTAATCATGCTAGTAACATGAAAAATGATGGGCTCCTCCTAATAGGAAGGCGAGGAGAGGAGAAGGCCAGGGGAATGAATTCAAGAGAGATGTCCACGGACGAAGCATACGGTGAATAATTCACGCTCACGTCGTTCTTCCACAGTATCTTGTTTTGATCATTTCCACTGCACATTTCTCCTCGAGAAAAGCGAAAGGACGGACTGTTGGCTTTGTGTTTGGAGGATAGGAGGGAGAGAGGGAAGGGGCTGAGGAAATCTCTGGGGTAAGAGTAAAGGCTTCCAGAAGACAGGCTGCTATGGTCACTGAGGGGTTAGCTTTATCTGCTGTTGTTGATGCATCCGTCCAAGTTCACTGCCTTTAATTTTCCCTCCTCCCTCTTGTTTTAGCTGTTACACACACAGTAATACCTGAATATCCAACGGTATAGATCACAAGGGGGGGACGTTAAATGTTAATCTAAAATATAGCTAAAAAAAGATTTTGACATAAAAGAGCCTTGATTTTAAAAAAAAAAAGAGAGAGAGATGTAATTTAAAAAGTTTATTATAAATTAAATTCAGCAAAAAAATTTGCTACAAAGTATAGAGAAGTATAAAATAAAAGTTATTGTTTGAAATGGGGGTGTCGTTTGTTTCCTACCCCAACCTGCTTCCTTGGCCCAGTTCTCAGGGTACCTGGAGGGACACAGGATGCCAGTGACAAGCTCACCTCTTCAGGAAGCCGCTGAAAACCTGCCACCTTCAAGCAGACCCTCCTCACTTAAGCCACTTGGCCACTTCCCCAAAACCCTGCTTCCTTAAAAAAGAGAAAATGAAAGTTGTTTTTAAATTAATTATTACAAAGCAGAGATTCGTTCTATTTGAGGTTTACAGAAACTGAGCTTGCTCGCACAGGCAGACAATGCCAGTGGCCGGCCGGCTGCCCCCGCCTCAGGCGGGTCGGAGCCCTAACCACCATCCTTGCAGGCCTGGCCCTAACCACGATTCGCCTCTTCCTCTGCGGTGGCCAGAGGCAGCTTGCGAAGGAACCGCCATTAAGGGCTCCAGCAGAGGGGCCGAGAGGCTGTGTTCCCCGGCAGGGATCAGGTGAATCCTTTCATAATTAATAAGATAGCTCAGCTGAAATGGCGAGGAGACGGGCCCTATTGATCTGGCAGTGGGGCTGCTTCCACCTCTCCTATTTATAGGCCCCACATGGCCTTACGGAGAAGTAAACATTCCGGAGTAAACAGGGGCAGAGGCGACCCGGGTCCGGGGGCTGTAGGCCTGGAGTAGGCGGGGGGGGGGGGGGGGGGGGGGGGGGGGCGGAGGGGGGGGGGGGGGGGGGGGGGGGGGGGGGGAAAGAACTGCATGTAGGTCTATGGGTTCAGAGAAATCGAAATCGAAATCTGAGTTCCTGGAGAAGGTGGCTGTGGGAGGAAGCTGCGGGGGCCCTGGGGGTGGGAGGAAGGGAGGAGAATAGAGGGAGACCGAGGGGGCTGCAGCAGGTTCCTACACGGAGAAGCCCGCCGTCCGCTGCGGGGAGGGTGCGCCCGGGCTCTGAAATGCAATGTGTAAACAATCGCTAGTGTAACAGTTCATAAATCAAACCCAGTGGGTCGCAGCCCAATCTGCATTCCCCCCACGGATTGAATTCCAGCAACACATGCGTCCCTGCGCCCGGAGCGCTGGAAGCTGCAACGATTCTTAATGGCAGCATATATTACGGCAGCGCGCTCACGCACGCGCCGCTCGGGGCCTCTCTGGGGAATCGTTTCGCCCGCTAACTCCCACCCAGTCCCCTCCTCGGTCGATTCCGGGTTCTCCGTCAAAACCAAAGCAGAACCGCGCTACCTGCTCGGGGTGGTCACCCGCCAGCAAACGCTCGGGGTTTTGGAAAATAGTTGCATTTTGTTGCTTTCCTTTCAATGGTTATTTTCGGTCTGCGTATAAATAGGATGATTCTAACTTGAGTTCAACCCCTGGAATTCAAATTAGAATGTCTGTGCTTATCTTAAATACGAATCTATGTAATGAGGAGGAGGAGAACCAGGATAAAGAGGGAGGGTCTTCTCCAGTTTTGCCATCATAGCACGCCGCCTCCTATCACTATCTTTTTCTCTGCATATTGGGGGCAAACAAGTGCTCACAACCAAGCCCACTGCTTGTCAAAGTAAAAGGCAGGCGCCCTTCTGCTCCGACTGTGGGGAGAAGGGAGACCCCCACGACCCGCAGAGGACGCCCCTCCCCTAGCAGCGCGGGCTTCCCACTCAGAAAGCAATCTCCTGGAAGATCTAGGAAGAGGCAGGCTGAGGGCGGGGCAGAAGGGGCGACGGGGCGGGGACTGGGAGCGCGGGCTCTTTTGCTCTCCCAACAGGGTTCTTCTCTAGGAACCCCTGGCTCCTACTGCGCTTCCGACTGCTTCCCAGGCGGGGCCGCCCTAGAGGAAGGGCGCCCTCTCCCCTCTCTCAGCCCCTCCACGCGCTTCCAAGCCCCCACGCCACGGAGTCCCAGGTCGCCCCGGGAATCTCCAAACCTTATTGTCCTGTCTGGGGCTCCCTTGCCTGTCCCAAACCGAGGGCCACGCTCACGTGAGCATCGAGACATCCCTGGGAATGCAGGGCCGCTAGTCTTGGAAAAGCAGGCTTCTGCAACTGGAGCGTTAGAGAACGTTTCTTCTTCTTGTGGTGATTGTTTAGATTATTATCGCACCGTCTTCGACTATAATTTGCTGTTTAATCATGATGACATCTCCATATGTTCGTTGATGTTATCTGTTTTAAGCAGCAAAGCGGCTAGCCTTGTTGGCAGTGCAGGGAGATGACATTAACCAGGGCAAGCATGCCCCATTGATGAGGTGGTGGGAGTATTGGGAGTGGGACGGAGTGGGCTTGACGCACAGAGGACATCGTCATATCTATCTCCTCCCCACGTCGGAGCAGCCTCTCCGTATCTTCCCACCGCCCGTGGCTCTTCAAGTGGCCCACTCAGGCTGGCTTCGAGCCTTTGAGGAGCTGTTGGGATTAGAGAAGGACCTCCTTCATCACATCCCCTGTCCGAGTAGGTTCAAGACAACGCAGTTCACTTGAGTGCAGTGTCTTACAATCCTTATTGTGAACATGTCAGGCCAGCTCCAGAGCCCGGCCTGGGCCCAAGGAAGTCCAGGGCCCGTGGGAAAGGAAATCGGAGGGAGGGAGGAAACTGGCAAGAGAAAAAGGACTCGCGCCTGGAAAATGGGGGACACAGGGAGAAAGGAGGGGGGGAAAGATCCGGAAGTAGAGTTAGAAGGGAAGAGAGGTGGGCGATCACCTGAAACACAGAAGGAGATGATGGAGAAACTTGGAGACGGAGATAGAACTCTGGGCCAGAGTTAAGGAACAAAGATGACCTCGGTACTTATTTTCATTCAGGACCCCCAGAGAAGCAAATGAGCACAAGAATCTCGACACAGGTTCTCCTTCAGCGGATCCAGAGATCTTTCCACTGTAATCAGAACCCCAGAGGGCCAGGGCCGCAGGGGCCTGGAGTGTTGGTGCTGGACGGACCGAGGCAGGAGCGCCAGCCCCCAGGCCTTTCCCGAACCCCACCCCAGGAAATCCGATGAATCAGGCAAAGATGGAACCAGAGATTTCCCCCTTGCCGAATTCTCCCTCAAATATCAGGAAGGTATTCAACCATTCTCTCCTCGCCACCCCCACTTTTCCCTACAATACGCGAACTCTAGCTTTGCTCGCCGGCTGTCCATCCTCTGGAGCGGTCTATCGCCCGACCCAGGGGCACTCGAGGGAAGGATCCCTGGATCCCTGACCACTCAGAACACCTACCAAGGGAAATCAAAGCGTTGGTCTCCTCCCCATCACCGCCCCCCGCCCCCCTCCCAGACGTGAAAAAGAAGTGGTGAGGTGGGGGTTGGTGGGGGACAGGAATGGGAAGGAGCGGCTGAGGATGCCTGCTTCGGGCTCCGGAAGACACCCCACCCCCATCTCCACACCGGGTCCCAAGTCATTGTACCTCCCTAGGCTAGGGAGTCTAGGAACTTTGTAATCCTGTAGCTTGTGGTTCCCCCACCAACCCCTCCACTACCCAAGAGAAGAACAGTATAGAGAAAGCACCCCCTGCAGGGGCCCTTTTGGAGGGTAACGCCTGGGCAGCCTCCGCCCCCAAACCCGAATGCTGGCGTGAGAAAAGCGAACCCAAACCCTGCCCAGCCCCAGGAGACGAACCTCAGCTTGGCCCCACCGAACTCAGGCGATGCTGGCACGCGCACGGAGAAGGCGCTTTCTCCCCACTCCACCCCCACCGGGTGAGGGGAGGACAGTGTAATCTTTCTGTCCAGATTTGAGCCCTGGAAGGACGCAGCCTTCAGTGTGGCTTCCAAGAGCCAGGACTTCGGAGCGGGAAGACTTCTGTGCCCACCTGCATGACCATGGACGGGTTACTGAACCCGGCTATACCTCAGTTTCCTCCTCTGTAAAATAACGATAATCACACTTACCTCATAGGATTGTACCTTGTATCAAATGAGATAGTATAGGTAAAGTTCTTTCAGACAACATGCCAGTTACCTCCTGCTAGGTGTTACTAATTTAATTTCCTCAGGTGGATCTCACCGAATTCTTCAAAATAACCTTGAGAACCTCATTCTTTTAATATTTTGGGAGCAGTTATTCTTTATGGTAAAGCGTTTTAAATTCCTCTTACTACAGGCTACTACCCAGTGCTCCATGGTCCTCTCTGGCCTTCTCAAAGGATGCTCTAGATAAGCTCCTTGGGTTCAAATAGCTAGGTCGATCAACAATGACTGCGTCCCGACTCTACTCCACCCCACCCCGCTCAGTGTCCAGGCCAGACTCCTGGCTTTTCTTTCTGCAAACCCCCAACTGGAGTGGCCAGGTTCTTCCAGCACAGGATTTCTTCTCTATCTTCCTTCACAACTTCTCTTCCCTGCCCCCGCCCTCACTCCCGCCGTTTATCTTAAATTCCTCTCCCAACATTGAAAAATGTAATGAAGTTATTGTAATAATGAAGCAATTCCAGAGTATAGAGAGGGAAGAAAACATCTTCCCTCCACTAATAAATGGTAGCAGGCTGATAAGTGTTCTTCCATGCCTTTCCCCGCTGCTATACACATATACACACATGCATATATGGAGGTTGGCTTTGGGTTTTGCTTTATTTCATTTTTGCAAAATTGTAATATGTATTTCTCTGCAACCAAATTCCTCAAGAGCAATCGTTAAATATCTCCTTTTAAATGGTTACATAATTCCTTCTATTGATGGATATTTAAGTTTTTCAAGGTTTTTTATTTTTTTGTACTGTATAAGTATTGTGTTCATAAATATTCCTGTTCAAACAACATTATGTACCAGCATTTTTATTTCTTCAATACAATAGGTTTGGTCAAAGTTGAATTGCTGGGCAGAAAGGTATGCATGTGTGCTTTTAATTTGAAAAGATGTTTGTTTACTTTCCCAAAGGATGTGGAGTTTCCCTGCATCCTTATCAACACTGTATGCTGACACTTTTTTGCCTCTTTTGTCAACCCAGTAAGTAACCTTGCTGCTCTGGAAGGTCAGGCTGTCCTGCCATCTGCATTAGGTTCCTTGGGTCCCTCTCAGGCCCTGATCACCACCAGAGTGTCCTGCACTAGTGGGGAAGGGCCAGCTGGACTTTGGGTCCCCCTCCCCAGGAGCAGTGGCAAGGGCTGCACAGGGAGTGACTTTTGTGCAGTCAGGCATAATTAGTACTGGAAGACCCTGGCTTTCATCGTCTAATCTAATCAAAATGCCTTGGGGAGTTTAGGGCTTGGACCACGCTGGGCTGGCTCAGCGAGTGATTGTGAACTGGCAGAGGTGGAGCTCAGCTGCATGTCTCCCCACTGCTCCTGCAGCTTCCATTCAGGACACTCAGCCTGAGCCAGCTCTGCACTGAGGCTGCGATCCCCTGGCCTGTCTGCAGTGGAGGGCCAGCGATGGAAGGAGGCAGCAAAGGAAAAGAAAACAGCAACCACGGAACAAGGGCGGCAAAGATGACAGCTGAACTTTTCTTTTCCTCTCCCACCCAGAGAGCCTGAGAGGCTTCTATGAGCAGGATCCAACCCAAGGAGAGCAATAAGGAAGGCTGAACCACCTGGGGGGGGTTCAGGGTACAGAGATCCAGATCATACTGTCTCTTCTCATCACTCCCACCCCACCACATTTACTGTAACTTTTTTAAAAACTTTAACTTTCATTGAGCACTTACTACCTGCGAGGTGTTATGGAAAGCTTTGCAAACATCATCCCATCTCCTTCGCAATTTCTGTAAGAAGATTGTATTATCCCCATTTTGCAGATGATGAGCTGAGGTTTGGAGAGAGGTTAGTAACTTGCCCAAGACCAGCAAGTAGCAAGAGCGAGAGCTGACCTTTGAACGCTAATCTGTTTTGGGAACCTGCTTTAAGAGATTCCTTCGCTTTGCTTGTTCTATTAGTATTTTGAGGCAAAGAAACACGAAGAAAAAACACAACAACAAAGAACTGTAAGTCCTGTGGTAAGCGGAAAAATGTCCCTGCAAAAATGTCCATGGCTCAATCCCTGGAACCTGTAAATGTGTTAGTTAATGTGGTAAAAGAGAATTAAGGTTGCAGGTGGAATTAGACTGCTAAATCGGCTGCCTTTAAAATAGGGAGTTTATCCTGGATTGTCCCTAGTGGCCAATGTAATAACAAAAGTCTTTAAAAGTGGAAGAGGAAAAAAGAAGAGGTCAGAGTCATATGATGGGAAGATTCAACCCCCCGTTGCTGGCTTTGAAGATAGAGGAAGAGGCCAGAAACCAAGGAATTTGGGCAGCCTCTAGAAACTGGAAAAAGCGAGAAAATTGATTCTTCCCTAGTGCCTTCAGAAAGAAGGCACCCCAGCGATTTCAGCCCAGTGAAACCCATGTCAGACTTCTGACCTTCAGAACTAATGGCAAGATAATAAAATCATATTATTTAGGCCACCAAATTCATGGTAATTTGTTAAAACTGCAAATAGAAAACTAGTACAAGTCATTATTCGCACTGTACCAATTTAGTTAAGGGAATACATCACACCAGAGAGGCCTGGGCGTTCAGGATGTACGTGTACTCGGGATTTCTCAGGGCCCTTCTTTGTCCGTGTGTGTATTCAGAGGAGGCAGCAGCTTCGTTTCAATCTGGGGTGATGGTGTTTGTGAGAAAAAGAAGACATGGAGAATGAATTTCTAAGGACAAAAAAAAAAAGTGTGTTGATTTTTCACAATGTCTTGTCATAGAATCTTTTTTATTTTTCCCCCTTGTTGTGATCCTTTTAGCTGCAAGAGCTTCCTATTTGCTTTCTTTCCCTCTAGTAATTTAATGGACATGCAGTTCTATTAAAGGAGTTCTTAGTTTCTATAATCATCACAGGCCTGCCCAGATGTGAAAAGTCCATCGTCACGGTGATGGATGACTTGAGATACATTCATGAAAAATCTATCACCAGGTAGTTATTCTCTTGATGAATCGCAGCGACTAATATTAGCTACATACCTCATCACCTGGGCAAATCACATGTTGAATTGCTTTTAATGGGAATGGCATTTCCACCCTTTACATTTCCCAGGATACAGAAGGAATGGGTTCAGTCTCTATGGAATGCCTGGAATGAATCCCTTGCTGTGGATGTGGTAAGAAGGGAGAAAAAAGGAAGACACCAAACCAGAAAAGCCTCAGGCAGCCACTACCTTTCACATGGAGAGACACTCCTTAGAATAGTCCAAGTCCCTAGTAAAGAGGAGAAGGGAGAAAAGCACATGTTTGTCCATCCTTGATTTGTTAATCAAGTCACAAATTGCTTTGTTTACATTAAGACACCACCATGGGAGTCTCTTCTTGATTAAGAAAGAAGCAACACCAAACAAGCAAGCCTGTGGGGATGCCAGGCTGGATAATTAACTTCAAAGCACCTTCCTGACCTGGTTGCCACAGACTGCAGTGCCTGGGCCTGCCTCAATCTTTCCATTTCCTGGGAGGGTCAGCTGAGATTCAGCAAGTGACTATAAAAAATGGCTCTCATAGTCCTTAAAGTCCTCTGCTTGCCTCCTCAGGTTGTCACCAGAAACAAGTTGGATTGTGTTCTCCCTCAGGCAGGGAGAGAGATCCCAAGCAAAATGGGTCATTTAGCTCTGGCCAAACACAAATTCTTCAAAACAGACAACTTTGAAGGGGATAAGGAACATCAAAGCGCACAGGAGGCACATCCATCAATCCCTGTCCAGAGACTGGACAGTCCAGTCATGTGGCGGCCAGGCCTCCTGGAGGCTTCTGTACTCTCAGCCGGCCTGGCAGTCATGTTGGTATCATGTACACATTCTACCGTTCACACCGCACCATTTGTGCAGCATGTTTTCCTGTGTAACCATTCTTCTCCCATCCTCTTGTAATATTTTCTGCTCTTTGGAACATAACATGGGGAAAACTGCATTTCCTCACTGCTTTGTTTATTGGGGTTGTTGTATATTGTTTCCTATTTCTGAAGAGCCCTTGGACACTTTTACAGATAGCAGGGAAAAATGCCTCCAACTCTGCCCAAATCTTTATCTTCAGGAGTCACTATAAATTCAGATCCAAAATGTGCTCGTGTGTACCCATTTATACAGATATTAATATATTCTCTAAATTACATATTTTCTAAGACACAGGTACACACACACACACACACACACACACACACACACACACACTGCATTTGCAACCCTGACGTTGTTCCTTCTGATTGGCTCTTAGACCTCATCTTTTATCTTTTCCATTGTTTTTGCCATTTTGTGTTTCATTCCCCACATGCTCCTTCCCCTGAGCTCACCAACACCACACTCAAATCTCTTGTAGCCTTAAAAAAAAAAAAAAAAAAAAAAAAAAAACCCTTCCCTGTCCATCCTTTTACTCCACTCAGCCATGTCTCCATTTCTCAGCCACTTCACAATTAGATGACTGCAACTGCAAGTTCCTAGAATAGTGCCCAGCCCAAGGCAAACACTCAGCAGATATTGGGAGATTACATGAATGAGATCCTCCCCTTCTCCTCTTTGCCAGCTTCCTCCTGGCTGGTCTCCAGCCTGTGGCCTCCAGAGCCAGGTTCTTCCTTACCAATGGCAGACACTCCACTCTCATTGGCCTTCTCCTTTTCCCCCATGTGTATCTTACCCTTTAAAAACTATTTTATGTATTCTATTTTAAAATTTTCACCACATGTCCACATTCACTGGGAAAATTAGAAACTACAGGTGACTCAAAGGGAAAAAATTTAAAATAGTCATAATTTCTTCAACCAGAGACATACATTTTGGTCTCAGTGTCTCTGGTATTAATCCTCCCATTCCCACATGGGTGTGAAAATGTCATTTCCCTTCTTTAAGAACCTTCATTTCCTTCCCATTGCTGAATCATTGCTGAGTGACTCTGACTCCCTGCGTGGCACCGAAGACTCACCAGGATCTGGTCCCATCTCATCTTGCCAGCCTCCTCCCCATCCACAGCCCTCTGTGTTTCCCACTCATGTGCTACAGTCATACTGACTTCCTTCTTGCTCCTTCAACTGACGTATCCCCTCCTCTATTCCATGCCTTTGCTCATTTAGTTCTTCCAGGCTAAAATACATTGCACTTCCACCCCAATGCCTCCCATCCACCCTTGCATGTTGTATTCCTTCAAGACCCTTCTCAGGCTCAACCTTGCATGAGCCCTTCTCTGATTCCCTCGTCAGAATTATTGGGATGCCCCTCAATAATCTCTTGTTGTTCTTAATTTTGTATCACAATTAGATGACTGCTGATCCATTTTGTCTTTAAACCATATGTTCCTTGAGGTCAGGGACTATGTCTCACCCATCTTTGAACCTCCCACAGTATCTGGCACTGTGCCTGGCACAGATGATTACTGAGTAAAGAACATTTCCAGTCCTTACCGCCTCACACATATGTAGTTGCATGTTCTAATTTTAAATAAATAAAGGTGTTGCTAATGCCAACACTTCTCTGGACCTCTTCTTGCTAATGCCTTTTCTCCCTCAGAAACTCCCCCTCGGCAGCATGGGTGTGTATTACTGGTGAGTAGAGGCATAAAATTGTTGGCTGCATGTTATGGAGTACCTACCAATGGTTAGAAACAAAAGAACAGACACATCCATAGCAATGCAGATAAGAAAGAATGAAAAAATGATGGCTAAAACAAAAGGGAAAGAGAAAAGAAGCAACTGACTACGTCCTATTCATGCCTTTCAGAACAACTAGCTCAACATTTCATCAGCTTGTTTTATTTCCTCATAGGCTACAGGGAAACCTGAAGGACTCATGTTCCTTCTTTCATTCCTTCTTTCTCATTTGAGGAACTATTGAAATCTATAATTCTCCTGACCCCTTGTTTGAAGAGGAGAGTTTTTCATGTCTCATCTTCACTCAGACTATGCGCTTATCACCTAATGCATACACAGTGACTATGCACATGGGATCCAGCCTCCAAAAGGGCCTCCAGTGAACTTGACTCCTGGTATATGTGCCTGTGTGTAGTCAGTTTGCACAATGAATCAGGGCTGGCTTTGTGTAACCAATAGACTATGAATAAAGTAACGACATTTGACTTCCAAGGATAAGTCATAAAAGATATTGCAGTTTCCTCCTTAATCCCTTGGATTACTTTCTTTGGGGGAAGCCAGCAGCCATGCCAGGAGGCACTTAAGCAGCCTTGTGGAGAAGCCCACGTAGAAAGGAACTGAGACCTCCTGCCGACAGCTGGCACTGACTTGCCAGCCTCATGAGTGAGCCATTTTGAAAACTAGATCCTCCAACCCCAGTCAAAACTTTGAACAGTTGCAGCCCCAGCTGATATCTAACTGTAATTTCATGGAGACCCTGAGCCAAGACCATCTAACCAAGCTGTTCTGAAATTATTTACCCAGGAAACCATGAGAAATAATAAATGATTGCTGTTTAAGCCACTGTCTAAGGATAATTTGTTATGCAGCAACAGATAACTAATAAAGTGTGTCTGGCATATTCTTTCATTTTAATCTGTAATGTTTGTTCACTTGTCCATGTGTGTTCGCGTGAGTTTTGATAGGTTTTGTTCGTAAGTTTTTTGTTGTCATTGTCGTCGTTTTTCGAGATAGAGTCTTGCTCTGTCACCCAGGCTGCAGTGTAGTGGCATGATCTCAGCTCACTACAACCTCCATCTCCTGGGTTTAAGTGATTCTCCCACCTCAGCTTCCCAAGTAGCTGGGACTACAGATGTGCACCACCACACTTAGCTCATTTTTAATTTTTTTTTTGTAGAGACAGGGGTCTGCCTATGTTGCCCAGGCAGGTCTTGAACTCCTGGTCTCAAGTGATCCTCCTGCCTCAGCCTCCCAAAGGGCTGGGATTACAGGAGTGAGCCACACCACACCCAGCCTTTAAGATTTTTTAAAACAAGGAGTTTAGAGATTTAAGTCATTTTGTATAGCAAATAGCAAAATTATTTGAGCATCTAAATGATTCCTGTCAATCAGGAAATGGTTTAGGAAAATAGCAGTAAGTATACAAAGAGGTGAAGAGTCATAAAGAGAAGTAATGTTACTCAAACACAAGTAAATGGGAAAATGAAAACCACAACAGGGCCATTATGACACTATGCTGCCCTTTGCATAGCTGGAGACACCCCCAGAAGCTGAAGGGAGAAACCTTTCTTCAACTTTCCTCCCACCTTCCAATCTCCTGCCAGAGCCTCCCATTGGCAGAAGCTAACAGGAATCAGTAGGCAAAGGAGTCTGGGAAATGTAGTTTTCAGGCTTTCTGCCCTGGCAATGGAGAAAAGATATATAAATAGATAGGGCAACCATGGAGCTGAGCCTAAAACACACACCTCATCACCAGGAACAATAACAGACATAATGGGGGAAAAAAATGTATGTGTTTGAAGGGGCTACTCAAAAATGAAGTAGCCAACCTGAGTGATTAGAGAAAGAGGAATTAAGATGCTCCCACATTCATCTTCCAAGACGTATCCCAGGAGTCGGCCAAAAGACTGGGAATCCACCATAGGTATAGACCGCTAAATTCTTTACATGAGCTGCCACAATAAAGCCCTTTTCAGTAATTGTAGTAGAGCACGCCTATTAAGAAGAGCTAACACATTGGACACATGATGGGTCAGGCGCTGTTCTAACTGCTTTTCACTTAACTAATTTAGCTCATCAACATCTCCGTGATGTTGGCCCTATTGTGATCCATTTTACAGGTGAGCACACTCAGTCCTAGAGAAGTTAAGTCACAGAGATGGTGTGACAGTCAGGTCCCAATATGATAGCCTGGCTTCAGAGGCCATGTGTTTAACCATTCCGTTATCCTGCCTCTCACTAGCTGAACCTATGCCCAAAGTTTATTTAAAAAGATGAACAATACAAAAAGGAACTAGAGAACAGGCACTGCAGAAACCCAACCCCTGAGCTACAGGGCCAACCATAGACTCAGCTTGTCCAAATGTTGACTGACAGACAACCCATTAATTATTTTAGAAAAACCATGGTTTTTTGAGTATCTGGTGCTGTTTTTCTGAAATTCCAGAAGACCTTCTAACTCTGGAAATACCCTCTGCAAACCAAGTGTGGAGGAGGGTTAGTAACCAGTACTCAAGAAGGACTTATTCATGCAAGAGCCATGTGCTTGGGCAGTAACGAAAGTCCATGCAGAATTAGGGTGCAGTTTCCTGCTACCCTATATTCAGGCTGAACACAGGAAGCTGATCATTTCAACAAGCTTGCCTAGCTTTTCCTTTTAATGGAGAGACACAGTGGGAAAAGGCTGGTTCTTCAGAAATTTCATTCCAGTGTCTTTGACAACTTTATTTTTTGTGTGTGTTTGGGGAATTTAACTTGTTTTTTAAACAGCAGGTGATTTGCACCATTTTGAAATAATCAGTGCCTTTCTTATCATAGCTTGAGAGAGACTAGGCTAAAGAGCTAGAGAGGGGAGCCCAGGAGGTGTGGAATGCATCATGTAGTAGAACCAGACTCTTCTATCAATTAGCACGTTTTCTGAAGGTGGTGTTTCATTCTTGGAAGTCTCCAAGTTGGGCCTGCCTGTTAGGTTTTAAAAGGAGCAGAAGGATAATAGTGGCACATATGGCTTTTCAAATATTTTTGATGGCAGATCTGCAATACCTGGGTCTCACTGAGCCAAATACCAGAAGCACCGATGCTTCTTGCCCACCACCTTCCAGTGAAGGGAGGAAGGGCTCTGCTCCACTTGGTCCAGAGCAGTCAACAGGCTCTTTAGGATGTTGCTGGGTGCTGGGTTGCATTGTACAAGGCTACCCAAAGTGAGTCCAATTCCTGTCCTCTTGGATGGGCATCTGAAACAGAGAACATTGACATGGAAACATAAAGAATGACATAGCTGTAATTACGTAAGCTAAATGTAAGACACTGGTTTTCACATAGTTTATGAAAATAATGTTCATTATTTTATAGTCATTCCACCTACAGACTTGCGTGATAAACCAATCAGCATTCCCTTTGCTACATTTTCCCTTGTTCGTGGCCACAGGAGAAAAACTGGAACCTTCTAAGTAAAAATTTTAAAAAGACCTATTATTTTGATGACCATGGCCTCTGCGTGGTTGTGGATGAAGGGGTAAAGAAAATAGGCCGGGCGCGGTGGCTCAAGCCTGTAATCCCAGCACTTTGGGAGGCCGAGACGGGCGGATCACGAGGTCAGGAGATCGAGACCATCCTGGCTAACACGGTGAAACCCCGTCTCTATTAAGAAATACAAAAAAAAAAACTAGCCGGGCGAGGTGGCGGGCGCCTGTAGTCCCAGCTACTCGGGAGGCTGAGGCCGGAGAATGGCGGGAACCCGGGAGGCGGAGCTTGCAGTGAGCTGAGATCCCGCCACTGCACTCCAGCCTGGGCGACAGAGCAAGACTCCGTCTCAAAAAAAAAAAAAAAGAAAAAAGAAAATAAATTATTACACAATAGTCTTTCTCAAAATGAATGGCTTGTTTCAAATAATGCGTTTTTCTTGGCAAGTTCAGAGCTACTACAAAACAACCGCCACTGCCGAAACCTCGCACACCCAGCAGGAGCGAGTCATCTTCTCTTGCTCAAGGGACGCGCCAACTGTGAACTCTTCCCTCCTCACCTCCTGGCAGGGGGATGGGTCATTCCAAAGCTCATATATACCCCAAAGTAGCCTTTTTCGGTTTTGTCCCTCTCCCTTTGGGTCTTTTTATAACACAGCCGTCCACATGAAGAGAAGAAGGTCAGCACCAAGCTGGTGGACTCCAAGTGACCACAGATACAGACGGTGGTTTCTGACTAGGTGCAATGTTACAAAACAGTGAAGACTCTCAAGGACAGGTGGGGGTCCGCTACTGAGAGGGACTGCAAAGAGCTGAGAGAGCCTATCAGGGTAAGGATCATCATTTGCTCTTTGTGTAATGTGTCTCTCCCTACTTGATCCAAGGCCTGCCTTTTTCTCTTACCCCACTGTTTATCTGCTGTTTCTCTGCCTTGCATGCCCCACACTCATTCAGCCTTCATGCCTTTGAACTCATTATTTCCTCTGCCTCTCCCCAGAATCTTTGCATGGAAGGCTCCTTCCTGTCATTTTGTTTCAACATCAATACCACCTCTTCAGAGATACCTTCTCTGACCTTTCATTGTAAAGTGATAGCCACCTTCTCCCGGAAACCCTCCCAGCAAACAGGCACTATCACATTGCCTGATTTTGTTTCATTTACAGCATTTGACACTTGCACAACTTAAAAAAAAATCACTTTATAACATTGTTTCATACTCTAAGTTTCGATGCCCTGGGCAAAGCTGGGCCCTAGGCCTTGGGCAGACAGTCTTCTGTGCAGTTTTCTGTCCCTAAAAGTCCTGAGTGGTCACCTCCAGCCTCTCCCTTGTTCCCCACTGCATTTGCATCACTACAGTTCCACATCCAGATTTTATCTCCACCACTCAGCTCACATCTTGGTCTCTTTTCTTCGAAGACAGAGTCTTGCTCTGTGGCCCAGGCTGGAGTGCAGTGGCACGATCTCAGCTCGCCGCAACCTCCACCTTCCAGGTTCCAGCGATTCTCCTGCCTCAGCCTTCCAAGTAGCTGGGATTACAGGCATGCGCCACTATGCCCAGCTAATTTTGTATTTTTAGTAGAGAAAGGGTTTCTCCATGTTGGTCAGGTTGGTCTCAAACTCCCAGCCTCAGGTGATCTACCCCCCTCAGCCTCCCAAAGTGCTGGAATTGCAGGTGTGAGCAACCATGCTTGGCCAACATCTTGGTCTCTTTTGCTCTTAACAGTAAGCAGGCCTCAATATAGGAACAAGAAGCAAGTGCTGGGCACCTCCAGAGGATCCTACGTGGCTGCCCTCAACCATCCAGAAGAGCAGAAAGTAAGCTGATACAAACCACATTCTTCATGGCCTGCAATGGGGCACGTGAACCCATGACTGCACGAGTAAATGTCGCCGCAGGGCTCTGTGTGGAGTGTGACCGGGGGTGTGTGGATCCTCAGCAAAACGAATCAAGAGGCAAACTTTGCCTGTGATGGCAACACCACTCAGGTCCCCACTTCTCCTGTCTTTGGGGTTGACTTGCTCCAATTGGAAAGAAGCTTCCCTGAAGCTGCTTTTCCTGCCCTTTCTCCCCGAGGAAGCTGAGGGGAGAAGGAAAATGAAGTATCTGATGCAGGGCTAAGGTTAGACAGAAAACATAAGGACAAGGAGGAAAAGAAGCCCTCTGAGACTCTTGGGCGAGGACATTGAGGACAGAATATATATTTCTAGGGTCCCTAGTTGGCGTTCAGAACGTTTTTCCCCATACACGAGTGTTTCTTAACTAGAGGTAACTGTGTTCCCCAAGAGACATTTGGTAATGCCTAGAGACAGTTTTACTTGTTACATCTGAGGAGGGGGTGCCACTGGCATCCCTGAGTAGAGGCCAGGCATGCCATTGCACATCCTACAATGCACAGGACAGCCCCCGCCACAAATAATTGTCTGTCCCAAAATGTCAGTAGTGCCAAGGCTGAGAAACTATGTCATAGACCAATGATGTATTTGGTAATTTTGCTTAATAACTCAACCATAGTGGCTTAAATAGGTTTTGAAGATTTCCTTTATTTATTCATTAATTTATTTTGACAGGGTCCCCCTCTGTCACCCCGGCTAGGATGCAGTGACACAACACGGCTCATTGCAGCCTCGAACTCCCAGGCTCAAGTGATCCTCCCACCTCAGCCTCCTGAGTAGCTGGGACTACAGGTATGTACCACCACGCTTGGCTGATTTTTGAATTTTTTATAGAGATGAGTTCTTGCTATGTTGCCCAGTCTGTTCTCAAACTGCTGTGCTCAAGCAGTCCTCCTGCCTGGGCCTCCCAAAGTGCTAGGATTACAGGCATGAGCCACTGAGCCCGGCCAAGATTGACTTTAATATCTTGCTACATGTCTCTACTAGATAATATCTTTTAAGCTTCACTTGGTCAAATAACAGCAATTACATGGCTCACACATAGCAGGTACATACATCACTTTGTTCATTTCCTTCACAGCACTAATCATAAAGTGGAACAACCTTTTAAATTTGTTTAATTAATAACTTTCTGCCCCAACTATGATATAAGCTCCTAGAATATTGCCTGATCTAGAGTAGACACTCAATAAATATTTGCTGAATGAATGAATTCAGACAGTTGGCTACTGCCTGTTTCTTCTTATAGGCAGAAGCCATCTCTCGTGTATGTGTCTATATCTATAGCAGCTAGCCCAGATTTTTGTATATTCAGGAAACTCAACAACTGATCTCTGAAACCATGAATCAAAGCATGTGAATGAATAAATGAATTAATTAATATATAAATGAATGGGCAAACAATACTAATATTCCTATGTCCACTGTGAAAAAATTAGTAAGCATGCATGCTACTATAGAGGATATTTCAGAATGCATGGTGAGTTTAAGGGCCTTGTTCTATGCTCCAGCTTCTCCTCTGTAGAACCTTCTCCCTGGGAGTCAGGTGAAGAGTACAGGTTGAGTGCTAGAGACAGTGGTTTTCAGCAGAACTCGGAACCTAAGCCGAGGAGGTGATGACTCCTCTCTCTTCCTAACTACTTTCTAAGAATGTTTTTGGCCCTCTGCCACCAAAGGATGAATGCTGCAAGTAGTGTAAGTTAGTAATACGGCGAGTGTGATGATTCAAATGGCTCAAAGGAGGCAAAAAAGTCTTTGTTCCACAGTTCTGTCTTTCCTATTCTTTTCTATAAAGAGCATGTTGATTTTTAAGAGCTGCTAGTTTTTATAAACTTCTTTTCCAGAGTGATTTATTAGTGTCAAGCATTACTATCATCCTGTAGTTCCAAACTCCTCTCCTGTGGGCAGTAATTTAGCCTTAGTTTTTCCTCTGTGATAAACCTTTGCACGATTAGCGAGTCTCTAATTAGGGATCACAGTTACCTTGGAGGTCTCCGCAAAGAAACAGCCAACAATCTCAGGTTAAGAGACTCAACACAAGAGAGAAACCAGTTTTGCAAAGTGTCCCAATAATGTCTCTCATAGATCTTTTTTCCCTGAGCCAGGATCCAACATAGTATCAGGCATTGCATGTAGCTGTCATGCCTCTTCAGTCTCCTTTAATCTCAAACAGCCGATGGGGGGATATTTGCAGCAAGTATCCGTTAAGAAATACTTACACTTTCCAGATACATCAGCTTGGTTAATTGGAAAGCTCTTTAATAATTGTTTTAGTATGCAAAATTAAGAGTTTCCATAAGAATAATTAATAATACAGTATTTTGTAATAATAAATATTTATGTATCAACTGACTATGGAATTTCAACTTGCAAAGCACATAAATGGATTTTTCACCCTGAGTTACATCTAAAATGCTTACCTATATTTGAAAGTGATGGAAAGCTGGTGAGTAAATATTCCCCTATTCTCTTCCTTGGGTGGACAATTCTGAGACACATTCTACACATTTTCTAAGAAGGTCCTGGCAGCATTGAGATGCATTTGCTCACAAAGGTGTCAGTCTTAGTCTGTATGGGCTGCTGTGACAAATATACCACAGCCTGGGTGGCCAATGTAGTCAGGTTCTGGTGAAGGCTCACTTTCCTAATTCTAATACAATGTTCTGGTTGTGTCCTCACATGGCAGAAAGGGAAGAAGTGAGAGAGATATCTGGGGTCCCTTTCATAAGGGCACTAATCATTTTCATGAGAGCTCCACCCTCATGACCTAATCACCTTGCAAAGAACCCACCTCCTAAGACCATCACCTTACAAGTCAGAATTTCAACATATACATTTGGGGGATCACAAACATCCAGTCCATAACAGTGACCAAATTAAGAGCTCACCCTTGCAAGGATCCAGAAGGAAGAGAAAAAAAAATCAATTAAAGGAAAAATATGATAGGAAAGTTGAAAGACATTGAAAATTGAAAGACTTTCATTCATGGAAACTCCAGAAGGAGAGAACAGAGAAAATAGGGGCAGTAGTTGTAGAAATAAAATAAAATTTCCTAATCTGAAGTAAAGCACCAATTGTCAGATTGAAAGAGCCTGCTGAGTGACATCTCCAGAGAGAAGAAAGGAAGAAAGCCAGTTAACTACAATGAAAAGAGACAAAAAACTGGCATCACACTTCTCATGGCAACATGGATATTAGTCAACTATGTGGCAAACCATGGCGATAGTTCAGTGGGTTGGTGGCGAAGCCCTGTTGTTGTTTTGTTTTGTTTCGTTTTTGAGGTAGGGTTTTGCTATATCATCTAGGCTGGTCTTGAACTTCCTGCCTCAAAAGATCCTCCCACCTTAGGCCTTTCATGTATTTCCTTCTTGGACAGAGCTGTTTTTCTCTCCCTGATTGTTGTAACAGTCTGGAGTTATCTCAAGCTCTGCTTTTCTATTCTAGGCCCCTACACTAGGACGCCTTTGCAGGGAAGGAAGTTTGCTTGCTTCAGAGTGTAGTTCTCCACTTTTAACCTGGAATCAAACACTGTGTTGTGTGTATAAACCAGGAGACAGGAGAGAGATGGTTTCTGGACTGTCCTCTCTGACCTGATGCAGCTCTTCATTACTCACTAGAAGCATTGCTCCATGGCCCCTTCTCTTCTTGTTCCATTTATTCTCTCTAAGTTTGGAATTTCCTCAATTGACCTTTCACTTATGGGTGTGTTGGAATGTAGTTTTCTGTTCACACCTGTTATCAATCTCCTCCCATTCATTTTCTATCTTCTTTCCAGGAATGTCTCGAATTTTCTGCTCTTTTAATGGTGGTTTCATTTCATGTTTTCCTAGAATGCTGTAAATTTATTCTTTCTAAAATACAGCTTTTTATTTTAATAGACTCAGGATTGGAGGTAAGGTGAAAGATTGCACTGTTTGTCAACTGGATTTAATATCATTTATGTGTGTATATATGTATATCTGTTTTATATTTTTATTTTGTGTACTATAGAAAATTTATATTGTAAAATATATATTAATAAATTGCATTGTATGTGTTATTTTATAATCTCTTTTTCACTTGGCATTATACTTTTAACACTTCTCCATAGAAAGACTTCATTAAATTTTTCTCAAATGTAAAGGACAACACCATGGGTAAATTTAACACATAACCAGAAATAGGACACTAAATTTAGGAGCTGTTAATTAACTAGATTGAAAAATGCGTTATATATTCTTTTTCTTTCTTTAATGTCAGATCTTAAAATGTTTGGATCTTATCCAACCAAAAAATTGATCAGACTATCAATGTATTTGTTAATTCAGTTGTTCTAAAGTCCAGTTGTTTTAGTTTCTTAATGGCCAGTTATATGCAAGAATCCAGTGATACAAGATCAAGCATTTTTTTCTGGTTGGGTATATATTTTTTGAATTTGGCTATATTCATAACATGAAGTGAAGATGCAAAGAAATTGCACAAACATCTCTGTTAGAAAATGTCTGTGTGGAAAAATCAGAATACAAGGACTGTGTGTATAAATTTGAAAGCCTAGGGAAATGAAATAGAAGGCAAGTGAGAAAACTCTTTCTCCTCTCCTGGAGATTTTTTTCCCCACTCTGAAAAAATAGGAAAAATCTATAATCTGAACCATCTCCAAAAGGTCCAGAAGAAGGGATATACAACAAGGAAAAGCAATTTACATTATAGTTGGTGACTCTAAGAAAAAAAGGGAGTGCAAGGAATAAAACAATGACATTGAGACTGCGTAAAACTCAGTGGGGAAGGGTAATAATGTTCTTTGAGGGTTTACTAAAATATAAAGGAATTCTCCAAGAAATGGCAATCATTGAAGCTCTTAAATATCAGAAGCATAAGGCTAGAGACTTTATAAGAATATCTTTTTGATTCACAGAGAAGCTCACTCAAAGTTCTAAAGAAAATCTCTACCACCACCACCACCACCCCCGACCTCAATTAATGAATATTTTTGGACCTACAAATATGTCTCTTTATTTTTTTTCTTTTCTTTTCTTTTCTTTTTTTTTTTTTTTTTTTTTTTTGACACAGAGTCTCGCTCTGTCACTGACTCGCAGGCTGGAGTGCAGTGGCGCAATCTTGGCTCACTGCAACCTCCACCTTCCGGGTTCAAGCAATTCTCCTGCCTCAGCCTCCTGAGTAGCTGGGATTACAGGCACACACCATCACGCCCGGCTAATTTTTGTATTTTTAGTAAAGACAGCATTTCACCCCGTTGGTCAGGCTGAAACCCTGTTGGTTTACTTTCTATCTCCCAGAATATGATACCTTCCATGGTAAAGGGACTTCCCAGATGTGATTAAGGTTAAATATTTTGAGATAGAGAGTGTCTCTGAATTATCCAGGTGGACTTAATATAATCACACAAGTCCTTAAAAGTGGAAAACCTTTCCCAGCTGCAAGTAAAAAGATGAGAGGGGAAAAAAAATAAGAGAGATTCACAGTATGAGAAGGACTCAACCCACCATGGCAGGCTTTGAAGATGGAGGGAGAGGCCACAAGCCAAGGAATGCAGGGGCCTTTAGAAGCTGGGAATGGCCCTTCACAACCAGCAAGGAACTGAGTTCTGTCAACAACCCAAATCAACAGGAAATGGATTTTCCCCCTAGACCCTCCAGAAAGAAACATAGCCTATTGACATGTTGGCTTTAGTCAAAGAAACCCATATTGGTCTTCTCATTTAGAGAACTGTAAGAGGATACATTGGTGTTGCTGAAGCCACTAAGTTGATAGTAATTTGTTATGGCAGCAATAGAAAAGGAATACAACTTTGATCCAGTGTTCTCTACCAAGTAGGCCCACATTAAATGAAATATTTGAAACTTGGATTTCTACATATGAGCAGAATATAATTTTTGTTGTTGTTGTTGTTGTTGCTGTTTTGAGACGGAGTCTCGCTCTGCTGCCCAGGCTGGAGGGCAGTGGCGCGATCTCGGCTCACTGCAAGCTCCGCCTCCCGGGTTCACGCCGTTCTCCTGCCTCAGCCTCCTGAGTAGCTGGGACTACAGGCGCCCGCCACCACGCCCGGCTAATTTTTTCTATTTTTAGTAGAGACGGGGTTTCACCGTGTTAGCCAGGATGGTCTCAATCTCCTGACCTCGTGATCTGCCCACCTCGGCCTCCCAAAGTGCTGGGATTACAGGCATGAGTCACTGCACCCAGCCCCTAAGTAGAGATGTTTTAAAGTAAAAACATCTTTTAAAACGAGAAATGTAATTGTGAGCCAGCTGATGCTGTTGCAGCTTTGTTTGAGTCAAGATTCAAAGGCAGAAGTGGAGGGTGAGGGTGGTGATCACAGACCAGGGCACCTCTCTGCTCAGGGGCCCTTGCAGCAATCTTGTGTCTGAATGTTCCTCCTCCAGACGTGTCTGCAGCATGCCTTCTGCCCACACAGAGGCTATATTCCACTCCTCTTTTGTGGGAAGACTGAATTTTAAAATGGAAGCTCTTCTGAAAATAGAGTCCCATTGGATCTGAAGCTTGGGTGTCATGACATTCCCCCAGTACTACTCCATGTGTAACTGTTTCACGACTTTTGTTGGATGAAATGAACAACATAAATTCCAAAAAACTTCACTCCATTTTTCTTAGACTTTCAGTCTTTTCCTGTGTTCTTGAGTGTTCTGCCTAAACTGGGAAATATTAAATTATCTAATTTCAGCAGTTGGAAGCTGCATTTGTAAATATTTTGATTAGTAAGTTTGTTAGACATTGTGTGAATAGACCTAACTTCTAAATTTAACGTTTCCATTTTTTTTTTTTAAACAACAAAAAAGCTGTGACTGAAAATTATACCCATGCTGTGTGTGCAGATCACATACAGCAGACACTGGTCAATGCAGATTCAGCACAGTAGTTAAGTACATAAAGAAGTTTTGGTATAACAGAATATTTTCATGTCCCACAGGATTTACCGTAGTCACTGAGCTTGGCTGAGACTATTAGCTTTTTTCTTCCCACCTGCCTTCCTTATTTCCTTTTTCCCTCTTTTATTCATTAGATATTTACTGAGTCTCCACTATGTCATGTGCTATGTTAGTGCTAGAAATTCCGTGATTAGAAAAGCATGCATGGTTCCTATACTAATGGGGCTTAGAATCTAAGAGGTCAGTCAGACTTTAAATAATAGCACCAATGTACATAAATACACTGAAATAAAAGTGCTTCAGGAGAGTATGTAGCAGGGGGCCTAGAACTGCTCTGGAAGTTCAGAAAAGCTCCCTAAGGGAAATAGCCCTAAGCTACACTGTGAAGGATGACAGGGAGCCAGCTAGGAGTCAGCAGCTCATGCAAAGGTCCTGAAAACAGAGGACCATGTCAAAGATGTCACTATCTGAGACCAGTGGTGTGGAGGTGAGAAGAATTTACCAAGACAGTTGTAGGTAAAGAAAGGCAGATTTATTAGAGAAAGTATGAAAATATGCTGTAAGGGAACAATGACCAGTTAGTAAGAGAGGAGCTGACTGTAAAGAGACAAAGGCTTGCTGGGGATTTTAGAGAATAGTGCTTATGCTGTGTGCTGAAGAGGGCTTTGCGCAGTACTGATAGCGCCAAGAGTCTGATGATAACTGGGTGTAGGAAGACAGTGAGTTATTTGCACAGGAGGGCTACGAGTCCTGGACCGTGAAGAAAGTCACACACAACTTATCTGCTTTTTCTTTCTTTCTTTCTTTCTTTTTCTTTTTCTTTCTTTCTTTTTCTTTTTCTTTCTTTCTTTTTTGATGTACAATGGCGCAATCTCGGCTCACTGCTACTTCCGCCTCCTGGGTTCAAGCAATTTTTCTGCTTCAGCCTCCCAAGTACCTGGGATTACAGGCGCATGCCACCACGCCCAGCTAATTTTTGTTTGTTTGTTTGTTTTTGTATTTTTAGTAGAGACAGGGTTTCAGCCTGTTGGCCAGGCTGGTCTCGAACTCCTGACCTCAGGTAATCCACCCGCCTGGGCCTCCCAAAGTACTGGCATTACAGGCATGAGTCACTGTGCCCAGCCCAATCTGCTTTTTCTTTTTTCTTTCCCTCAGTCTTGCCATCCTGACTCCTTTTCCCTAATTAGGACTCCACAAAAGATTTCCATCATTATCCAGAAAGAAAAGGGAAACATTGAAGAGTTTTAAATATAGAAAAGAGAGAGTCAGATTTTTGAATTTTTAAAAAATCTTTGTGGCTGCAGAAAATAGGCAAGAGAGGGGTAGGGGAAGCTAGAGTGGATCTGGTGAGAAATGGTGGCCTGTGACTGTAGGATAGAGTGAGCATGGGGGTGGGGAGGGTCCAGACTCCCTCCTAGGTCTCTGAACACTGGATGAATTCACTTGTGACACCATCAAATCTGGGACTTTTTTGGCTGCAGTTTTTTTTTTTTTGTTTTTTTGTTTTTTTGGTTTTTTTTTTTTAGAGATACAGTCTCAGTATGTTGCCAAGGCTGACCTCAGACTCCTAGGCTCAAGTGATCCTCCGGCCTCAGCCTCCCAACTAGCTGGGACTACAGGTATTCACCACCACCCCTGGCTGTCTGGAGATTTCCAATTATTGATTCAATCTCCTTACTAGTCATAGGTCTATTCAGATTTTCCATGTCTTCATGGTTTAGTCTTGGTAGGTTTTGTGTTTCTAGGAATTTGTCCATTTCATGTAGTGTATACAATTTGTTGGTGTACAATTGCTCCTAGTACTCTCTTACAATCTTTTTTACTTCAGTAAGTCAGTAGTTAATGTCCTCATTTTCTTTCTTTATCTTCAGTTGTTGTTTATTGACATAAAGGTAGGCTCTATAGCCACAGGCCCAGAGGCAGCTGCAGTAGTGGGGGAAAATGGAAGGTGGAGGGTGGAGTGTTTGCTGCAGGACAGCTGAGTGGAGGGTGGGGACAGGTGCCAGAGAGGAAGGCCCAGGGGGTTGGGGAAGCAAGTAAGGGCCAGGGCCAGAGTCTGCTTAAACTGGAACCACTGCCCCATGCCCTAAGGTCCCTAACTCTCGCTGACTGTTTCCTGACCCCAGGCCAGGCTTGGGAGTCCTCTGGGCATCCATTTTCTAAAGGAACTGAACAGAGCACACACAGGAAAGGAAGCTGTCACCCTCTTGCCATACACTCTGGGGACCTCTGTTCTGCATTCCTCCTTCTTCCCTTGCTTGGGTGGGGCCACATGATTGGCAGCCAAACTCTGGGCTGTCCCACCACAGCAGTCTCTAAAAACAGCTATGTTTCAGCGAGGCGTAAATCTTCTTCCCTGGTGTCCCAGCGCACCAGTGCCACACTACAGCCAAGTGAGCTCTATAAGCATTGCTGGCCTAAATGGATGGCTTGGGGGAAGGGGGTGGGACAGGTGCTGGAGGAAGGGCTCTGGGGTCCATCACAGCACAGGAACAACGTGCATGATGTTGGTGAAGCCAGAGCCAGGGTGTCACCAGGTCAGCACAATGACCACATCTTCCTTCTTGAAGAAGCCTCAGGCCTTACCAACATTGATGGCCAAGTTCACTCAGAGGTCCACATCCTCAGCCCAGGGCTCCAGGACGGGGTCCTTACACAGCACAGGGAAGAAGCCATGGTACAGGTGGGTCTGGCGAGCTGTCTGGGGATTCCATGTCACAGCAATCATAGGGGCACGTGGGCAGTATCTGGCCCATGTACCCCTATGCCACCTGGTGGGCATACCTGCAGACTTGGTGAGGACGATTATGGCCCCACTGCAGCACTTGAAGGAGGCCTCCACAGCGCTCACGGCAGTGGCTTCTGTAGGGTCGCCAGTAATGGGTGACCGTGGCAGAACTCCTCAAATAATTGCAAGTGGTAGATAGTGGCCTCTGCCTCACAGGCAATCAGGTGCTGCACGTGCACAGCCTCCAGAGGATAGTCCCCTTTGGCTGTTTCTCCAGACAGCATGATGAAGTCAGCTCCCTCCAGAATTGCATTGGCCACACCATTGCCCTCAGCCCGAGTGGGGTGGAGCTTCTTGATCATGTCCTCCAGCATCTGAGTGGCAAGATGACAGGCTTCCCAGCTTGGTTGCACCGCCCAATCATCATCTTCTGAGCAAGGAAGACCTTCTCTGCAGGAATCTCATCTCAATGGCTTGTGGTAGATCACCACGAGCTACCATAATCCCATTGCTGGCCTCCAGGATTTCATCAAACCTCCAACCCCCAACATAATTCTCGATTTTGCTGATTATCTTGATGAAGACCTGCCTAACTCCATGGACATCAGACGTCTTGCAGATGAATGACGCAAGCATCATATTGACATCTTACCCCCAAACTTCAGGTCCTGGATGTCCTTCTCCAACATGGCAGGCAGGTCCACGGCAGCCCCAGGAAGGTTCACACCCTTCTTGCTGCCCAAGGAGCCGCCATTTTCCGCCTCTGTCACCAGAAAGTCAGCATCCTTCTGCTTCACCTAAAGAGAAATTAGCCCATCACCCACGTAGATCTTGCTGCTCACTTCCCCCACCTTGCAGATGTTCTTGTAGTCCAGCCACAGGATGCTGTCTTACACTTTTCCATGTAGGTATTATCCAGCGTGAGCTTGAGAGTGGCTCCCTTCTTCAGTTCCACCTCTGCTGTGCCACTGCCCTTGATGGGCCCAGATGGGATCTCAGGTCCTTTAGTGTCCAGAGCCACAGCAATGGGCTGGTAGAGGATGGAGTCAGAAGCAAGGCTTTGCACATTATTGATGGTCTCCGTATGGTACTCATGACTTCCGTGAGAGTTCAGATGAACCACATTCATTCCAGACTTAATTGTTTTCTTCAGCATCTCTAACAATGGGGAAGCTGGGCCCATAGTACAGATGATGCCAGTGCTCCAGGCTGTGATGGGTAGCGAGTCAGTGTCCAGGCAGCACATGTGCTCCAGGAATGTGTCAGCCATGGCTGCGTGCAGCTGCTGGGTCATAGTGAAGCCCTGGCTTCACTACAGGGCTTCAACGTGGCTTCAGAGGTCCTGCAGTGCTGACCGACTTGGGCTACGCTGCAAAAGCAGACAGGTCAGGAGCCCCGGGATGCGCAGCTGCTGTGACCACTTTCATTTCTAATTGTAGAAATTTAAGTGGTCTTTTTTTCCTAATTTATCTAGCCAAAGGTTTGTCAATTATGTTGATATTTTCAAATAACCAACTTTTGATTTTGTTGATTTTTTGTATTATTTTTCTATTTTCTAGTGCATTGATCTCTGCTCTAGTTTTTCTTAAGGAAAATATATTTTTTAAAACATAAATTAGCTTTATTATTAGCTACTAACTTTGAAAGTTTTATTCTTTTTTAAGGAAAATGTACTTTTAAAAATATATTAAATTAGCTTTCTTTATTGTTAGCTACTAATTATGAAAGTTTTATTCTGCACATGGTAATATTGTACAAAATTATTTTTAAAAATTTCAATCTCCACAAATGCTTGTGTTTGAAAATCATCTTGTTCTTCTTCTCTAAATCCTTATGCAGTTGGATTCTATTTTATTATTTTGACTTTATTTTTTATCGTATTTTATTTTATTAAAGATTCAGGGGTTCCATGTGCAAGTCTGTTACATGGATATATTGCATAATGCTGGGGTTTGGAATTCTAGTGAATCCATCACCTAAATAGTGAACATAGTATACTCTACAGGTATTTGGAAAGGTATTTTTAATGAGAGAGAAAATAACATGTTTTATGCTAATGTGAATGATCCCGAAAAGAAGAAAAATTAATGATGTAGCAAAAGGACTTCTGGAAGAATGTTTCTGGGTTTGTTAGAGGAGGTGTCATTTAGTATGAAGTGGTAGGATGGCTTTGATAAGAGCATTGATAAGAAATCTGAGGTCCTGGGTGGGAAGGCAGAGAAAATGGGTGCAGATAGGTGAGCAAATCTGGGGGCAATTACTGCTGCAAGAGAATCATTACTTCTCTGTGCCGTCATTATCTCTATAGCTATACTCTGGGATGGGATAGAAAAGAAACAGAATAAGAGGCAGGGATTGGCTTTATTATTTCTCCAGCTGGGAAATCTGCAGTGTGCCCAGCAGTCCATAATGGAGCATGGGCCAAGGTCGTGGGGTGATGCAATTCATGAAGGACATGATTTCCAAATGGCATCACGAGATGGTCATTGTGTGAGTGTATGTGAAAGGTTTCAAACCTAAACATTTGAAATAGATGACAGTATGTGCTTCTTTATTATTTTAAAAATATTATTTAGGGCCCTCAAACAAGAGAACTAACTTAGATGTCTCATCCTACCATAGGTCCTGCCTGTCTTACACACTAACTTGATCGTCTTTCTCACATTGAATTATAGTGAACGATGACTAAAGTTTAGCTGGTTCTTTACTGGCTTGTCTTGTAAAGGTCCCAGGGCCTGTATATGATTGTCACAGAATGGGGCTGAGGCATATGCCTTCAGCCTAGCTACCTCATTCCTCTATACCATGAGGGGAGAGGACTCACTACCATTTAACACATTTCTCTACTCTCTGCATTTCCTGTGGGTTATACTCAGATCTGGTGACTTGATTAGCTTCAGATTCCATCTAGATTGTGCTAGTGTTGTGTATTCTGTGACATCTGGGATACATCATGCCTGCCTGTTCCACTTCTAGTAGGCTAAGGTTAATCAGTAGGTTCATGGATACCCATCTATTAGCAAGGCCTCACTCAACCTTCACTTCATGGTTTTAATAGCTATTGGTGATCATGCCTGATACCATTATTTCAACAGAGTTGCAAACTGGTAATTTTCTAATTCTAACATTCCTCCTCTATTATCGATCGTGATTTTTTTTTTTTTTAGATGGAGTTTTGCTCTTGTTGCCCAGGCTGGAGTGCAATGGCACTATCTGGACTCACCACAACCTCTGCCTCCCAGGTTCAAGTAATTCTCCTGCCTCCGCCTCCCAAGTAGCTGGGATTATAGGCATGCGCCACCACACCTGGCTAATTTTGTATTTTTAGTAGAGACGGTGTTTCTCCATATTGGTCAGGCTAGTCTCGAACTCCTGACCTTAGAGGGGATCCACCCACCTCAGCCTCCCAAAGTGCTGGGATTACAGGCATGAGCCACTGCGCCTGGCCAATTGTGATTTTTCTATAAATAAAAACTTTTCTTACATCAGCTACTTGGTTTCTCTGAAAAAAAAAAATGAATACAGGAAAAATAGGATAGATGTTTTATTCCTTTCCTCTATTTATCAGTCTTCAGAATAATGAGTTGGCGCCCAAGCAACTCCCAAAGGTAGTTAACCAGTGAGTTGTGTGTTGTGGTTTTTGTGAGAGGGTGGTATGGTGTATTATTATAAACTCTTGAATTTTTATATGCTTGACATTTTCAATCCATTTCAGCCATTATTCTTTTTTATCCAAATCATCCATCTCTAGCCAGTGAGTATCATTTCAAGTTGATGCGTGTGTCCTTTCAACATGACCCCAGGAATCTAATCTTTGACTGCTTCTTTTCTTTCTTTCTCAATGTATGCATTTCCTGCCCCAGACCTGGAAATGGCTACTTTTCTAAGGAGCCCTGGTTCCTTTTTGTGAAAGGTATATAAAGTTCACTATCTGAGTGCCTGTAAAGTCTTCCAAGTTGTTTTCTAGGCTCTCCTCACCCCCTCACAGATCTACCATAATAAGTAGCATTGCCAGATGAAAATTCCTGGACCCCTGGTGGGATAGATCATCCTGCGGCTTTCAGCGAACTTATGGGGCCAACAGAATACAAGCCATTCAGATCAGCTAGGACATTCCTGCACCCGGCCCTGCTTTTGTCTCTCACTGCAGCTTTGCAAGAACACTAGGATACAGGATACAGCCAGGCAGCCCTAGCTCCTGGAGAAGTTCATGGCCACCCCATATGTGTCATGGTTGGGGTTGAGCCAGAGTCAAGCCAGCGAATGGGGTGTGGGACACGACAGCACCAGGGTTGGTCCCATCTCCGTCATTTGCAAGCTGGGTGATTTCAAGTTCATCCTCTCCCCCTCAGTGCCTGCAGGTTCCTCATTTACAGAAAAAGAAGAGGAAAACAATAACCTCACAGGGTCATTGTGAAGATTAAGTGGGACCTACATACAGCACTGAGCCCAGGACCCTAAAAGACAATAAATAATAGTTTCCTGCCCTTTCCCAGATCACTTACCCTCAGTTATATAATCAGATGGTTCAGAATCTAAAAATTCTGAGTTCTTCCTAAAGTGCTGCAGCTATTTTTACCTGTCCTTTCACAAAAGGTTACAGTCCTGTCCTGTTATCGGGGAGAGGGCAGCCCTGAGTCACTTCCTCCCTCCCTGTGCTGGTCCTTCTGTGCCGAGCTGGACCAAGGCCAGGCTGCTCACCGAGAGCTGCCCATGCCACGAGGGCTTATGCTCGCTGACATTCAGGAGGGTTTCTGTAAAACCACAGGCTTTGCAGGAGACTGGGCTGATCTCCCACTTCCTGAATTGGTCATGCACTTTTACTTCCCCGACATCCTCTTTCTGAAATTGATCAATGTTTCTCCCAAAGTCAGCAATAACTAGCAGGTGGTTGATATTCAGATATGAGGCTGATGTCTTTGGACTTCAGACAAGTGATAAGACTCTTTCCTTTGAAAGATAAAAATGAATGTATAGCTGTGATCCCCAGCTTAACAGCACCTCGGGATGACCAGAGAAGCTTAAAAATACTGACGCCCACATCCCACTCCAGAGACTCTGACATAATTGTTCTGGGGTGTGGCCTGGGCATTGGAGTAGTTTATGAACACCCCCAGGTGATTCTAATGTTCAATGAAGGGTGAGAATGGCTAAAAAATAAGTGCTTAGGTAAGTGCGGTTTCTCTGACCCCAAGCAGGTGTCTTATCAGCTGGCGAGCTACAAAGTTGGCCTTTTTTTTTTCTTGCATGACAACTTTTTTATACATACTTTAAGTCCTAGGGTACTTGTGCACAATGTGCAGGTTTGTTACATAGGTACACATGTGCCATGTTGGTTTGCTGCACCCATCAACTCATCATTTACATTAGGTATTTCTCTTAATGCTCTACCTCCCCCAGCCTCTCACCAACATGAAGTTGACCTTTCTCTGGCTTGCAGGACTCTCCCATGTGCCATGCCTATAGGTGAGTCAAAAGATGGAAGCACCTGCCAAGTTACGGAAGGCTTATGAGCCATGCCAGAGGGTCTGGGCTAGCTCTTGCTAAAACCCTTGTTCAAGAGTTTTCAGCAGAATGGCAAGTTGTTCAGGTTTGCATTGTAGGAAATATTGCCTGGCAGCACTGAGGAAAATGAATCTGAATGAGGATGGTCACAGGAGGCCAAGAGACCACTGAGGTCCCAGCAAGAAAGTAAGAACCTGAAAAAAGGCAAGTACCACAGCAGAAGGCCAGGGCATGGAGAACAAGAAAGAGGGGGCTCCTCCTCCTCCCAGTGGTGCTGGCCCAGGACTCGGCCTCTCTGTGCTGAGCCCATTCTCCCTGTTGCCTTGTGATTTGTTGGACTTTTGTATGCAGGCCTTAGTGTCTCCACTGACTTGTTTCTTACTCATAATAATGACTCACGTTAGTTATGCTTTTGCTGTGGGCCAGCCACCCACTCAGAACGTCTCACTTTACCAATAAGACTAAAGCTTAGAGAGGTTAAGTGATTTGCCCAAGGTTACACAGCCAGCAGGAAGTGAAGGCGGACACAGAGGCAGATTTCTGACCAGTAAACGGCCCATTCCCACTTCTACCTGTGGTGCTTCTGTGCTTCTCCCCTGGCTGAGGCCACCTCCTTTTGAATTGAGCCTCAGAACCTGCCGCACCCACAGGCACTTTCCAACTTTCTATCCTGGGGCTTCCTGGTCAGCCTGCCCTTGGAGTCTTGGTGCCCACAAGAAGGAGAGGGTCCAGCTTGTGGTTCCACTGACTGGATTGACCACCTTCTTGAAAGAGTTCTAATTTTACATTATTTCAACTTCTATTTCCTCATAACTAAAAAGATCCCCTGGTCCCTTAAGTTTCTCACATGCTAAAGTATTGAAACTCTATAAATTCACCTTTTTTTTTTCAGGGAAAATTCTTAAAAATAGTATTCCCACAGAACGTAATCTTTGTGAATGGGTCAGAGTTACAGGCTATAGGTGTGAGTAGTTTACAAGTTCCTGTGTTAAGACTTTGAGTTCAGGTTCCCAGTATGCCTAGAGAAATCCAGAAGGCATAGGGGGACGAGAGAAGGGTTGCACTTTAAGAATTTCTGTGCCAACACTGTTTGAAATGCAGCCTGGAATTACCCCCACAATAGGGAGAACAAATATCTTAAGAAGGCTCCATCAGTTTCCGGCGGTACCATTTCCTTAATCCATGTTACATACTTTTTGGCCATGATTAGCAGTGAGTGAGCGCACACTATATG
This sequence comes from Theropithecus gelada, assembly GCF_003255815.1. Classification (NCBI taxonomy): domain Eukaryota; kingdom Metazoa; phylum Chordata; class Mammalia; order Primates; family Cercopithecidae; genus Theropithecus; species Theropithecus gelada. The sequence goes on along the minus strand of NC_037671.1, from coordinate 8,783,767 downwards.
GCAATGCTGTGATAGTACCTTACATAGATTATCTCTCATTATGACATCCCTATTATACAGAAGAGGAAACTGATGCTCCCAGAGGCTAAATAACTTGCCAAACTTTCCAAGTTAATATGTAATAGGGACCAGATGCCGTGGCTAATGCCTATAATCCCAGCAGTTTGGGAGGCTGAGGCAGGCAGATCACTTGAGGTCAGGAGTTCAAGACCAACATAGCCCATATGGTGAGACCCCGTCTCTACTAAAAATACAAAAATTAGCCAGGCATGGTGGCGTGCGCCTGTAGTCCCAGCTACTTGGGAGGCTGAAGTAGGAGAATCACTTGAACCCAAGAAGCGGAGGTTGCAGTGAGCTGAGATTAAGCCACTGCACTCCAGCCTGGGTGTAGTAGCAAGACTCTGTTTCAAAAAAATATATATGTAATAGAAACTGTACTGTACAGCAAACCCCATGACATGTAACAAACCCTCACGTGTACCCCCAAATGTAAAAGTTAAAAAAAGAAAAAGAAAAAAATAGAAAAAGAAACTGTACTTGAAAGTAGGCCTGCCTAACTCAAAAACACCAGGCTCTTAACCATTATCTGTGTAGTTAAGACTCTCAGTAACAAATTGTAGTCTACTGTGTATATTAATGTCCGCCACTTCACACATTTTATCTGTTAGCAACAGCCTCTCTGAGCTTTGTATTTGTATATTTGACAGGTTTTTCCTATAGATAGCATTGTAATATTTCCATTTAACTCTATCCTTTGTAAAACGACATCACTGGTATGTTTCAATTAGATTTTCAGTCAATGACAGCTAGTGAGCAAAGGAGCAATGATTACAGAATCATTTCTTCTTGGGATCTTGAGAAGAAATGATTCTCTAATCATTGCTATGGCTATGTCATCACTATGTCCATGGCTATGTCTTTGCTTATTGTGTAGTGCAGCAGGGATACTGGTCACCTGGGCAGCCCGTGACCAACTGAGGGTTCATTCAGCCTTCAACCCGGTGTGGGGCATGGGATAAGTGGTCTCTCCCGGCCTCTGTTTTCTGCTCTGAAATGTAAGATGTCTTGCAGCGCCAACCTTCTGTGACTCTCTCTGGCGAGCCGCTGGCAGTGCACTAGCAACTCTCTGAAGAGTCGTCTGGTTCCATGATTTTACAGCTTTGTTGTTGGCTACAACAGAAGACTCTTTTAAAATAGGAACCATCTATATTACACAGAACCTGTGTTTCCCAGTCTATGGTAATCATTAGCATCAACCTGTTGTTAATAAAAATAAGTAACAGTCAATTCAATAAGAGGTTACTGACAAAACAAAATCAGCAGAACTCAGGCATTTCTGGCCACTGGAGACTCCACTGATCACCCTAAAAAGCCAGGCAAGGCTGGGTGCCATGGCTCACGCCTGTAATCCCAGCACTTTGGGAGGCCGAGGTGGGCGGATCACGAGGTCAGGAGATAGAGACCATCCTGGCTAACATGGTGAAACCCTGTCTCTACTAAAAATACAAAAAAAAATTAGCTGGGCGTGGTGGTGGGCGCCTGTAGTGCCAACTACTTGGGAGGCTGAGGCAGGAGAATGGCGTGAACCCAGCAGGCAGAACTTGCAGTGAGCTGAGATCGCGCCACTGCACTCCAGCCTGGGTGACAGAGCAAGACTCCATCTCAAAAAAAAAAAAAAAAAAAAAAGCCAGGCAACTTTGAGGAGACCCAAGCACATTTAGCCCTGGACTGCCAGCACCTGACTCACCCACCCATCAGACGGCCTTGCCGGAGCCACCTGCTGGCAGTGTTGCTCTCCATATGTAGTGGAGTGTATTTTTATTTTTAGGAATTCCAATCTCATTACTAGTTTGAAAGAGCTCTTTGGTGATTCTTTTAGGAAAGCTAAGAATTATTTGGTGACGTGGGTAGTTTTCTCAACTCAATTAGGGGAGGAGAATTTTTGTGTGCTAGTTGTTGTTTGAGTATGCGAATTTCAAGCCTTTGGTAACAGAACTGTGAACTCCTCTGCTACACTGGGGGCACTCTGTGGATAGGACCCGTAAGCAAATTTGCCTGGCACAGGGCAGGCACTAATCTGTGATTGTTGAATAAATGAGTAAATGATGAATGGTTGAATTACAGGACCCCAAAGGCCTTTGAATTCAAATTTCTTAGCTTTATAAGAACCACTATATAAGAATCACTGAATTTACTTAAAGGCTATATATATATATACACATACACACACGCGCGCACACACACACATATTTCTTTTATTAATGTTACAAACATATTGTATACATTTTATAGTTTCTTCTTATACTGAAGAGAGTGGGATGAGAATAATTGTTTATATTTATTGATGTTTCCAGTATGACTTATGATTAGAGAATATGGCTTTCTTTGGAAGAAAATGGTGCATGAACAAAGGCAGGAAACTGTATGGGAAGGAAATAAATGCCAGAAGAATTTTTCTTCTTCATTTAGGTAGAACTGAAGAGTCTTTTCAGGTTCTACCATAAAGAAGAGACTTGTAAAAACTTCAGTTTTCCTTCTATTGGGTTCTGTTGACATAATAACCCCAGCAAATATTTTAAAAGATATAGTATTCAAATAAAATAATCCCTCAACTATGAATATGAGCATTCATGTAGATAAATGAATATAAAATGAATCAACTGGTGCCAAGTAAATCTTAAAATTCATGTAATTATCTGGATAATATCTGAAAAGTCACCCTCTGTCTTGGTCTGTATAGTATGACTTATGAGACCGTGTTCCTCTCCCATTGGGTAGACAGAATTGGTGCATTTTAATGTAACAGGGATCACATTAGGCAGAGTGTGGGGTAGTCGTGGTGGTTGTTTGGAAGTTTAAATATGGGAAAGGGGTGTGATGGATTTTCTGCTTGGTCTGTGTAAACCCAGCATCGTCCCTGACCCCTGCCACACTGTACTCTGCATTGCTGGAGCGAAGTCTGCAACTTTTTTTCCCAGTGTGCTTCAGAGTTAGGGCTTCCCAATGAAAAGTGGAAGAAAATAATTCTGTCATGCAGATGAGATAATGCGCTGTTGCTTTTGGGGGGAATATCCCCCAAGAATCACCTACTGCAGGCAAGCAACTGAGATTATTGGTAGCAGCTGCCCTTGGCTCTGAGGTACCCTCCTGAGAATCTCTTGCTTCAGTACTCCAGGGCAGCTGCAGTCTGGGTGGCAGCTTCCTCTGATTCCTACTGTTCTAGATTTAGTGAGAGCAGATTTCCTGACCTTGACAACCCCAGGCCTACTCAATGATCATGAACTTCCTTGGATTTAATCTCTTTCTGCTAAAAATGCTTGGTTTCTCCTTTTCTTTTCTTGCCTGAATGAACCCTGACTGTTAGACTATCCTCACCAACCTCACTCCAGATGAGCCTGAGCCCCAGGGTTCTGGCAGTATTGGAATATGGGGTAGTGACAGAGCTGTCCAATGCCCAAGGGTAAATGGAAGTCACACCCTGGGCAGCCCAAAAACAGGGGGTCAAAGGGAGGGGGAGGAGAGCAGGAATGGAACCAAGTTTGGGTTGTCTGCAAGGATCAGGGCAGCATGGAGAAGCAGATCTTAGTAAGCCATCAAACAATTCCTAGTAGAGAGAAGGATCCTTTAAGGGAGTCTCTGCATGGGGGTGCTGACTGTTGGGACTACTGGGTCAGTTCTTAAAGATATCTCTGACCATTAGATGGCACATATAACAAGGAAACAGACCCCTCAAAAATAAAGTAAATGGAGTGTCTTCATGGGGAAACAGCATCATGGACAGATTTAACTTGGGACAGATTCGTTCCATTTCTTTATTCTTTGCTAGTAGTGCTAGACAGCCACATTTAGCCACAGCCTTGAGGTGTGAGAAATGTACTTCCCTGCCCCTTGATTTGGGTTTTGGTCATGTGACTCACTTTGGCCAATAGGCTGTTAGCAGATGTTGATGCAAGAAGAGGCTAAAAACACACTAACAGGGCTGGGCTTGTCCCCTAGAGCGCCTGCCATGACCATGGGAAGAATATGCCCTGGATAGCCAATGTCTCTCCAGCCCAGGCCCTAGAACGAAGCACAAGGAACAGAGATGCTGCAACTGACCCAGAGGCCCACAGGCACATGGGTGGTAAATGCTTATTGTTTTTCACAGAGATTTGGAGGTTATTTGTAATGCAGCAAAATTATAGCAATAGCTACCTGATACAGGTTGCATATGTCAAATCATAGACACTGTTCTTTATGGTGTAATTAAATAATTTTCAGGGATCACTTTGACCACGTTCAGTTTTTACAATCCATGCACTAGCTTTAGTCTCAGATTCACAAATGAAATGAGATCCCACCCTGCCTTCAATGACAACTTTGTTTAGTCTTGTTTCATAAGTAAAATTTGTGACAATTTGTTGCAGTTGATATCCTAGCTTTTATTTAGGTAATGAATGATAGGCCTAGAATTTCCTTGGACAAAAAGATCTATAGTTTCAAGGCCATAGAAATTCTTTTTCTTGTTATCAGCATCAGAAACCTGGACTTTCAGATAATTTCACAATTGTTTTCATCTTCCATTTTTCATCTCTAGTTAAATTTACACAGCGTGGAAGTATCTTTAAGAATGAACGAATTTTTTAAAAAGTCATGAACAAACTGAGAAATATACATGATCATTCATTTGGCACCATCTTCTAAAATTTCACACTTCAAGGATAAGCAAAATTAGTATAATTCACTTCTTAAATTGCTTGCTTACTAACATTGTGAGGCAGTGCAAGAGGAAGGAGATTGTAGCTTTCAATAGATGTGACAAGGCAACCCTCCCAAGGGTATTTGAGAACGGAATCATGCTGACAGATGGCAAACCTACTGACCCCAGCCCTGATGGTTCCTCGGTGGGGGGCCTGAACTGTCTGACCCATGGTGTCCCCTTTGCATACTACACCCAGACTGTGGGTGGTCAAGGAAAATATTTCAGCCACCAAATTTTTCCGCTTGTTTTTTGCTGCCCAAGTTGAATGTTAGTGGTAAGCTATCCTGTTCAATAGTTATTTGAGATAAATAGTTCTTTAACATAAAGCTCTCTTCTTTCTACGGGGGTAGAGATTGGGTTATATCATTGTTGTTATGGTTACACACTCCTTCCTTGAGTTCAGATAGTGCCTCTTAGTAGCCAAGAGAACTCTGTTTATGTGAGCCTGATCCTCCACTCAATCTAAGGAAGTGGAGTGAGAAATGACCCAGCTGGTTTCTTCTGGTTTCTTATTGTCCGGGTCAAGGGAGGAACACGAGGCCCCTGTGATGGGGCTCCCACAGGTACTCTTGCATCGCTTGGCTCCATTTGATCCCACTTGTCCTTGCTCCCATTATCTCTCCAGGTCTTGCATGATGCAGTATAGTGTGGCTAAAAGCATGGGACAGCTTGTGTCTGAGTCCCTGCCTCAACACTCATTAGCTGAGGAAACATGGGCAAGTGACTGAACTAATTCAGACTGGATCATCTCATCTTCAAAATAGAAGCAAAAATAGCACCTACTCAGCAGAGTGAGGTGGCTCACACCTGTAATCCCAGAGCGAGACAATGCCACTGCACTCCAGCCTGGGCGACAAGAGTAAAAACTCCATCCTAAAAAAAACAAAACAAAACAAAACAAAACAAAAACAGCGCACCTACTCTATAAGATTATAGTGATAATTAAATCAGATAATCCTATAAATAGCATAGCACAGATCCTGACACATATGTTCTCAGTTAATTTCAGCCACTGCAATATACTGGTAATTACTCTTATGGAGGGAAGATGCCATAGAGTGTAGGTGTAGGTGTAGGTGTAGGGGGTTCCTAGGTTTAGGGAGCTTTGGGCAGAGTAACTGCAAAGCGGACAGTTCCTCTTCCACCATCTTACCCTTAATGTCAGCCCCCAGAGGATCCAGATAAGACAGCGGGGTACTGGAGGATGTGGTGCCCTATGTCCTGACCCCTCACAAGGCTCTGAGGCCCTTCTCACACCTGCCAGGCCTAGCAGAGTGGCCTGCCAGTGTGGCGGCACAGAGCTGGCTGAGAACTGACTCCTGGAGAAGCAGGATGGTGAGGCGAAAAACATACCCAGCTTCCAGGGGCTGAATTTGAAATCTTATTTCAGATCTGCTGAAGCTGCCCCAGGCTCCCCCAGGCTGCTGTCTTTCGTGGTTTGACATACACGTCTGTCATTGGGTACATGCCGTTTGGGGCCACAGAGTGACAGGCAGGGCCATGTCACCATGAGCCACACAGCAACACCATCTCTGGAGCCACCACATGGAACAGCACATGCATGACATGCCTCTTGTTTCCGGGATGTGTCCAGCACTTGCCCCTGCCCTGATGGGGTTTGGAAGAGAGGCATCTGCTCCACTACTCTGCTCCAAAATGCACTGCTTCAAGAAAAAAAGCAGCACTGGAAGGACTTGAGCTCATGTGGTTCATGGGCAGATTTCTTACAGCACAGTTTGGGGAATCTCACCGTGGGAGCCCTGCTCTACCTACGGCAGGTTGGCTCCTGGCTTCCCTGTCCCTTAGCTTCACTTTCTCAAACTCACTGTAAGTTGTATTCACTCATCTTTTCATTACACGTAGAGGGGCTAGATATTGTGATAAATGCCGGGGCACACAGTCTGCCTTGAAGGAACTGACAGTCAGTCAGAAGGGCCCCCAGGGGGCGGTGAGCTGCAATGTCCTATGGTACATATTATGATACAGCTATGGAGTGGAAAAGGGGAGAAAGGATAAGGAAGGACCTAGATCTTCCTAATGGAACTAGGGGTAGAGGGCATCAAGGAAGGATTATCCAGGAACTAACATGTGAGAAGGTTCTAGAAGGAATTCCCCAGGGGGAGAAAAAAACAAGCCAGGTATAAATAGGAGAAGGGATGCTTTAGCCAGAGAGAAGAGCACAAGAAAGCCAGGGACACGAGAAGCCTGACAGTACACAGACCCCGGGAGATTCTTCAGTGTGGCTAGGATGTAGGGTGTGAAGAAGGAATGAGATGTAAAAGGTCAGCAGGGCCAAAATAGTAAAGAACTTTAGATACTTAGAATAATGCATTTAGGGAACTTTGTGAAATAGTGCTATGTATGGAATAGTATCCCCAGGATCCACCTGTAAAACCAGTCAGTTGCCCCAGTTTCAGATGGCATCAGGGAGAAAGAAGAACAGGAAAAAATAATGGAAGTACCCCTTCCTTTAAAATTAACATTTTTGTGGCCTTGGACGAAGGTCAAAGGTAAATCAACCCAGAAACGCTCTTTCTTAGACTAAAAACTCAACTGCTCATTTTAATGGAAGGAAAAAGTGAAGTCAGAAGAGTGAAGTGCCTTACTCAAGTTAGTAGGAGGGCTCAGACATAAACCCAAGTTATCTAATTTCCAGTCCAATCCAACACATTCATTCATAACATGTTAGAAATGGAAGATAAGCTGCCTTAGGGAGTCTGGTTTTATACCTGAGAAAACAGAGATGTTCAAGAAGTCAAGTGAGGTCATGAAGTCTTAAAGTTTCCAATGACAGAGGCACAACTTGGATTCAGAACTCAAAACCGCTAACCCTTAACCCCTAAGGAATGTTGAGGCATCCCTTCTCCTATTCACACTGGCTTGTTTTTTTCTCCACCTGGGGAATTTCTTCTAGAACCTTCTCACATGTCAGTTCTTAGATAATCCTTTCTTGACACAGCCCCCCAACCCCAGTTCCATTAGGAAGATCCAGGTCCTTCCCTATCCCTCCTCCAGCCTTCCACTCCATTGATGTGTCATGATTCAGAGCTCATCTAATTAACTACAAATTCCTTACTCCAGGGGAAGCAGCTCTCCTTGGAAGTGGTGACTGGCACCACCTTCGTTAGAGAAGGAGTGCCTCATTCTATAGAAGCTTAGGGAGGTCACGGGAGGTGATTTGCAAAATTTTCTACCCCATGCTTAGAGGACCCTTTCTTTTTTGTTTTTTTTATGAGACAGAGTCTCGCTGTCACCCAAGCTGGAGGCCAATGGTGCAATCTCGGCTCACTGCAACCTCCGCCACTTACAGGACCCTTTCTAAAGCATTTTCTGGAGACTAGGGCCTGAGAATTGTGACTCTGCGGAACCTTTCCCAGCTTTCTCCACAGAGCTTAGCTTAGTCTTCTATTTATGGCGTACCTGGGTACCACATTCTGTGCTAGCCCAGTGTTAGGAACACGTTGTGAGCAGACCACCCCTCCTGGGAAGTAAAACAAATGCACAGAGTCCCTTTCTGGATCCCAAGCTCCCCCCCTGCAATGTGCGAGCAGTTTGGAAGAAAAAGCTGAATTCTTCCCAGCCAGGCAGAGACAGACAGGTTGTCATCCGCCTTCGGCAACGCGTACCTTCTTTTCCTTCAACTGAATTTATAGCTCTTGGCCATCTTGTCCCTGTGTGGTTTTGCCTCTCTGCTTTGGTCTCTCGGTTGTCACCATTTTACTTTGGTAACTAAGGGGAACATCCCGTATCTCAGAGACACGACAGGGCCATGTAGCCTGACCAGCCTCGCTACGAAGTCATTTCTTTCATGCAAGGTCCTCAAAGAAGCCCCTTTGCGGTTTATGGTGGGGTCGCTGGGAACCAATGAATGCGCTTGGCCAAGCTCTCAAAGAGAAAAAGCACACAAGGAGGAAAGGATGGCGAATATGAAGGTAGAGAAAGTTGAGAGAGGTACGTACAGAGAACAATAGCGTGTTTCAGGAGTCACTAAAAAAAAAAATCAATTCACGTAGATTACTCTTCATAGCTTCAGCACACATGTATTGATAGCACTCTGTGTGCCAGCACGGTGCCCACAGACATGCCCAACTGACCTAGGTTTGCTGCCTCATTCAGAATCATGCAGACTCAAGTCCTGTCATTGCAAGGAAAGAGGATCTAGAAAGCCAAATCTTCCAAAATGCCAACACTGAGCAGTTCTGGCTGGTTCTTCACATCAACAAACTTCTCCGCTCTGCAGCCCAAGTCACTTTGCTTTGCTTTGCCTGTGGATGCCTCAGGACGCCTCCCCCATCCCTGTGCAGAGCGAGTGAGGCATCTCACTGCACACGTACAAGGGGAAAGCAACTTCCAGAATTACCCTTTTATTTTCTAAATAAGCTTTTAATTTTGGAACAATTTCATATTTTCAGAAAAGTTGCAAAGATAGTACAGAGAGTTTCCATATATCTCTCACCCAGTTTCCCCTAATGGAACATCTTACATTACCATGGTATGTCGGTGCTTTACTATTAACTAAACTCCAGACTTTATTTGGATTTCCCTAGTTTTTCCCCTAAATAGGTATTTTTTTTTTCTGTTCCGGGATCTTATCCAGGTTCCCACATTGCATTTAGCAGAATTTTGTTTGGAGGCTTACGTACACTTAGAGAAAATTACTCGAAGTAAATGAGGCCATTTCTAAGTGTTCAGAATTTGGACTAATAATTCCAAAGGATGAGTTACATTTCCCGTTTGTTTTGTGTCTGTATGCACAATTTTAAATAATTAACTCAGCAAACAATCATTTCTTAAAGAAGGTTTTAAGGTTGTTTTTGGTTTTTGGTTTTTTTTTTGTTTTTTTTTTTTTTTTTAGTTGCAGAACCCATTTTTTACTACTGCCTCCCCTTCACCCAGAAACAGCAGCAACTCAGTCTACTGACTGGACCCACAGAGACTTCCCCAGAGGGCCAGAATTCCAGCTCTTTGCAGTTCTGTGAGCCCCAGAGAGGATGACAGCAGAGTTCATTTTGCCTGAGGGTGTGATGGAAGGTTCTGCCCTCTAACAAATGTGCAACACTGCCCCCTAAAAACTCACAGGGAAGTTGTGAGGCTGAAGCTAGGACAGATTCCTCATTAAGAGTTCAAGTCTACAGATCTACAAAGTGTTGCCTGGCATTTGTGTGACATCTTTCCATGAAGAAGTTCTAGGATGGGGTGGCCACCGTCATGTTTAGAGCTGAGTGTGCCCAAGGACCCCCAGCTGTTGTGCCAAGGGGTCTTGAAGCAGGATAGGATGGAGAGGCTCACACACCTGTCACTCCTCTTCTAATGGACCCTGCTAATTCCCATAAGATAGCGTTCAGCTGACTCATTTTTGCCACAAATTCTGCTTTCCTCTTGTGACTGAACTAGCATAGCAGCTTATTTATCTATTTAACAAGGGGGAATTTTTTTTTTTTTTTTGAGATGGAGGCTCGCTCTGTCTCCCAGGCTGGAGTGCAGTGATGTGATCTTGGCTCACTGCAACCTCCACCTCCCAGGATCAAGCAATTCTCCTGCCTCAGCCTCCCTAGTAGCTGGGACTACAGGCATGTGCCGCCACGCCCAGCTAATTTTTTGTATTTTTAGTAGAGACGGGATTTCATCGTGTTGGCCAGGATGGTCTCAATCTCCTGACCTCGTGATCCACCCGCCTCAGCCTCCCAAAGTGCTGGGATTACAGGTGTGAGCCACTGCGCCCGGCCTAACAAGGGGGAGGTTTTTAAGGGTGATAGCAGGGACTGTTGTCATTCATATTATTATTCATATTATTGCCCAAGTATTGCGTGTTTTCACACACAGCCCGTGCTTAACTATACTTGCTCTTTGATAAGTGTCTGAGATGAGTGAAACCCTAGAAGAGCAACAAACTTCGAAGAACTACTTTGGAGAACACTTAGTGCTTTGTTGGCTTTGAGTAGGTGTGAAAAAGGCAGACAATGGAGAGAAGAGGCACAAAGGAGGCCATTCGGCCGGGCGCAGTGGCTCACGCCTGTAATCCCAGCACTTTGGGAGGCCGAGGCGGGCGGATCACAAGGTCAGGAGATCGAGACCACGGTGAAACCCCGTCTCTACTAAAAATACAAAAAATTAGCCGGGCGTGGTGGCGGCGCCTGTAGTCCCAGCTACTCGGGAGGCTGAGGCAGGAGAATGGCGTAAACCCGGGAGGCGGAGTTTGCAGTGAGCTGAGATCCGGCCACTGCACTCCAGCCTGGGCGACAGAGCGAGACTCCCTCTCAAAAAAAAAAAAAAAAAAAAAAAAGGAGGCCATTCATCTCCCACGGATGCCATCAGAAGTTCAGAATCTGGACATGTTTCTTGGTTTCCTAAGGGAGGCACCTTTCACTGTGCATTTTTGTATCTGATTCACAAATTCTTTTAAAAGAAAAACATAATCCCAGGAAAATGATCTTTAGGAATTTAACATCATTTTGCCATTTTTTCCATAGAATAACACAAAAATGATTTTAAGCTATTAATACAAAATATTTTTGTAAATAACTGAAAAGTGATTTTTACTACAATTTAAAAAATATTGTCTTTCCTCATTTAATAACAAACTTTCTGTACTTCCTTCTTTACATGAATTATGCAATTACGTGTTAAAAACTATTAAATTATCTGCAACATGTTTTTAGACTGAATTCATATCAACATATGTTACAATGTATGTGTGCAGCATTAAAGTAAACAAAATGGGTTTATTTATATAATTTTATTGTTTTGTTTCCAAATGAAAAGAGAAAGGATTATGGATTTCTGTTTATAAGTTCTTTGCCACAAATAATGCATTGTAGGGTGGATGGTAGACGTCTATACAAATAAAGATTGTGTTTATTGGGGTGTCTGCTCTTGTATCACATGCAAATAACTGGATGGATTTTCACCAAATATAGAGGGTATGTTTGAGATAATATAACCTGAAATATAGTTTATATGGCAAAACAATTTTCTATGTGGGCACCTAAGAACCTCTAACAGAATCAGACATTCTCCCAAGCAGCGGAGACAAGTCAAGTTAGAGGATCCTGTGACATCAGGCAGAAGTAACACGTTGTAAGCACTAGGATGTGCTGGACTGGAAAATAGAAAAGCAATGATTTTTAGATGTAAGCACCAAATTAAAAATCAATAGAACAAATGCACCCAGTTGCTAAAGTTAATTTGTGGTGGAGCTACTTCTCACCTGGGGAACTCAGTGTAGCTCCTGGGTAATCAGCAGCAGGGACTTATGTATTTCATGATAGATAATACTCTGCTGTGCAGCGTGAGGAAGCTCAGTCAGACCCCAATGTGAAAAGCCAAACCTGATAAGATCATCACTTAGATGCTTTCTGTTTCATTTTGGTGTCTCGACGTGTTGTGAAGAATTTTGATAAGATGACTACAACTTTAGACCGGGTATAGATTCTCTTGAGGCACATTTGCAGAATGCATATAATTTTATCTGTTCCTCATTAATTTGCTGTATTTCTTCATTAGTTTCTTATGCCTTCTGACCAACCCATGGCCACTGTGTGAATAACTGAACAATGTTTGAGTAAGATTACAAACAAGTGATATTGTACAATGGTCAAAAAAACCTCAGGGCAGCTAGACATTTTAGCCAAGCCATAAACTGAATGCTGGAGTCATGAGCAAGTTCTCTGATCTTGTCCAATCACACGTGTTCACTTGAGATGTGCTCAGGCTTTTGCATGGTTTCGTTAACAGTGTATTTATATATTTAGTTGAATAAGAAATACATTTCACATGTTCAAACATTGGAAAATGAAAAGCATATTGTAAAATCTTTTCTTATCCTATAGCCCAGTTCACCTCCCTAAAGACAACTGTTACAATTGCTTGGTCTTCTGACAGATATATATTATGCAAATGTAAGCAAACATGTATATTTATTACTTATTTATTTATTTTTCTTAATGAGACATTTTGAAAACAATCCATATCACTACAAAATGAGATACCTCATTCTCCTTAGTGCCTGCCATTCAGTTCCCTTGTATGTACCATAATTTATTACACTCTTCCCTCTAGATGGACATTTAAGCTGTTTCCAATCTCTTGCTATTACAAGCAATGCTCTAATAATGAATTGCTTTAAACATAGCTCATTTCTCATATTTTCAGGTACATACATGAGATTACTTTCTAGTACTGGCAATAAAAATCATACAATCATCTCAATAGATGCAGAAAAAGCATTTAGTGAAAATTTAACATATTTTCATGATAAAAAGAAAACTCTCAACATATCAGGTGTAGAAGGAATGTGTCTCAACATAATAAAGGGCATATATGACAAATCCACAGCTAATATCATTACACTCAATGGTGAAGAGCTGAAAGCTTTTCCTCTAAAATCAGGAATAAGGCAAGGATGCCCACTCTCACCACTTCTATTCGCCATAGTACTGGAAGTCCTAGCCAGAGCATTTAGACAAGAAAAAGAAACAAAAGGACTCCAAATTAGAAATTGTTTCTGTTTGCAGATGACATGATACTAAATATAGAAAACTTTAAAGACTCTATAAAAATTTTTTTAAATTTATTTTTATTATTTTAGAGACAGCGTCTTGCTCTGTAGCCCAGGTTGGAGTGCAGTGGTATGATTATAGCTTACTGCAGCCTCAAACTCCTGTGGTCAAGTGATCCTCCCACTTCAACCTCCCAAGTGGCTAGGATTACAGGTGCGAAGTCGCCATAGCCAGCAAAAAAAAAAAAAAAAAAAAAAAGTCTAAACCTAATAAATGAATTCGGTAAAGTTGCGGACACAAAATCAACATACAAGTATCAATTATAGTTCTATACATTAACAAAAAAAATCCAAAAAATTAAGAAAATGATTATATTTACAATAGCAGCAAAAAGAATGAAATATTTAGAAATAAATTGAACAAAGGAGGTGAAAGATCTGTACCTTGAAAACTATAAAATATTGTGGAAGACACAAATAAATGAAAAGAAATTCTGTATTCATGAATTGGAATAATTAAAAATTTTAAATGTCCATACAACCCAAAGCAATTTACAGATTCAATGCACTCTCTATCAAAATTCCAATGGCATTTTTCACTGAAAGAGAACAAATAACCCTGAAATTTATATGGAACCACAGATAACCCTCAAAGCAAAAGTAATTTTCAGAAAGAAAGAAAGCTGAAAGCATCACACTCCCTGATTTCAAACTATGTCACAAAGCTATAGTAATCAAAACAATGTAGTACTGGCATAAAAACAGACATAGACCTATGGAACAGAATAGAGGGCCCAGAAATAAACTCACATGTATATGGTCAACTAATCTTTGACAAGTATGCCAAGAATACACAATGGGAAATGGCAAGACTCTTCAATAAATTATGTTGGGAATACTGGACATCTATACACAAAAAAATAAAATTAGATGTTTGTCTTACACCATATAAAAATTAACTCAAAATGAATTAAATACTTAAATTAAGATCTGAAATGGTAAAACTTTTAGAAGAAAACAGAAAAAGAGGTTTTTGACATTGGTTATGGCAATGATTTTTTTGGAAGTGACACCAAAAGCACAGGAAGCAAAAGCAAAAATAAACAAGTAGGACTACATCAAACTAAAAGGGTTGGCAGCAAAGAAAACCATCAACAAAATGAAAAGGCAGGCTACAGAATGGGAGAAAAATTTGCAAACCATATGTTGATTCATTTAGTCTTCACAGAAACACTGAGCTAAGCACTAGTATTACCCCTCCTTTACAGATGAGGAAACTGAGGCTCAACAAGATTGCTCAAGTAGTGAGCGACAGAGCTGGGGTTTGACTCCATAGTCTACCACTCTGGGAGAACCAAAAGATAAAGACAAAATATCCCACATCTGGGAAGCATGAGTAGACAGGGGCCTATCTTAGTATGTGGGTAGCTGGGAGGTGGGTGACCCCTGGCCAGATGAAAAGAGAGTGGATTGGCAGATAGATGGAATTGAATACACTCTTCCTTACAGGTTTAGTGGAACATCATCTTCAACCTGCAGGTGAAGCAGCTGGCCTTGTGGTCTGGCAATTTGTACTGGTGTAATTCCACTTGTGCACAGAACAAAACACTCGAAAGTTGCTGTATTTTGTTTCGTCTGCCGGCATCTGAGAGGCGAAGAGCCAGGCATTATTTCCCCAGCCAGGGATCTTATTACTTAGGTGGCTGCCATTGTAGGGTGGCTTGAACACCCTGTCCTGCTTTCACACAGCTTTAGAGATTGTAGAGACTGCTGGAATTAGGACTCATCTTCTTTAGGTATTTTAAAGAATGTTTGATAACAAAACAAACCATCCATAATGCTCATTCCCATTCATTTACATCAGGAAAACTTTTTAAATGTGGGCAGGGATAGATATGAATGACCAAATTATTCTAGAATTGATTTAAAAATACAGCGAGAGCCATTAACTTAACAATGATTTGATTGTTGCTATTCCAGTTTACCAGCAAACTTTTTAAAAGCAGAATTTACTCTTCAAAAACAATTTGTAACAATACTGTCTAGTTGTCTTTTTAAAAATGACTTCAGTAGAGTTGCTTAAATATTTGGCTAAAATTATGGGTGCCCCCATCCAGGAGAGCAGCTTACTGGTGAGAAGACCTCAGAAGCAATGGGTACTTCAGTGGTGGGGGTGGGGAGGGAAATGGTGCAGAGACTAAGGGAGTTAGAAGGAAATAACCAGATGTGGACCCTGTCAGGGAAATGTGTGGTAGATATTTCCCCTAAAGGAGCCTCCCATAGATCCACACTATGTGCCACAAAAATATCAGCATTTGGACGTCTGCTACTTGAGGGCATTGACTATAATGCCATTTAAGTAAGACATACCCATCCCTTTCCTTGTCTTCATCAGCCCCAGCCCAATACTCTGGAAAATCCAGAGTCCCAGAAGAGAGGGCCTTTGCAGACAGTCAGACAATGCACTCCACCCACTCCATTCTAAAGTCAGATCAACAGGTTTCCCACACTCTGAAATCTTTATGTTGAAGCCTTGCTGGGTCTTAGGGGAAGGAAATTGGAATTAGGTTTGAGATTGGAGTTTTAACCTGAATGGGTTTCTGATAACAGAATTTTATTAAATAGTGATAGGATCTGCCCACTTTGTCAATATGGGGAAGGAAAGGATATTTAGCATAGTTTAATTGGGGAGGCAATATCCTCCATTCATGTTTTCTTCTGAGTTCAGACCACTTCATAAACCCATTGTGAGTGTGAGAATTGCAATGACAGAAAGAGAGAAGGGTGCCATGAGGGTGGTGCCCCACCTGGGAAACAGTGTGAAGGCCCAGAGAGACAGGGCTGCAGCTGATAGAGCAGCATGTAAAGGTTGGAGTACGTTAGGGGAGAGGTGGTGAGAGATGTTAGCAATGGAATCAGGGACCAGATCACAAAGACCATGTAAGCCTTGGTAGGCTAGCTAGACATTATTTTAAAGGAAACAGGAAGTTGTGGAAATGTTTTAAAGCTGGGGGGGCCACCGGGGGAGAAGCAAGATGCAACATGGATCGGAGGAGACAGTGGAGGCTGTAATAGAAGGATCACGAGGTCAGGAGATCGAGACCATCCTGGCTAACATGGTGAAACCCCGTCTCTATTAAGAAATACAAAAAACTAGCCGGGCGAGGTGGCGGGCGTCTGTAGTCCCAGCTACTCGGGAGGCTGAGGCCGGAGAATGGCGTGAACCCGGGAGGCGGAGCTTGCAGTGAGCTGAGATCCGGCCACTGCACTCCAGCCCGGGCGACAGAGCGAGACTCCGTCTCAAAAAAAAAAAAAAAAAAAAAAAAAAGAAGGATACAATGGAAGTGTTTTCTCCCGCTACACAACTCTACAGGGTACATTATCATAGGTTGTGAAGGTAGACAGAAAGAATAAACTTCCTACAGCAAGCACAATTGCTGTGAGATGAAGCAATATTCGAACTCAATAGAGTGTGGAAAGAAATTTCAACTCCACTGAAAGTTTCCTTCATTGCATAAGTTAGAGGTGCAAGGCTTGCCCTGCAAGGACTCATTTCTTTCCAGACGTTATGTCCAAAATTTCTACAGCCGCCACCAGGTGAGCAGTGCTACCTGATTTATGATAATGTGGATCACATGGTTAAGCATGCAAATCACAGAGACCAGACACAAAACACATAATTCAGCCATTCATGAATTTTCCACCAGAGTATAACTTTTAATTCAAACAACAGCATACATATTTAACCTCTTGCTGTGTAGAAGTGATCATCCTGTATTCAGCTTCAACTGTTATTAATCACTAGTTAATGTAACTCTGGTTTTAACTTCCATACTTAAGGTTAGAAAATTCAGGGATGCACACATACTGTCAGCATTTGGTCTCAACACTGAGGCTTTAGAGGAGTTTTCCCATAAAAGCCTTTGCATTTGCAATTTCCCTCTGTCTTCAATGGTAAGAACCCCGTTCCCTTCGTGTATTGCATTCATGAAAATTTCTACGCCCTCAGAACAACATTTTTAAAAAGTTTTAGTTGTATTGCTGACCTCTTAAAGTAGGTGAAATTCCAAATCAAAATCCAGTTTTCTGGTTTTTCTTGGAATGTCAGATCTGGCTACTCCAACCCTATATTTGTAGGTTATGATGATTGGCGGGAGTCTGGCTGTGCTGCCCCCTGCAGGTTGGACATGAATTCTCCAGTACAACCCCTGGGTTATACTGGGGTTTATATACTTGGGTTATAGCTTATATTGCTGGCTTGGCTGGAGACATTTAGTCCCCATCCTGCCTTCCATCTTTGCACTCTCTTTGCGTGAATGATGGCCTCACTCTACCTCGTGTAATTGTTGTCTGTGCACAGCTTCCCCTCTGCCAAGAGACGTGAAATTGATGCGTCTCTCCCCTTCATCTCTGTGGCAGCTCGTTCCATATATCCTCATAGGTGAGAAGACCGCTCTCTGTGTCAGCATAAAAGCCTGTGGTGGCTGCTTTTCAACCAGAAAAATGTCTCCCTGGCCACCATCCAGCCACCTTCCCATCCACTTTTCTTTGTGGCTTCTAAATCTCAGTTTATTTCAAATTATTTTGCATATACACTCAAGTTTCTAAAGATTATTCTGTACCCTAGCATCTCCGGTTTACACTAAATGATTTCTTGAAGTGATATGTTTTCTTTAGAAGACATTTGGAAAAGCACAATTTTTAAGCAAAATTATACAATGATTTTTTTTCACACCTACTTCACAAGTTTTTTGGTTTTTTTTTTTTTTTAAACAATTCTCTGTCTCTGAAAATGTCTAATAGTTTTTCTACTGAATATGGAAGGGCCTACGATCCCCCCGGTGACCCTTCTCAGTTTCTTCAAGCTGTAAAAACTTTTAAGTCTTCTTTTAATTAATTTTCCAAAACATTCCAACTCTCTACCCAAGGATTTCAAGGTGGATTCAATAACAATGAAAAATATAACAGCAGCACATCTCAGCTGCTAACAAAATTCTCTCTTAATCACAAAGTGAAAGACCAGATCAATATAATTTCAAGGGAGAATAAAACAGATAGCGAAAGGTTAGCATTCTGCCTTGCTTAGAAATTGAGGTAATTATTTTTTTTCTGAGTTGCCTGTGAAAGGAAGCACATGTGTCTGTGGTCTCAGCTTGGCCACTGCTGCATCATGAAGAGAGCTCATGAGTAAACCAAAGGCAATTCCAGAAGCCCACTGAATCCCCCTGACATCGAAGCCCCCAGACTCCTCCTAGGCAGAGGTACATTCAAGAAGAATAGACTTAATCTAGTGTTTAGACACACCCCGTGCTCCTGAAGAATCTATTTCTGGCTCTAGGCTTCATTATAAATGTCAGGACACAGTGTAGTAATGGTTACAAAGGCATCTTCATTGTAAGTCCCTCTTCCTAGACAATTGCAGTTTTTTGAATAAATTACCCTTTGGGAACAAAATGTCTCCTCAGCATAAAGGTAAATTTGTATGGAAAGCTTGACAAAATCCAGATTATCTTTTCCTTTTGGTGGGTGACAATACCAGCATAAAGGCATTGAATGATGCCTTACACTAGAATCTTGGGGGTATTCACTGACGAAGCTAGGATGAGGCAACCTGTTTGGGTGGTCTCAGTATTTACAGTCTTGTTGTTTGATTTTATAGTTAGTCGCTACAAAAGAGGATGTTCTGAGACAATGGAGGGAAAAGAGAGAGGGTCTACCTCTGTTACTCTGGTACATACATAGCCACTGTCCTTCTTCCTTCTTTATTGGGCTGGAGGCTGGGTGGCTGCTATAATTTTTTGTTTTGTTTTGTTTTTGTTTTGTTTTTTACCTCTCTAAATGTCATGTTGAAGTGTGATCCCCAATGTTGGAGGTATGACCTAATGGGAAGGGTCATGAATCGATGAATGCCCTGCCTGGGTGGAGATGGATTCTTACTTTACTAGTGCCCAAGAGAGCTGGTTGTTGAAAAGAGCCTGGCACCTCCTCTCTTCTCTTGCTTCCTCTCTCTCCATGTGTCCTCTGCACATGCCGGTTCCCTTCACCTTCCACCGGGAGTGGAAACAGCCTGCCAGCAGAAGCAGATACTGGTGCCATTTTTTCCTGTACAGTCTGCAGAACCATAAGCCAAAAAAACTTATTTTCTTTAGAAATTACCCAGCCTCAGGTATTGTCTCATAGCCACACGAACGGATTAAGACAGCTGCTAAGATCAAAGGTCTTTTTCTATAGGGCCAGATTTAAAGCAGGGAATCCTCTACCTTTACAGATAGCAAGTGATGCTCAGGGCAAAAAGGTTAGCTAAGTGAAAATGTGAGGGAAGAAAAGCTGAGTTCAAACACCTGCTCCAGGAAAGCAACAAGTGGAGATCAAGAGTCTGGAGAAAAGAGTTGGGTTTTATTGGAATGAAATTGGAATGAAACTGGTGAAGTGTTGATTGGGAAGGAAGGTCTGCCTTGGGCCATCACCTCAGCTTGTCAGTAGATGGAGAGTTTGATGATGCCTCCCACAAGGGTCCCTAGCAATGTGAAGAAGGTAAAAAACTAAGGCAATGATTTCATAGACCCGTTTCCATGACCCCACCATGTTAGCTGGAAATGCAAATGACTGGACATCAATGCTACTAACATAACCTGAACATCTTATCAGTCCTAAGAGTCAAAATTCAAAGTAGGTGCTTGGGTTTGGAGACAGAATTCCTGCTGTGTAATTGATTAGTTATTCAACTGCTTTATAGTTTTTGGTTTTGAGTGGCAAATCCTGAATTCTCTACAAGATCTAAACAATCAGTAACTGTGATTGTCCTATATAACTCATGCTGAATGCTTTGAATTAATAAAGATTTTTAGTGAAAACTTGAATGTTTCAAAAATCCTGGGCTGTATCTGACTCCTCCTCACTGAGTGGGTGTAGAGAGATGGGCTGCAATAGCTGTCCCTTGACATCACCCACAGCTGCTGTGTTTGAAGGACCTCCTTACAGCCAAAAAGGAAAAATTTCTCCTTTCACCCTGGAGGCTCTAATTTCTTCTATATTCTGTCTCCTGCCTTCCCTGCATGTGTGGGTGAATGGTAAATGCCTCTGACATGTTAGAATAGACCTGTGTTAGGAATGAATCTCCAAGGCTTTTAAAAACCACCCACCGAACAAGTAAAAGTTGTCTTTCTCACCCCAATAGAAATTTTCCAACTTTTTAATAAGGTATCAAGGTAGAAAATGGGATGTACATTGAGCCACCACACTAGTAATGAACATCCAAGGATTTTTTTCCTGGCACATTTATAGCCCAAATAGACCCTTCAGATCCCCAAGCATTCTGTAAAAGTTGACTTATTGGATCTCTGCAATCCTTGCAGGATGTGAAGAAGGCAGCCCCCATTAAGGCTCTGCCTCTCCAGGGCCCAAGTACAGTTAGAAGAAAATTCCACAGCTGAACTAAACTCAAACAATGATAACTGAGCACCTTGCCAAAGAAGCAAAGGAAAGGATTAGTTGGGCAAATACTCCCATAATTACACTAGAAATCCTCTTTAAAACAGGGATCATTGGAACCATATTCTTGTGAGAAAAGGGGAGTAAGATTGGTGGACACATTTAGATTCTGCTTACATTAAAATTCTATCTAGAACAATCCAGGGTAGAAAATGATTTGATTATTTTCTCAAAGCAATAAGATATATATTACTTTCTGCTTCAGCATCAAGTCACTGAAGATTTCTACAGCCATGATGGCCTGTGCCTATATCCTGGGAAGATAGTGACATTGCTGACCTTATATTATTAAGGGTGTGGATACTCACAGCCCTTTCCAGCTGTCAGTCAGTGCTCAAGCTGAAGGGTGAAGTTTTTTCAAGGACCGAGGTCCTCAGCACTCCATAGCAACTCCTATCCGATTAGCACCAGCACTATCACTTCCACACCAAGGGCCTACGATTTTTCTCTGATTCCTGCACGACAGAACAGCTCCTCCTATCACTCTGGCTTTCTTACCAGTCCGAACATTGAGTTCATTGGCCTATGAACTTTAGTCATGCTCCTGGAATATGTATACTTTCTGCCATGCTGAGACTGATTCGCTCTTCAGGACTGAGCTCAATTGTCTGTCCTCAAATCTCCTGCTCCCAACTCTTGTTCCCCTTTTCTGTTAACTGTTGCTTCATCTTGACACTTTTTTTTTTTTTTTTTTTTTTTTTTTTGGAGACGGAGTCTCACTCTGTCACCAGGCTGGAGTGCAGTGGTGTGATCTCAGCTCACCGCAACCTCCACCTCCTGGGTTCAAGTGATTCTCATGCCTCAGCCTCCTGAGTAGCTGGGATTACAGGCACACGCCACTACACCCAGCTAATTTTTTTTTTGTATTTTTACTAGACATGAGGTTTCGCCATGTTGGCCAGGATGGTCTCGATCTCCTGACCTCTTTCTTTTTTGTTTTTGTTTTGTTTTGTTTGTTTGCCTTGTTTTTCTGTTGTGGAGTGAAATTTGCTGAATATGAGCCATCTCAGTTAGCCTTAGTCTTGCCAAATGACTGAGCACACAGTCCAGGGAAGGAAAACATAAGGACCCTGTGTCCACTATGGTTATAAGTCCAGGAGCTGGACAGTTGGAAGGAATGGTCTGGCCACAGGCTATCCCTGTCTCTTACCATATGGAAGGGGTTCAGGACTCTTTACACAAGTCTCCCTTGGTTCCTGACTAGCACTTCTGTTCCCTTGCTGGAATGGCCATGACACTCTGACTGATTCTTAAAAACTCTTGGAGGACAAACCCTGTGTAGATCAAACACCAGAGAAAAAAGCCCCTGTGACTGCATCCAAATCAGTTTCATTTTTTACCTTACCTCAAAGAACATAGGCATCAAAGAAGCCAAAGGTCCTTAGTCTTAATTGCATTCAAGAAACTTTTGCTGAGTCTATGTCACAAACCATCAATAATTAGTACTTGGGCTAGGTGGTGTATAGGGAGTGTTTAGGAAGGGAGGATTCAAACATGACTAAATCATGGTGGCTAGCTTTGTGGAGCTTACAGTGAGCTTGAGATAACCTCATAAATAACTAAGTTCAACATAAGTCAGATTATTATGGCTACTAGAATAAAATTGTCATGGGTCGCAGGAGTGGGAGAAATCTACCTTAATTGGGCAGACTACAAAGTGCTTCTTAGAGGAAACATCATTTTACCTGGATGCTGAAAAACAAAGGGAATATAATAGGTAGAGATGGAAGTGGAGGGAAACAGGTGAGTAACATGTAGCACCCAAAAAAGGGCAAGTTATGTGGGCTCCAACAGGATATCCTTATGTCTGAAATCATGGGCTGGTAAAGGAAGAGAAGTGGCAAGAAGCGTAGATAGGAAGAAGGGCTGGAGTTCACAAGTGGAGAATCTTGTTGAGAGAGGGTCCTCTGGCTATAAACCAGCCTACCAGTCCTCACACAAATGCTTATGATCCCTCAGCTTCTGGCATTGTTTGAGACAAAATCTTGACCTGACAACTGTCCCAAGTTTTGAGGTTGGTGCAAAAGTACTTGCAGTTTCTGCATTGTTGAAATTTGCCATTTGATACTGGAATATAGTCTTAAATAAATGTGGTTATGTTATACATCATTTTAATGTGCATTTCTCACTTTATCTTTTTTTGCTAATGACTTATTACTTGCAGTTTATTTTATATTTATTTTAGACTACGGAAATGATATTAGGCAAAAAGCAAATTGGAGTGATTTTCTTATTCGAGTTCAAAATGGATCATAAAGCAGCAAAGAGAACTCACTATATCAACAATGCATTTGACCCAGGAACTACTAATGAACATACAGGGCGGTGATGGCTCAAGAAGTTTTGCAAAGGAGACAAGAGCCTTGAAGATGAGGAACATAGTGGTCAGCAGTCGGAAGTTGACAACAATCAATTAAGAGCAATCATCAAAGCTAATCTTCTTACAACTATACAAGAAATTGCCAAAGAACTCAACCTCGATCATTCTATGGTCATTTGGCATTTGAAGCAAATTGGAAAGGTGAAAAAGCTCCATAAGTGGGTGCCTCACGAGCTGAGTGAAAATCAAAAAAAGTTGTTGTTTTGAAGTGTCATCTTCTCTTATTCTACACAACAACAAACCATTTCAATTGATTGTGACATACGATGAAAAGTGGATTTTATATGACAACCGGCAATGACCAGCTCAGTGGCTGGACCAAGAAGAAGCTCCAAAGCACTTCTCAAAGCCAAACTTGCATCCAAAAAAAGCAATGGTCACTATTTAGTGGACTGCTGCCAATCTGACCCACTACAGCTTTCTGAATCCTGGAAAAACCATTACATCTGAGAAGTCTGCTCAGCAAATCAATGAGATGCACTGAAAGCTGCAATACCTGCAGCCAACACTGGTCAACAGAAAGGGCCAATTCTCTTCCACAGCAACACCTGACTACACGTCACACAACCAACACTTCAAAAGTTGAACAAATTGGGCTACGAAGTTTTGCCTCATCTGCCATATTCACCTGACCTCTCCTCAAGCAACTCCCACTTCCTCCAGCACCTCAACAACTTTTTGCAGGGAAAACATTTTCAAAACCAGCAGAAGGTAGAAATGCTTTCCAAGAGTTCACCAAATCCTGAAGGATGGATTTTTATGCTACAGAAATAAACAAACTTATTTCTCATATTGGGAAAAATGTGTTGAATGTAATAGTTCCTATTATGACTAATAAAGATATGTTTGGCCTAATTATAATGACTGAAAATTCATGGTCCAAAACTACAATTACTTTTGCACCAACCTAATCCTTATTTGCCTAATCTATTCTTGATCTGCCTTCCTTATCCAAAAATGAGAGCTGCATAGTCTTTCCCTTCTTCTCCCCAAACACTTTTACTTTATATTTTAAAGTAATTAAAAATAATAGAAAAATGGATTTCTTTTTCCTTATTTATTCCATTTAAAAGCATTCTGTATATCTTTGTGTGGATCAAAGCTTCTTTCTGTTATCATCTTCTGTCTGCCTTAAGAGCTTCCTTTAACATTTCTGGCATGGTAGGCCTTCTGGAAATGAATTCTCTCAGTTTTGGTTTGTATGAGAGAGTCTTTATTTTTCCTGCATTTTTGGAAGATATTTTCACTGGGTGTAGAATTTTGATGTTGTTCCATTGCCTTTGGCTTTCATGATTTCTGTTGAGAAGTCTGCTGTAATACTTATCTGCATTCCTCCATAAATAAAGTCTCTTTTCTCCCCCCTCAAGATTTTCCCTTTGAATTTCATTTTCAGTAAGTTCAATTTGATATACTTAAGTGTGTTGATGTTTTCTGGACTTCATGGATCTACGGTTTGTCGTCTGTCATCAATATTGGAAAATTATTGGCCTTTGTTTCTCTCTTTGTTTATTGTATTGAACTATCTCTGACTCCAGATGTTTTAAGAAATTTGGTTTCTAACCCTCTTTCAGAACTTGGCAAATGGAGTCAGTTTTCAGTCTGCATTGACCTGAGCCCTCAAAATGGTAAGTAGCTAGAACTTTATTTTGCTGGCAGTGTGAAAGCCATGGAAGATTTTTGAGTAGAAGAGAAGTTTAATCACAACTGTATTTTGAGAGGGCATAACTGTAAATGAAGAAAAAATTGACATAAATAGGTAGAGACTGAAAGCAGGGAGAATAATTAAGATACTGGTGCAAGTGTCTAGGTAAGAAGGGAATCTCAAAAAAAATGAGCAATAAATGCCTCTGGGAGAGATTTTGCAGGGGTACATTTCTAACAGAATTTTCCAAATTACAGTTAGTACTGAACCACATTTATGTAGACCACTAACAGAAATGCTGATAATTCTTATATTTTTTTAACATGTGGAAAATTCTGTGGTTGATGAAGTTAAACAGGTTTCTAAATTGCAGAACTTCTCAAAGCATTTAATATGATTAGGTACTCTGAAAATCTCTAAAAGAGAGATACAACTTGTAGTGTTTCCCAAACTTATTGGCCAAAGACTACTGTTCTCGTAATGCCTCCAGTAACATCTCCTGTGTTTCATGGAGTATCAGTTTGAAATACTGCTCAACAAAACTTCAAATGTTTGAATACAGTATTAAGGAGTTAGAGAGGGAGATGAAGGAGAGAGAGGAAGGAGCTGACCACAACTCTGAGGTTTTCATCCTGAGTCACTAACTGGATGGTGATGTCAAAACTAAGATAGGAACATGAGAGGAGTAGCAGGCTTGAAGCAAAAATGAGAAATTCACTTTGGGGCATGAAAATATAGATGCTGGAAAGGAGAATGATTCTTTGATATTTCCTATAAGAGTGATTCATCTCTGCATAGGAAATTTCCAACGTACTTAATAAAAAATAAACCTTACATCCTCTGAGGCCATTAACTAGAGCAAAAATCTATCCATAAAGAGAAAGCTGATTTCCAAACACTTGGCTATGGCCTCCTAAAATTTCTTTCCCTTTGGACCTCTTCACATTATGGCAACCACCATCATGATGGCCTTTGGGAAGGACACTGCTCACCCTTGTAAGTAAATCCCTGACCTAAATGAGAAAACACAACCTTCACATCAATACCCAATAGCATGGCTGAGACAGAGCTGGAATTTTACTAAAGACTTTGACTAGGAAAAGAAATGTAGTCATAAGAAACTGATATATGTCCTACAAACTATTACTTTCTCATCTTCCATTTGGGGCCTAATCAGTTTTCCCTCCTTCCCTTTCTTACAAAGGCCATTGCTACTTCCCTCTCTGAGGAGCAACCTGAAAGATAAGTCCAAAGTCTTGACTCTGATGGTCAGTGTGTCACACAGTAAGTGCCTGACACATATTGAGTTCTTACTGACACACTCAGTAAATACTGTTGAGTTAACCAAATTTTGTTTAGAGAAAAGCAGTTTTTTCCTGCCCCCAGAGTCTTGTTTTCTCCATTCTGGCTTTCTGAATAAGGACCAGACTTGTCTTCATGTGACGGGCAGTAGGAATAGCTACTACTCCCCATCCAGGAGAAAATATAAGCTTTTCCTCGTGAGCCTCAGTATGGCAACCACAAAACACATCACGAATTACAAAATGCAAAACACAGTAACTCAACCTTTACTGAATATACCCAAGGGTTCTCTGTAGGCAGAGGGTAGTTCTGTTGCAGGACGGGTATGGTTACTGCGAAGGAATGAATTCAACCTTGAAGAGAATCTGGTTGCGAGCAAATGAAATGTGGTGAGATAGAGGAGAAGGAAGAATGATATGAGTGCTGCTGGCCTTCTCCAGGTGTTTGAGACCAAGTACAATGAGGTCCAGGGACATTAATCACAATTGTCAGTTTCCTTCTTCATGGATATGTCCAATCAATGTTGGTACATGTTTAAAAAGGATGCAGGTGGCATGTGGCATCCCGGTTTAGAAGGAGGTTTAGGAGAATGAGGCCTCAAACAGTGCATCCTTATGTGACTGTGTGTAAATCTAAAATCCTGGATGAGTAACTCCTTGGAAGCATTTGGAAGCAACAACCTAAGTTATCTGGCTTCTTTTGAGTATTTCTTGGCCCTCTCCTTCGTGTAGAGGTTGCTATCTGGCAGCCCACGGCTGAATCATGCCCTCAGAGAAAGAGCTCTTCTATGGTTGGAAAGGTGTTTTGTTTTTACTTCAATCAGTTGCCAAACTTTAATAAGCCAGAGTTCACACAAAAATTCAGATTTCTAACTTCTCATGAAAATCCAGAAGGTATGGCAGCACTGGGCCTGCAGTCCATTATCCACCAGATCGAAGTAATGCCTGCCCCTTCTTCAGGCCATCAGAACCCTTCCTGGCCTATTGCATTCTTGTAACTCTAGTCCCTGCAAGCTTCAAAGTGTGCAACCCCTGGTTCAGGAAAGGGCTGGCTGAGGGTGCAGTCATCACTTCAGAAGTGGGCTACACATGTGAAATCCACCTATAGTTTCAGGGGTTCACAAGGAATTCTGCAAGGAACAGACTACTTCTCAGAACTGCTCTCCCAGTATTTTTAGCAAAGCATGCCAGAT
Source organism: Theropithecus gelada (assembly GCF_003255815.1). Classification (NCBI taxonomy): domain Eukaryota; kingdom Metazoa; phylum Chordata; class Mammalia; order Primates; family Cercopithecidae; genus Theropithecus; species Theropithecus gelada. The sequence continues at coordinate 8,756,522 of NC_037671.1, read as the reverse complement.
AGTTTCATGGCTTTCTGCATTCAAAGAAAGCTGTTCTTTAGCTATGTGTTTCATTTTGTTTACTTCTGATTACCATTTAAGTAAATTCTACACAAGGCAAAAATCATTTCCCTATGATTCCTTTGAGACAGCACCAATGTTCCAAGGCATTTCACTGACCATGGTTGGCTCTAGTCTCGTCCCCAGTGAATTTAGGAATGTAATTTAATGACTCATTTTTCAATCTTGCCAGCAGTGTGAAGGCGAGTTGGAGGGAAAATTAAGCCAGGTAGGACTACTGGGACCTTTAGGCTGGAGCTCAGCAGCTTACAGGGAAGGCCCCTTCCTGTGGGCTTAAAAAGACAGGATCTAGGGGGCTACAGAGAGGAACACTAGGAGTTGGCTTGAACATGGTGAGGGGCACTGGGAGCAGGCAGGAAGTAGTAGGAAACCTCAAGGGAAAAAGCACAGAACCAGTCAGGAGAGGGACCCTTTGGGGAAGCATTCTGCAGTAAGATTTTATTATTTATTTATTTATTTATTTATTTATTTATTTAAGACAGAATCTTGCGCCCTGTCACCCAGGCTGTAGTACAATGGCATGATCTCAGCTCACTGCAACTTCCACCTCCCAGATTCAAGCGATTCTCCTGCCTCAGCCTCCCGAGTAGCTGGGATTACAGGTGCATGCCACCACGTCTGGCTAATTTTTTGTATCTTTTAGTAGAGATAGGGTTTCACCATGTTGGCCAGGCTGATCTCGAATTCCTGATCTCGTGATCCGCCCGCCTTGGCCTCCCAAATTGCTGGGATTACAGGCATGAGCCACTTTGCTCAGCCAGTAAGATTTTCTTATGGCAGAAATTGTGCACTGGCCATCCCTAGATTGAACTTGGTTTACAGATGGGTCATAGTTGGCCTATCCAGTGTTTGTTTTAATTTTGAGCAAATGAGGAGATTGTACAATTTTTTGAAAATCTATATTTCTAGTTTTCCTTGAGGGAAAAAAAAAACAAAAAACAGGCCTGTAATTCTAGCACTTTGGGAGATTGAGGCAAGTGGATCACTTGTGCCCAGGAGTTCAAGACCAGCCTGGGCAACATGGCGAAACCTATCTCTACAAGGGGAGATTGAGGCAAGTGGATCACTTGTGCCCAGGAGTTCAAGACCAGCCTGGGCAACATGGCGAAACCTATCTCTAAAAAAATAATAATAATAATAATAAATGAATAAATAATTAGCCAGGCATGGTGGCGTGCACCTGTAGTTCCAGCTACTAGGGAGGCTGAGGTGGAAGGATCCCTTGAGCCCAAGAGGTTGAGACTGCAGTGAGCTGTGATCGTGCCAGTGCATTCCAGTCTGGGTGACAAAGCAAGACCTTATCTCAAGAAAAGAAAACAAACAAACAAACAAACAAAACAGGAAGATGTTTACAACACTAGGCAGGCATTCCCACATGGCAAAAACCTGCTGCAGCTCAGCAAATCCTGCACCCTTGCAAACTGATCTTCACACAGTCTCACTACACATACGGTGCATGTGAATGTGCTTGCACCTGCTCCCTCTCAGTCACCAGCATCACTGACCTGCTCCAGGTAAGTGTTTGGGTTGAGACCCGTGCTTTACGGCACAGAAAAGTTGAAAGTCAACTGACCTGTGGCTAATACTGGCTTAGCCATTTACTAGCATGTGGACATAGGCAAAGCGCCTCAACACACCTGCATCTCAGTTTTTCATCTGCAAAGTGGGGAGCTTGTGTAGAAATACCCTGAAGTCCTTCCCAGCTCTAACAATTATGATTTACACAAGTATAAAACCAGGAGAAAAATACTATTTAAATTTAACATTTCTTTTAAAATACTATTTTAAAATTTAAATTATTTATTCTTTTAAAATATTTAATTCTACTAAAACATTATTAGTGATAATTTTTTAAATTCTTAAGTATTATTAAAATGAATTTGACCTGAATTTGCCTTCTAAGGTGAGGAAACGGTATGGACAGAACTGTATCAAAGGGTAAACTCCTAGGAGAGACGGTCGTGGGAGGGGGGTCCTGGAGCACTGGTTGTGTAAAGGGAGTCTCAGAGCCCAGCTTGTGTATGGGGTTTGGAGACAGCTGAGCTTTTCTAAGCTAAAAGCAAAACAAGACAAAACAAAACCTAGGAACAACTGAGTTTGCAGAACTGGCTGTGGATTTCAACAAGGGAAATGCCCAACATTCAATTCTCAGTTATCTGCGTCTGGGGCGTGTAGGTTCCACCCAGCTGCCTACCCTGTGGGAGAGGCTTTATGTGACAGGAGGTTTGTGGGGAATCCAGGGAGGTGTTGTGGCTACCTGGTCCTTGTAGTACCACATGGCATTGCCCTCCCACGTCAGCAGGCGAGCCACAAGCAGAGCTCCCAAAGAGGATGGGGAGCAGACCATTGGGTGAGAAAGGCAAGAGCCCGCCCGACCCCACCAATCCCCGCCCCTGTGGAGTCTGGGAAGCACTCAGGGCTCCCTCTGCAGGTGGGGTGGGATTGGAGCCTGTTCATGTGAATATCGAAGGGCGGGCTCCTCCACGGAAGCCCGCGATGTCTCCGGCGAGCAGATGGTCCTACTCCTTCCAAGGACTGCCATTTCTGATGGAAACAGAACAAAAGAGAACAGCCAGGGCGCTGTGGCAAGTGACTGCTCATCCCCTTGGGCACAGAAGTGGAAAGCAGACAGGCGCTGCCTCGTTTGCCTGGGGCATGGTGAAGGGAAGACTCCCAGCGGCTCAGGCTGTGAATTCATTGCTAACCTTCCTTCTCAGGTGTCTTCAGAACTGACAAGAGGCTGGGAGAGTCCCCCGGGGTTCCCTGCTGGGGTGGCCCTCAAGGAGCTCTGAGGAGCACACCAAGAGAGGGGTGTCCCAGGGCCACCGTACAGGGAACTGTGGTCCGTCTCCTTCCTCCCTTTACAAAACTCCAGCCTCACCCACACAAACACTGGCTAACAGGCCTTGTTAAGCATTTTTAACTGTTCGAAGGGAAGAGGTTCGTTATGGGGCGTGTATGTGTGTTTTGTTGTCACACCCTGATTTTCACACACTGACTCTTGCCACTCTGAGGCCTTAATCTCCAGTGGCAGGAATAATGTCCTTTCCAAATAAATTGTGAATGTGCCCAGAGGTACAAGCACACCAGAGCTGTGAGGCCAGGAGGGACAACGAGGCATCCCGCCATGAGGTGCGCAGTGGATCGGTGCTGCCAGCTCGCCGTGCCTGCTGGAGTTACAATTCCCTCTCGGGAGCTAAGGGCCTCTCATTGTGCAGCTTCGCTCTTCCCCTACACAGTCTTTTTCCCAGCTCTGTGACCTGGGCCATGACCTAAAGCATTTTGGTGCAGCTGTCACTTTCCGGGCCACCCCCCAAAAAGAGAAGATAGTACTGATCAGGCTCATTCATTTATTCAAACAAAGATCTCTTATGCAACCTCTGCATTCTAGCTTCTGGGAAAAGAAGTTAACATGAACGATACAGTCTCTTTTCTTATTGAACTTGCAATCTTGCAGATATTAAATGACTAATTCACCATTTATTACAGCTATTATTAGTGATATAAGGAGCTACCAGAATATGAGAGAGCTTATAAAAAGATGGCCTGTCCTATTTGAGGCGTCAGCAAAGCCTGCTCTTAGGAATGACTGTTTTTCATTAAGTCTCAGATGTCACCAAATGTAAGACACACCATTATTGTATGTACCACTAAGAAAAAAAAAAAAATGTTTCCAATTAAAAATGACACAAAGCTGTCTTAGGACTTATTCATTTTACCTTTAATTTGACGTTTTTATTACATATCATTTTGTGCATAATTAAAAGAGAAAATATAAGCAAAATAGGTTCTTAAGGAATTCCTAGAATTTCTTTACATTCAGAATCTATTTCTTCCTAATCACTTTCAATGCAGCATGGTTAATGTCTAGGCTTTTCCCCACAACATCATTCCCTGTGCCATTAAGAGCATTGATGATATGGTATTTCTTAAAAGACTCTATAAAAGAACTAAAAGCTATTGGTACTTTGCTCTTAAGCCAAATTTGCAATTATGTAGAGCTAACCTATTTTTGACTTCTGCTTGGGGAATGTTGCTACACAGATCGGATCCACTCCCTCCCCCACTCACACACCACAACTATTTGCTTCCTAGGAGTTAAAAGAGTGCTCCATGTTATCTCCAGGACTTGCTGCCAAGCCACTAACCCCATCCTGCAAGTTTTGACGCTGATGCTGTCGCTGTGTGCACAGGTAGACAACCATGTCCCAGCAGCGGCCAGCCAACAGTCCATGCCAACGTACACACCTTAACTTCAGAGATGTTAAAATGTGGAAAACATGCTTTAAAACCAATAAGACATAGTCAGATCTAAGATAAGATCTAATGGATGAGCAAAAACTAGCCAAGTATTCTGAAGCAAGGGAGAGCAATCGTGGTGACCCTGAGGTGGGAGAAATGGTAGTGTGTCCAGGAGATTAAAAATGCTGGGTGGCTGGTCCTCAGAAATAGAGATGAGGCAATGAGGGATGAAGTTAGCTGATATGTAGATCCTTATAAATGGTGTTAGGGATGTGGAATTTCATTCTTATGAAAGCAATAAGCATCCTTTGAAAGGTTTTCCACAGGAAGTTGGATATGAGAGGGTGAGTGATGACTGCAACAATGAGATATTTAAAAGATCTCTCCATTTAGAGTCTGGAGAATGGAGTGGGTGGGGCCAAACTGGATGGTGGAAAAGCCAGCACAGGCCATCACAGCCTCATGAGAGAGCCTAGTAGCTTTATAATTGGAATTTGTGACTGCATTTGTGATTGACTGGATGGAGGGTGAACAAAGAAAGAGAGGAGACAAGGACGATTCCCAGACAACTTCTTGACTGCAGGCACCATTCCCCGAATCAGCAAACACTGCAGCAGGACCAGGTTTGCAGGTGCAAATAGCATTGGTTTATTTTGTCCAATTTCATCTGGTGTACCCATGAGACATCCAACAGATGTCATGGAGGCAGAAGGATAGACAGGTCTAGAGCTCAGAGCATGTATCTGGGCAGAAGTCCATTTGAAAGTCACCAGAGTATGCCTGGTAACCAAAGCGTTGGGCGTGGATGTGATTGTTTAGGAAAAGAATGTGGAATGAGGCATAAAAAGGGCCCAAAGCTGCATCTGAGGAATTGTAGCATTTGAAGTTGGGTGGAAGATGAGCTGTCAAAGGAGCTGAAAGAAGCAGAAGGCGGAAGAAGTAAAACCAGGAGAGCTCACCATGGAGGCAAAAGGGTGAGCGCTGACTCTAGTGGCTCCTTAGAACTTGGACACCCCAGAGAACTGCCTCCAGAGTGTGACTTCTTTTATATTTCTACAGTGTCTTTAGCATTTGGTTCCTTTGTAAGGTGTTTTGCTTCTAATGATCTCGATTTCATTTGCTTTGACACAGAATATACACCTACTCATCACCTCTCCATTTGGGCAACTTTCACCCAGCTCTCAGCAAGCTCATTAATTAGGGTCCTGGTTACAAAAGTACTGAATGCTCCTGAGAAGAGAGAAAGGAGAGAGATAGAAAGGTCAGGAAGGTAAAGAAAAAATAGAAAGGCCAGTGTTTATTGGGCACCTCCTCTGTACTGTTTCTTATGCTTATCTATTCTATGCAAAACAGTGCAAGTGAGTGTCACTATGCTCACTTTATAGAAGGCAACAGGCTCAGAGAGGCTGAATAATTTGAACAAAGTCACACAGGTAGCACACCGTGTATGCAGAGTCAGGACTCCAACTTATATCCACGTACTTGAAAAACATTTTTCAAGGGCAGTCCCTTGTAGGAGACCCATGTGTGCTTTTGAAATGCAAGCATATTGTCTGTGAAGGAAAGTGGCTATAGAAGAAGCAGCTTCCAGTGTAAAACAGAAATGGTAATAGTTGACAACAGAAGTCTAAACATAAGCCTGATGAATGACCCCCATGAATAAATTTGCTCCCTTTTCCTTGTTAATTATATTGGCGGGTTAGGCTTCAGTAAAGCTATGTGTGGTGTGATAGATTTATTGGTGGCAATTACAAGTGAGAAGTCTCCTCCAATGGGTGTGTTTTAATGGGAACAGCATCTGGGGGAGTTAGCGGGGACAAGCCTATTTATTTCTCTGCCTCACTTGTTAGCTCCTCTCGGCTCAGTAGGAAACGGCCGCCTAGAGTGGCCCAGATTCCCTTCAGAATAACCACAGTCCTCATAATTCTCATTAAGGTGCCACTGGGGTAGAGTCTGGGGAAGGAGGAGGGGCTGTTTGAGGGCCCGACAAGCTGTAACCATCTCTCTCCCTTATTTGGCAGCGATTCTTCTGTGTGTTAAATAGCCTGGAAATCAGAGAATAACAAATGTTCCCTAAATCAGCCTAAGGGTGCCAATTCCTATCTCTCTGGCCCATCAGACAGGGTGGCAAGGTGTGAGTAGAGAAAGTGGTTGTGATCGATGAGGCTGCTTCTGGGCTTTGATCATGCAAGCAGGGCAGAAGGAACGACGGGGGTGGAGTTTTGCCATGTTACTTTTACATGCAGATAATCATTATTGGGAGCCTCCTCTTGACCCTCAAAGAGAGCATCTGTGACATGAGAGCTTAGTTCTGCAGAAACACAGTAGGCAAGGATGCTGCCAATCCCCAAAACACTGTTTTAGATTGTGGCAACTTGACATCACATCGTTAAGGGGGCCAAAACTACAAATTGGCGTATTTGAAGATTTTTTTTTTTTCTGTGTTAAATACAGACTCCTTTGATGAAACTTTCCAGGCAGGAGTGAGGATATAGAATCAAACAGAGGTGAGAATCACTTGAAATGTGTCTGATATCTACCTGGGGCATTCCAGAGGGTGCTTCTACCCTCCTTTCCCCATCTTTCTCCTTCCAGCAAATCTAGAGGTAAACACCAAGAAGAGTTAATGAAGAGGAGAAGCTGCTCACCCTGTAGATGGAATTGTAGCCAAAAGATCATGATTGTTTACTTTTTGCAAAACAACTCAGAAACTTGAGAAGGTTTCTTAGAGTCCTGAGCCCTCTTAGAGTCAGATGGAGCCATATGATACATTCTTGTATTCTTACCAATGGAAAGTGAGCAGATATATGTTCCTGCCAGACTAAGCCAGCTAAGAGTGGATGTGCCTTTTTAGTCTCTCTCTGTGTTGACCCTTGTTTGCTGGCTAGCTGATGTCAGGGTCTCTACAAGGACGCACACTGAAGATTGCTGTGCCTCGTCATGAAAGGAGCTTGGATCCCTGAATGACTACATGGAACAGAGCCCACTGACCACACTGAACTGTGACAAAAGCAAACAATAAATTTTCGTTGCACCAAATCGCTGAGATTTTTGAGGTTAGTCTGTTCCTGCTGTCAGTATTACTTCCGCTAATATAGTTGCACAGCTAAAGTTATGATTTTTGCAGTAAGCCTTCTTCTTTCTCATCTCTTGAATCCAACAGCTTTATAAAAATCAGGGTTGGTTTTATTGTTGTTGGGCTTTTTGTTTTTAATGACTGTATCAAGGGCAAGGCATTTTGTCAAAATACTTATTAATGGACAATCAATTAAAAAGCTCATGCTAATAACAACTTGGTAATTAATCATTCAAAAGAGAAAACTGGATGTCCAGGGACTGATGTACTGGCTGTCACTTCCAGGTAAAATTATAGAGATTTGTTTCAGAAGGCTGTCTAACATTTTAGGACAACAACAACAAATGCTCCTTGTTTTCTCTTGAGTCTTCCTGTTTTCAACTCTTGAGTTATCTAACATTCTGTATCAACTCTTTGGAATGTGTCCCCATGTGTCCTTTTCTGCTAAAATGTCATGAGCTGCCCTTCAACATTCAGCATTTCCCAAACTTGGCACCAAAAGACTGTGCCTCTATTCATGTAACACAATGGTCCTCTTTTCCCCAAAGTCAGATTTCTGATTCTCTTCCCTTGAGTCCAGAAAATGTATTTCCGTCACTGTTTCTATCTTGATTTTGAGTTTGTGGGGTTGAAAGTGACGTCATGGGAACCAACAAGGAATTAGGAGTCAAAAGAGGTGAAAACACAAACACCAGTCTCCAATGCATCTCTGCCTCAGTGGCTTTATTCAGCAGCTCTCCCGTCCCTGAAATGCCTTCCTCATTCTTCCCAGTCTCTCTAAATCCTCCTAATGCTTCAAGACATGGCTCATAAATTCCCTCTTAAGGCTTAGAGAATTTCCCACAAGGACTCTAGTAGGTTAAAATTTCCAGGAGCACAAAGGCCGTGTTTGGTTTGTTCTCCATCATTTGCCAGCATCTAGCACAGAGCCTGGCATTTGTCAGACACTTACAAAATATTTAGTGCATGAATTGATTACTTTGAATAGATGCATTTTGGTCCCTTAGCTCATCTCAAGAAAATGTGAATCATCAGAAAGTGTGGAAAGGAAGATAAATCCATTTATTTTATTCTCAAAACACATATTGTCTATACTACATAATTCAGCAACTAATTACATTTAATGCTGATTTTGATGGTACACAGAAAGCAGTAATTGTGGCCATGTAATCACGACAACATTTCTAACTCAGCTGACTTATTGGGGGCAGGAGGAAGTGCTGGAGTCTGTCCCGCAGACTCCAGCTGCACGACAGGTGAATAACGTACTCAGACACTGATATTCAGTGAAAGAGTAGGCTGGGAGCCAGGCTGCAGACAGAAAAGGTTGTAGCAGCCATGGCCCTAGCAGCCACGGCCTTGACTCGCTGGCCCTGCTGGCATTTATTCAGCACACATTAAATGACAAAGGCTTTGAGTCAACACCACTGGAGGGTAATTAGCCTGGTCACCCTCTCCCTGAGAGAGCAATCCTGCCGGGGAATGATCAAAGGTTAATTTTAGGACCACATGAGTACACAAGTTATTTAGATAAACTCCCTTATATTCCTTTGTACCTCTTTTAAGCTATTTACTTAAGATAAGAGGATTAGGCTGCCTTTAACCAGATCTATTACTGAAGTTATGCAAACCCCCCCTTGTCTTCCAAGAAGGTTTGTGTCTATCTCTTATAACTGTCTTTAAAATTTTTCCCACCAGCCTGCCTGAACTCACACAAGGAAGTGGGATTATAATTACAAATGACAGTACGCACAACAGCCTCCCCACAAACACGAAAAATGGATAATTGTTTTTGCATTAATGAGCCTTGAGATATAGAAAGCTTCTCATTTTCTTCCTCTTGTTTTTATTTTAATAGCAATATTCACTGATCTAATGACATTTGGTCTACATGGCATTCTGTGGAAAGTATACATGCTAAGTATGACAAGAAGCATAATGGCCCCAGAGATGTTCATGTCCAAATCCTCAAACCTAATCAATGTCCTAATCTGAGGCCTCAGACCTAATAACCAGATCTGTGAATATGTTCTGTGACATGGCAGGTGGAAACTGAGGTTGCAGATTGAATTAAGCTTGCTAATCAGCTGGCCTTAAATAAGATTATCTTGGATTATTCCATTGGACTTGGTGTCATCACAGGGTCCTTAAATGTGGGAGAGGCAGGCAGGGGAGTCAATGTCAGAACAATGTGATGTGAGAAAGACTCCACCAGCTCCTCCTGACTTTGAAGGTGGAAGAGGAGCCATGAACCAAGGAATGTAGGCAACCTCTATGAGTCAAAAACACAAGACACTAGATTCTCTTCCAGAGCTTCCAGAAGGGATGCAGCCCTGCTGACACCTTGATTGCAGCCCACTGAGGCCCGCTGAGGCCCATTTTGGACATCTGATCTCCAGAACTCTAAAATGATAAATCTGTGTTATTTTAAGCTGCTAAGTCTGGGTTAATTTGTTACAGCAGTCATGGAAAACTAATACACTGCAGAGACTAAGTGAAATAGAGAATAAGGGATGTTGGTGCATTTTTTATCAAAAAAAAGTTATAATAAAAGCATTTAATTCCTTATTGTATCCACTTGTGGTTTTGTTTTGTTTTCTTCTGTCTAATCATTCCTCCCTGGCAGAGATTGGGACTTATGCCTTTTTAGTACTCAACATGAAGTGATACCATACAGTAGAAGGTGGCCAGTAAACAAGGATAGATTAAAAATACACAGTGGAAAACAGCAAACATGTTCGCTTACTCAAACTGCACTAAATTGGTGTCTTGCCAGCAACTTTTGGTGGTAAATTGAAGTAAAAGCTCACAACATGGAATAAAATTGTCATATAAACAAGGCTCTCCTGTTGCTCAGTGGTCTGGGGGTCCCAGACCTGATGGCAGGAGGGACAAGGCTGGTATAGAAAGAGCCCCTGACAAGGCATTCCATTAGCTTCCAGCTCTTCGTCCCCTGGTCTTTAGCAGTGCTGGTAACAGCCAACCTTTTCTGACAGATTTGAGTTTCTGCTCATCTCCTCTTCTGTTTGCAAGGGACGTGTCTATGAACAGAGGAACACCAGAAGGTGGGCAGGAGAGGGAGAAGAGAAAGAGGCAATGAGCCTGGGCTATTTTAAAACCTTGGTAATTGGTCCCAGAATGGTCAAGAATAGGCATGTATTTTATATAATATCTATACTCAAAAGGGATTATTTTCCAAAGAGAGAAATAATTATTAGCAAATTCAGCATTTCATACATAATTTGAAAAAGAATCACTTGTCTTCCCCAAGCATTAGCTCACAAGTCCAAGCCTTTTTCTGACATAAAAGCTGGATGCAAGTCACACACACTTATAGGCATTTGTCTATTAATAACTTTAATATCAGCTACCAAATAGAGTCATGGTAAGAATTAACTGTATTGGTATTTGTAAATTAAGTGGAATGGCACCAGGCACATAGTAACTAGCGTGAGTGTCACAGTTCATCATGGTTAAATCAGAGTAAACCATCTTACATAGAACTCTGACACAAAAATAGAACATGGTTCTTTCCATCATGCAATAACACACCAGAGCTTAAAGAACAATTTGATGGGTCCAAGTCGAGTTTCTGCAACTTCCCAGCCCAAGAAAGGAAAAGGAGCTAGGTAGAGATCCTCATAGATGTGGGGCAGCACCAAGGGCAGAGGCACTGAGTGGCCACCAGTCCAGAGAGCTTGACTATGCAGCCCAGCTTGGGCACCAGTGGTGTCACCTCAGGAAGCTGCAAGACTGTGGTGAGACGTCCCATGCATTTGTAAACACATTCTGCAGAGTCTACAGAGACCAGATCCAATCCTGATAAAAAATCTGCTGGTTGAATGAGTGAATTATCTGAACAAGTCACACACACATAGAGACACACACACAACCCCGAGCCTTCATTTCCCATTCTGTACAGTAAGATGAATGGACTTCAATAATCTCTAGGGACTATCCCAGTGCCTTCCTGCTAATTTATGTAAAGGATATTCTGAAAGATTACTGAAAAATAATAGGAGAATCTGCATTTACAAAACAAAAGCAATCTAAAAAAAGGTCACCAGAACCTGTTCCTCTTTCACTGCCTTTCATTTAGACTTGCAGACTTTAGGGAATACCACTTGATAATAAGCTATGTATTAAAGAAAACAGTTCTGATTATTTTAGGTCAGTTTCTCTAGGAACAGCTCTGAGGTAGAGAGATTTTCACACAGGAAGTATGTCATGATGTGGTCTCGGGATCCACACCAGAGGGGAGTAAAGAAAGCAGTTAGAGAGGGAGGAGTTGAACCCCTTATCCTGCAGTCACAAAAAGGCCACAGTTAATTCCACAGAGAGCTCCGGCATAGTCTTTCAGAGCTGTCCCTGCCCCAGGCAAGCAGGCTGTGCCTTCACGTCCCTTTACCCCTGCTCCTACTCGCCAATCTTTGACCAGTCATGTGATCTGGCTGTCACAGAAAATGAGGAGAAGTGGCCCTACAGGAGGTAGCTATCTGTGGTTGAGGACAGTTCCCAGAAACGGACCCAGCCACCTAACCACAGAAGCTGGATGAATAAGAGCCACAGTCCTGTGTTAGTCATCTGTAACTAAGAAACAAATTACCATGCTCTTAGCAGCTTAAAGTAACACATTTACTATCTTAAAGTGTTCATGAGGCATGTCTTAGCTGGGTCCTCTGCTCAGGGTCCTACAAGTCTGCAATCAAGGTGCCCATAGGGCTGCATTTCATCTGGAGCTTGACTGGGGAAGAATTCACTTCCAAGGTCATTTGGGTTGGTGGAAGAACCATTTTCTTGCAACCACATGACTGATGATGGACTTTTTGCTGGCTGTTGCCTGGAGGACACCTTCAGGTCTGGAGGACATCCATAGTTCCTAGATGTCACCCAAGGTTCCTTGCCACTTGGACTTCTCTAACACAGCCACTTATTTAATCAAGCATAGTCTCTCACCTCAGGGAGGGCCAGTCCCCCTTTCAGGGATGTTCTCCTGATTAACTCATTCTCACCCTTTTGATTGACTCCAAACCAATAGATTTGGGACATAAATTACATCTGCAAAATCCTGTTACCTTTGTTATATTCTACTTAACGTCCTGGGGTGCTTCCTCAAAACCAGCAGAGGCAGTTTCAGGGCTGCCTCATGGGTAGGAGACAACAGGAAATAAATCTGTCACTATTGATGAAAAAGTCACAGTTGGGTGGGAGTTAGCACAGCCCTTTGCACGTGGTGGGACTCCATAAATGCCTGTTAAATGAAATTTGTTGAGACTGAGAGCTGTGTTTTACGCTACTTGGGAGATGCTGGTCTCTCCAATCTGAATCTTCAGCTGAATGTCTAACTACTCCTAAGTGACCAGACTGTCAGGGAAAATAACAGCCAAGTTTGACTGCCTGTAAAAGTCAGCAGGAAAGTGTTCCCTTTGTCAAGTGAAGATGGCAAGAGAACTCAGAAAAAATCTTCCCTAGACTATAAAAATTTACTTTTATAAAAAATTCCTAATATGTAGGTTACATTTACAAGCTTTTATTTTTTTATAGAAACAGAGTAGAGGGAAATATAAAAATTGATCTGAAGATGCAAGACAGAACCTACAGGAACTCCAAATTCCCAATGAGAGTGATTGGTCCTGGCATTTCAATGCAGGAGCCAACTCCAGCCATTGAACCTGCATGGCTGATTGACAGATCAAAATGGAGAAAATTGTTTCAGGGGAAGAAGGGAACTATATGCTTAATTCTTTATGTATCTAATTGTCAGTTCATGCTTCAGGGTAGGTACAACATCTGCCTACTCATCCTCATTTTACAGAAAAGGAAACAGTCTTTGTCATCACATGGTTCAGAGCCCACAATGGGAGGCAGATGAGGAGAGAGGCCATGGCTGTATGGTGTGATCACTGCTCATAGGGAGAGCACACAGGTGCGATGGGGGCAGAGCAGGGCACCTAACTCAGGCTCAGGGAAAGGCTTCCTAACAGAATAGTCTGAGCTGACTCCCTGTCTTTGCCATCATGGGGCAGTGTGGAGAACAGGGAACAGAAGGGAAACCTGAGCCTTCTCCTTTGCAATTTTGCTTGGAGCCAAGTTCCACCAACTCTTGCTTCTCAAGAGCCTGCAAACTGAAAATCACTTGTGTCTTATGTGGAAAAGGATAGCTTTTGGCTAGTTCAACTCAAATACAAATACATGGGAAGAGGCTGGGCAGACAGACAGATGTAGATTATACAGTTGTTCAGAAGCCCTACTTAGGAATGCAAGTTACCTTCCTTCCCATTGCTGATGGTAGTTTATTCTAAATATGGATTCTAACCACTCAGATTTCTTGGATGAGTTTTGGGAGATCAAGCCCAAGCCCTCTGAAGTGAAGGATTAATATGCCTTCTCTCCATTTCCTTCCTAGCATATTTCTCCTCTCAATTAGGTGTCTTTCTTGCTTCGTCTGGAGACCTGACCCACTCTTAGAGTTAAGAAGCTACATAATTAGAGCAACCATATCATTTATCACCCAACCTGGGAATAATTTTGAGAGTGAAAGGGATCATGAATAATAATTACTCCAAGACAACGGGCATACACTGGAGCCACCCTGGGCAAACCAGGCCTTAGGGTCTTCCTACCCATATAGATGCAGCCCTGTTAACGCTGATGCACTGCAGAGCAGAAAACGGACTTTCCAGCATTCTCAGCTGCTTCCATCTCTGGGGCACAAAGAGGGAGATGGTGCTACTTTCTTCTTGCTTGAATTTCTTCTTGCTCCCAATGTTGCTATCCCTTGTCTAAAAATTACATTACCGAGCGGGACTTTAGACCCTTTGTGTATAAAGGAGAGAGGAACAGATAATACAATTAAGTTTGTTGAGGGGAGGCGGAGCAAGATGGCCAAATAGGAACAGCTCCAGTCTCCAACTCCCAGCGCGAGCGACACAGAAGACCGGTGATTTCTGCATTTTCAACTGAAGTACTGGGTTCATCTCACTAGGGAGTGCCGGACAATCGGTGCTGGTCCGCTGCTGCCGCCCGACCAGCGAGACTGAAGCAGGGCGAGGCATCACCTCACCTGGGAAGCGCAAGGGGAAAGGGAATCCCTTTACCTAGCCAGGGGAACTGAGACACACAACACCTGGAAAATCGGGTAACTCCCACCCCAATACTGCGCTTTAAGCAAACAGGCACACCTGGAGATAATATCCCACACCTGGCCAGGAGGGTCCCACGCCCACGGAGCCTCCCTCATTGCTAGCACAGCAGTCTGCTATATCGCGGCAAGGCAGCAGCGAGGCTGGGGGAGGGGCGCCCGCTGTTGCTGAGGCTTAAGTAGGTAAACAAAGCCGCTGGGAAGCTCGAACTGGGTGGAGCTCACAGCAGCTCAAGGAAACCTGCCTGTCTCTGTAGACTCCACCTCTGGGGACAGGGCACAGATAACAACAAAAGCAGCAGAAACCTCTGCAGACGCAAAGGACTCTGTCTGACAGCTTTGAAGAGAGCAGTGGATCTCCCAACATGGAGGCTGAGATCTGAGAAGGGACAGACTGCCTGCTCAAGTGGGTCCCTGACCCCTGAGTAGCCTAACTGGGAGACATCCCCCACTAGGGGCAGTCTGACACCCCACACCTCAAAGGGTGGAGTACACCCCTGAGAGGAAGCCTCCAAAGCAAGAATCAGACAGGTACACTTGCTGTTCAGCAATATTCTATCTTCTGCAGCCTCTGCTGCTGACACCCAGGCAAACAGGGTCTGGAGTGGACCTCAAGCAATCTCCAACAGACCTACAGCTGAGGGTCCTGACTGTTAGAAGGAAAACTATCAAACAGGAAGGACACCTACACCAAAACCCCATCAGTACGTCACCATCATCAAAGACCAGAGGCAGATAAAACCACAAAGATGGGGAAAAAGCAGGGCAGAAAAGCTGGAAATTCAAAAAATAAGAGCGCATCTCCCCCAGCAAAGGAGCGCAGCTCATCGCCAGCAACAGATCAAAGCTTGACGGAGAATGACTTTGACGAGATGAGAGAAGAAGGCTTCAGTCCATCAAACTTCTCAGAGCTAAAGGAGGATTTACGTACCCAGCACAAAGAAACTAAAAATCTTGAAAAAAAAGTGGAAGAATTGATGGCTAGAGTAATTAATGCAGAGAAGGTCATAAACGAAATGAAAGAGATGAAAACCATGACATGAGAAATACGTGACAAATGCACAAGCTTCAGTAACTGACTTGATCAACTGGAAGAAAGAGTATCAGCGATTGAGGATCAAATGAATGAAATGAAGCGAGAAGAGAAACCAAAAGAAAAAAGAATAAAAAGAAATGAACAAAGCCTGCAAGAAGTATGGGATTATGTAAAAAGACCAAATCTACGTCTGATTGGGGTGCCTGAAAGTGAGGGGGAAAATGGAACCAAGTTGGAAAACACTCTTCAGGATATCATCCAGGAGAACTTCCCCAACCTAGTAGGGCAGGCCAACATTCAAATCCAGGAAATACAGAGAACGCCACAAAGATACTCCTTGAGAAGAGCAACTCCAAGACACATAATTGCCAGATTCACCAAAGTTGAAATGAAGGAAAAAATCTTAAGGGCAGCCAGAGAGAAAGGTCGGGTTACCCACAAAGGGAAGCCCATCAGACTAACAACAGATCTCTCAGCAGAAACTCTACAACCCAGAAGAGAGTGGGGGCCAATATTCAACATTCTTAAAGAAAAGAATTTTAAAACCAGAATTTCATATCCAGCCAAACTAAATTTCATAAGTGAAGGAGAAATAAAATCCTTTACAGATAAACAAATGCTTAGAGATTTTGTCACCACTAGGCCTGCCTTACAAGAGACCCTGAAGGAAGCACTCAACATGGAAAGGAACAACCGGTACCAGCCATTGCAAAAACATGCCAAAATGTAAAGACCATTTAGGCTAGGAAGAAACTGCATCAACTAACGAGCAAAATAACCAGTTAATATCATGGCAGGATCAAGTTCACACATAACAATATTAACCTTAAATGTAAATGGACTAAATGCTCCAATTAAAAGACATAGACTGGCAAACTGGATAAAGAGTCAAGACCCATCAGTCTGCTGTATTCAGGAGACCCATCTCACACGCAGAGACATACATAGGCTCAAAATAAAGAGAGGGAGGAAGATTTACCAAGCAAATGGAGAACAAAAGAAAGCAGGGGTTGCAATACTAGTCTCTGATAAAATAGACTTTAAACCATCAAAGATCAAAAGAGACAAAGAAGGCCATTACATAATGGTAAAGGGATCAATTCAACAGGAAGAACTAACTATCCTAAATATATATGCACCCAATACAGGAGCACCCAGATTCATAAAGCAAGTCCTTAGAGACTTACAAAGAGACTTAGACTCCCATACAATAATAATGGGAGACTTCAACACTCCACTGTCAACATTAGACAGATCAACGAGACAGAAAGTTAACAAGGATATCCAGGAATTGAACTCATCTCTGCAGCAAGCAGACCTAATAGACATCTATAGAACTCTCCACCCCAAATCAACAGAATATACATTCTTCTCAGCACCACATCGCACTTATTCCAAAATTGACCACATAATTGGAAGTAAAGCTCTCCTCAGCAAATGTACAAGAACAGAAATTATAACAAACTGTCTCTCAGACCACAGTGCAATTAAACTAGAACTCAGGACTAAGAAACTCAATCAAAACTGCTCAACTACATGGAAACTGAACAACCTGCTCCTGAATGACTACTGGGTACATAACGAAATGAAGGCAGAAATAAAGATGTTCTTTGAAACCAATGAGAACAAAGATACAACATACCAGAATCTCTGGGACACTTTTAAAGCAGTGTGTAGAGGGAAATTTATAGCACTAAATGCCCACAAGAGAAAGCAGGAAAGATCTAAAATTGACACTCTAACATCACAATTAAAAGAACTAGAGAAGCAAGAGCAAACACATTCGAAAGCTAGCAGAAGACAAGAAATAACTAAGATCAGAGCAGAACTGAAGGAGATAGAGACACAAAAAACCCTCCAAAAAATCAATGAATCCAGGAGTTGGTTTTTTGAAAAGATCAACAAAATTGACAGACCGCTAGCAAGACTAATAAAGAAGAAAAGAGAGAAGAATCAAATAGATGCAATAAAAAATGATAAAGGGGATATCACCACCGACCCCACAGAAATACAAACTACCATCAGAGAATACTATAAACACCTCTACGCAAATAAACTAGAAAATCTAGAAGAAATGGATAATTTCCTGGACACTTACACTCTTCCAAGACTAAACCAGGAAGAAGTTGAATCCCTGAATAGACCAATAGCAGGCTCTGAAATTGAGGCAATAATTAATAGCCTACCAACCAAAAAAAGTCCAGGACCAGATGGATTCACAGCTGAATTCTACCAGAGGTACAAGGAGGAGCTGGTACCATTCCTTCTGAAACTATTCCAATCAATAGAAAAAGAGGGAATCCTCCCTAACTCATTTTATGAGGCCAACATCATCCTGATACCAAAGCCTGGCAGAGACACAACAAAAAAAGAGAATTTTAGACCAATATCCCTGATGAACATCGATGCAAAAATCCTCAATAAAATACTGGCAAACCGGATTCAGCAGCACATCAAAAAGCTTATCCACCATGATCAAGTGGGCTTCATCCCTGGGATGCAAGGCTGGTTCAACATTCACAAATCAATAAACATAATCCAGCATATAAACAGAACCAAAGACAAGAACCACATGATTATCTCAATAGATGCAGAAAAGGCTTTTGACAAAATTCAACAGCCCTTCATGCTAAAAACGCTCAATAAATTCGGTATTGATGGAATGTACCTCAAAATAATAAGAGCTATTTATGACAAACCCACAGCCAATATCATACTGAATGGGCAAAAACTGGAAAAATTCCCTTTGAAAACTAGCACAAGACAGGGATGCCCTCTCTCACCACTCCTATTCAACATAGTGTTGGAAGTTCTGGCTAGGGCAATCAGGCAAGAGAAAGAAATCAAGGGTATTCCGTTAGGAAAAGAAGAAGTCAAATTGTCCCTGTTTGCAGATGACATGATTGTATATTTAGAAAACCCCATTGTCTCAGCCCAAAATCTCCTTAAGCTGATAAGCAACTTCAGCAAAGTCTCAGGATACAAAATTAGTGTGCAAAAATCACAAGCATTCTTATACACCAGTAACAGACAAACAGAGAGCCAAATCATGAATGAACTTCCATTCACAATTGCTTCAAAGACAATAAAATACCTAGGAATCCAACTTACAAGGGACGTAAAGGACCTCTTCAAGGAGAACTACAAACCACTGCTCAGTGAAATAAAAGAGGACACAAACAAATGGAAGAACATACCATGCTCATGGATAGGAAGAATCAATATTGTGAAAATGGCCATACTGCCCAAGGTTATTTATAGATTCAATGCCATCCCCATCAAGCTACCAATGAGTTTCTTCACAGAATTGGAAAGAACTGCTTTAAAGTTCATATGGAACCAAAAAAGAGCCTGCATCTCCAAGACAATCCTAAGTCAAAAGAACAAAGCTGGAGGCATCACACTACCTGACTTCAAACTATACTACAAGGCTACAGTAACCAAAACAGAATGGTACTGGTACCAAAACAGAGATATAGACCAATGGAACAGAACAGAGTCCTCAGAAATAATACCACACATCTACAGCCATCTGATCTTTGACAAACCTGAGAGAAACAAGAAATGGGGAAAGGATTCCCTATTTAATAAATGGTGCTGGGAAAATTGGCTAGCCATAAGCAGAAAGCTGAAACTGGATCCTTTCCTTACTCCTTATACGAAAATTAATTCAAGATGGATTAGAGACTTAAATGTTAGACCTAATACCTTTAAAACCCTAGAGGAAAACCTAGGTAGTACCATTCAGGACATAGGCATGGGCAAAGACTTCATGACTAAAACACCAAAAGCAACGGCAGCAAAAACCAAAATTGACAAATGGGATCTAATTAAACTAAAAAGCTTCTGCACAGCAAAAGAAACTACCATCAGAGCGAACAGGCAACCTACAGAATGGGAGAACATTTTTGCAATCTACTCATCTGACAAAGGGCTAATATCCAGAACCTACAAAGAACTCAAACAAATTTACAAGAAAAAAACAAACAACCCCATCAAAAAGTGGGCAAAGGATATGAACAGACATTTCTCAAAAGAAGACATTCATACAGCCAACAGACACATGAAAAAATGCTCATCATCACTGGCCACTAGAGAAATGCAAATCAAAACCACAATGAGATACCATCTCACACCAGTTAGAATGGCAATCATTAAAAAGTCAGGAAACAACAGGTGCTGGAGAGGATGTGGAGAAATAGGAACACTTTTACACTGTTGGTGGGATTGTAAACTAGTTCAACCATTATGGAAAACAGTATGGCGATTCCTCAAGGATCTAGAACTAGATGTACCATATGACCCAGCCATCCCATTACTGGGGATATACCCAAAGGATTATAAATCATGCTGCTATAAAGACACATGCACACGTATGTTCATTGCGGCACTATTCACAATAGCAAAGACTTGGAATCAACCCAAATATCCATCAGTGACAGACTGGATTAAGAAAATGTGGCACATATACACCATGGAATACTATGCAGCCATAAAAAAGGATGAGTTCATGTCCTTTGTAGGGACATGGATGCAGCTGGAAACCATCATTCTTAGCAAACTATCACAAGAACAGAAAACCAAACACTGCATGTTCTCACTCATAGGTGGGAACTGAACAATTAGATCACTTGGACTCGGGAAGGGGGACATCACACACTGGGGCCTATTATGGGGGGGAGGGGGAAGGGATTGCATTGGGAGTTATACCTGATGTAAATGACAAGTTGTTGGGTGCTGACGAGTTGATGGGTGCAGCACAGCAACATGGCACAAGTATACATATGTAACAAACCTGCACGTTATGCACATGTACCCTAGAACTTAAAGTATAATAATAATAAAAAATAAAATTAAAAATTAAAAAAAATAAAACATTATCTTGGCAAATGATAAACTGTCGATTAATTAGCTATAATCACTTAGCAAAGCTAAGAAATCAAATATCACAGATTTTGTCATTCTCATATGAAGCATATGTGCTCAAATACTTTCTTAGTCCTTGCTTACATTTTGTTGCCCTATTCACTTTTCACACCCCCAAACCAGAAAAACACAATTACTTCCATCCTTGTTACAAGTTTTTGTGTATTTTGATAGATCCATCAAAAACTCAGTAATGAAGTTAAAAATCATATGTAATATAAATAGCATGAAATTTATACTATTAAAATAAACATATTTTATTGCACTTAAAAAAAAACAATTAAGTTTGTTGAATGCCAATTTTTTTTAAAAAATTGGCAATATCTCTTTTTAGAATGCTCACTTTTAGACCAGGCACAGTGACTCTCGCCTATAATCCCAGCACTTTGGGAGGTCAAAGCCAGCAGATTGCTGGACCCCAGGAGTTCAAGACCAGCCTAGGCAACATGGCGAAACCCAGTCTCTACAAAAAAGACAAAAAGTAGCTGGGCATGGTGGTGTGTGCCTGTAGTCCCAGCTACTAGGGAGGGTGAGGTAGGAGGATGACCTGACCCCAGAGAGGTCAAGTCTGCAATGAACACCATGATTGCATCACTGCACTCTAACCTGGGCAACAGAGCAAGACTCTGTCATGAAGAAAGAAAGAAAGAAAGAAAAAGGAAGGAAGGAAGGAAGGAAGGAAGGAAGGAAGGAAGGAAGGAAGGAAGGAAGGAAGGAAGGAGGGAAAAAGAAAGCTCTCTTTTAACTTAAAAATTAAAGGAGAGGACAGAATCTGTCAGTATGGAATATCATGACTACAAAAGTGGTTTTCTTTATTAAGAAGCAAGGAAAGTCCCTCAGAGTTTGGCATGGCTTGAATGAAAGAAATTCCCTTCCCTACCTCACCCCCCAAAAAATCCCTCCCCAACAATCCCCTTCGTTGTGTTTTAATCTACATTTTTCAAGAAAACTTCTGAGTGACCCCCATAAGACAGAGATTCTTTGATTTTCTAAATCCACTGATTACTAATGAACAGTATCTTGTTTATGAACTTCACTACCAATAGTCATATTCAGCATCTGTAATTTTCCCAAAACATTAAGATTAAAGATGACAGTTTCAAAATCTGCTTATATATAAAGTATCAAAGAAAAATTCTAACATTAATTTAAATTGTTAGAATCTAAATATAGTATCCTATAATTTGAATGTTTGAATTCCCCCAAAATTTGTATATTAAAACCTAATCACCAAAGTGATGGTTTTAGGAGGTGTGGACCTTGGGAAGTGGCTAGTCATGAGGCTGGAGCCCTTGTGAATGGGATTAGTGCCCTTATAAGCCTGAGAGAGACTCCTCACCTCTTCTGCTACATGGAGGACCCAGCTAGAAGGCTGTATGTGGCCAGGAAGTGAGCCCTCATCAAACACTGAATCTGCTTTGATCTTGAACTTCCTAGCCTCCAGAACTATAAGAAATAAATTTCTGTTATGAAAAAGCTACCTAGTTTATGGTGTTTTGTTAAAGCAGCCTGAACAGACTGAGACACTGTAGAAAGAAAACTACTGATAATATAATGTTATTGGATTTAAAATGCAGGCCAATTTAACCAAATTTTCTAGTCCTGGGAGAACCAACTAGTAGGGCCTGGATAATATTTGACAAATGATATAGAGTTGTCAGAGTCATTTGCACATCACCAAGGCACGGTTCATAAAGTGTCAATGACATTGTAAGCTCTCCATGGTTCAAGAACTGACTCCCAACTCAACAGATTCATAATTTTAATCAGGTAACTGTATTTGAGTTGAATGGGATCAAAAAGCCTAACATAAACCAAACTTATGAAGTACCAATATAGAAACCAAAATGATTATTCATTTTGAAGGGATGGTCCTTCTTTCCAGTTATGGGAACCTAGGTCCTATTCCATCAGTCTTGTATGAAGCCTTTTTTTCCCCCTTTTTGGGGACAACTTCCATACATTATTTCTTCTACTCACTGGATGGAAACAATCAGGGTGACAATTCTTCAGATTTTTGTAACCAATTCTTGTGTGCTTTCTATATTATTTCTTCTCCAGGCTAAATATTCACAACTCCTTCAACCCTTCTTCATTTTATATAATTTTCAGGCCTTTTAATTTGGTGGCAAGCCTTTTCTAGAGTTATTCCACTTCTCAATGCCTTTCTGAAAATGTGATTCTCAGAACTAAACATGATATTTAGATGTAGTCTGACCAGTAGAGAATAGAGAATGACCATATCTTCTCTTGACTTGTCCAATTAAAGTAGCTCAAGTCTGTATGACTAAGAACTCGATCTATTTGTGTGTGTGCGTGTATGTGTGTTTGTGCGTGTATGTGTGCATGTGTGTTAATTCAACTTTATATTGTGAGATAATTATAGATTTGCATGCAATTGTAGGAAATAATACAGAGACCTCTTGTGCAGTCATTATCTACTTTTCCCCAGTGGCTTATCTTGCAAAACTATAGTATAACATCACAGTTAGGATATTGGCATTGATAGAGTCAAGAAACAAGATATTTTCTTCACAAGGATCCCTTATTGCTATGGTTTGAAATTTAATTGCTAATGTAACAATATTAAGAAGTCAGACCTTTAAGAGGTGATTAGGCCACTAGGGCTCTGCCCTCGTGAATGAATTAATGTTGTTTTTGCCGGAGTGCATTAATTATCATGGGAGTGGATTTGTGACAAAAAAGATGAGTTTGGCCCAATATCTTCTCTTCCTCCCATGCTTACTTTCATCTTACACTTTCTGTTATGAGATGACCCTTGCCAGATGCTGGCACCACGCCCTTGGACTTCCCAGCCTGTAGAGCTATGAATCAAATTTATTTTTATTTGTAAATTACTCAGTCTGTGGTATTCTGTTACAACAGCAGAAAACAGACTAAGACACTCATGTTGCTCTTTTATAGCTATACCCATTTCCTTCCCACTCATACCCTCCCCCATTTAATCTCTGGTAACCACAAATCTGTTCTCCATTTCCATAATTTTATAATTTCAAGAATGTTGTATAAATGGAATCACATCATGGTAACCTTTGTGATTGACTTTTTTCACTCAGCATAATTCTCTAGAGATTCATTCAAGTTATGTGTATCAATAGTTTTATTTCTTTTTATTGCTGAGTAGTAATCCACCTAATGGATATAGCACAGTTTGTTTAAACATTCACCTATTGAATGACACCTTGTTTCCAGTTTTTGGCTTTGAGTAATGGAACTGCCATAAATATATTTTTGTATGGGTGTCTGTGTGAACAGAAGTCTTCATTTTGCTAGGACAAATGCTCAGATGTGCAATTATTGGGTTATATGGTAGTTGCATGCTTAATTTTGAAAGACACTTCCAAACTGTTTTCTGGAATAATTTCCACCTACTTCATATCAAAATCTGTAATCAAGTCTGGTGTGCCTCAGTCTGAAACCACAAAGTGTTTGTTTTTGTGTGCTTATGCTCGTACATTTTAAAGTTTGGACTCAAATGCAAAATATAATATTTATCTCCTTTAAATGCTAGTTTGTTAATTTCATCCCAAGAGTCGAAGTCTTCTGATCCTTAATATCTGATTTCTCTCATTTAACATGTTGACTATCCTTCTTGACTTCATTTTATCTGTACATTTTGTAACTATTTTTATTAAAGCTTTCTTCATTTAAAGATTTAGTAAAAGTTCGTACAGGGTAAAACCTCAAAGCATACGCTGGAGTCAAATTCACCAACTACAGTATCAGCTAACATGCATTTTCCTTCCTGTCCATAAAGATAACATCAGCAAAATTTGCAAAGGATTTGTCCAACTCAGATCTTCATTTACATAGATTTCCCATTTCGATCAATCTAAGCACTTCATTTTAAACAGAGAAAAATTTAAGTTCTTAGATCACACTATTTCACTGTGAGCATGGTTTATTTCTTAGTGATAGATATTTTTTCTTCTCAGTCAATAGACTGAACACATTAATAAAACACCTTTAGCATGGGGGCTTACTCTTTTAACCAAAAGCTGCAACACTCATTTAGGGCACCAAGATTTTGGAAACGTGATGATGATGGTGGTGATGATGATGATAATGGTAGTGGTGGTGGTGATAATGGTGATGGTGGTGCTGGTGGTGTTGGTAATGATCACAGCTAACATTTGTAGCATGCTTATTTTGTGCCAGACACTGTTGAGAACAAGGAGGTTCTGTTTCATTTGTATAATTATATCTATTTTCCAATAATCATATTCCTAGGGATTAGGAATGTGGATGTTCTTTTCAGATTCACTGTATAGCTGCCATCTCATTTCTCTCAGAAGAACTTCAAGACACTAGAGAAAAAGACAATTGGGTAAAACACAATTCTTTTAGGCAGAAGGGGGCTTGAGAAGTAGTCTGATTACCTTAATTTCAATCATTGTATACTTAGATCATTTTATATCTATGTACTTTTTTGTTTTAGCTCACAAAAATCACAATTTTAAGTAACTGAAATTAAAATCAAAAGTTAAATAAATAAATAAATTATTTTTCTTTGATGAAAAGCGTTTTAGTTTTCTTCTGATTTTCAAGAAAAACATTAAGTTTGTGATATGTGATACAAGAAAAACATACGAAATGTAAAGAAATAATTATAGAATTCCAAGAAAAAATAGGACATAATGTGATTTACAGTGTTAAGAGGACAGCAGGAAACACAAGCTACATCATACTTTAAAGATTTATAATTACAATTTTCCCAACGTAATTGTTTTATTATTAAAAAGCAAAAAAAAAAAAAATTAATAAAAGCTTTAAAAATGTTGAGGAGCAGCCTGATTTAAGAATCTCTGGTGCCAATTTAAACAGCCATTGGAGGTGCAAACCTGCACTGTGTTAGAGGAGAGATACAATAAAAAGGAAGATATTCTGCTCACGTGGAGGCGTACAACCTTAGTTATAAGCAAGAGCTCATTCCACCTCACACTATAATGATATTCCAAAATCAGACAAAGGAGTCAGTCCCAAAATGGGATTTCTTAAAAAACAAATCAGATCTTGAAGGAAGTCTTGGTTGAAACATTCATTTATTTTGTTAAATCCAAAGAGTATTGGGTTGCAGCTATGTAGACTAAACCAATTGTTACCCAGGAAGCATTGTGCTATTTTTTAATATGTAACTTCAAAGCAGTTGAAACCAGTAAGTCGGATTGAGTACAAAACGGCTACTGAGAGATAAGGGGATTCTGGTGGCTGAAAGTTTAAATGCTGGTAAGATGGCAGGGCTCTCCTAGCTGATTTATCATCACACTACTCATGTGACCTTGGCTGACTTTCAAATAGCATGTCTGAGACTCAGTTACCTGGAAAAAGTAGTAGTTAAAATAACTGCCTCAGAGGGTGTATGGAAGAAAAGTTCCTATTCCAGTGTTTTGTGTAGTAGGCAGAGAGAATGCAAATTGTTGTTTCTTTGGGGTATTTTTTTGTACTAGGATAATGACTATTATTTATTAAGCATTTATGATGTACCAAGGATAAGTTCTATCTTACTATCCTATCAAATCCTCACAACTTTATGAGGAAAACACCTTTTTATTAATTCATTTTGCTGATGAGGAAACTAAGGCACAGAAGCTAAGTGAATTGGCCAAGATCACCAGTTAAAGGGAGGTTGAGCCCGGATTTGAAGTCAATCAGTGAGATGGCAGAAATCAAGGACCTATGTTTTCTTCCAAGAGTTTTACGGTTTTAACTCTTACATTTAGGTCTATAATCCACTTCAAGTTAATTTTTACATTTTATACATTTTACCAGTTACTTGCAACAACTAGTTTGGAATTTTATGTATTAAATTCTCTCTTTTGGGACTTGGACTAAATGAAGGAGCACTTTGTTTGAGAATCGCTTTTTGGACAACTAGCAGACAAGGAATACTCTGTAATTGTCCCAGGTTTCTGCCTGTAAGTAATTTTCACTTCATGGCACACAGAGAGAGAGAACCCAAGCAGAGTTCAGTGCTCTCACTGAGTTGGGGAGACAGAGAAAGATGCTTAGAGATCCTGAAGCAACTGGAATTTGCAAAGCAGAGTACAGACAGGAAAGAGCCACATGGAGAAAGAAGTTCAAAAATATGCATAAGAGTCTCCTTTAGTCTTTGGTTTCATATTATTCTGGGCATGCATAGGGTGAAACTCCACGAGGCCAGGCAAAGAACAAGTGACAGGCCGGGCGCGGTGGCTCAAGCCTGTAATCCCAGCACTTTGGGAGGCCGAGGCGGGTGGATCACGAGGTCAGGAGATCGAGACTATCCTGGCTAACACGGTGAAACCCCGTCTCTACTAAAAATACAAAAAACTAGCCGGGCGTGGTGGCGGGCGCCTGTAGTCTCAGCTACTTGGGAGGCTGAGGCGGGAGAATGGTGTGAACACGGGAGGCGGAGCTTGCAGTGAGCCAAGATCACGCCACTGCACTCCAGCCTGGGAGACACAGAGAGACTCCGTCTCAAAAAAAAAAAAAAAAAAAAAGAACAAGTGACAGGCAGCTGTCATTACAAAAAATGAATAATTTTCTGGACTGGGAATTGTTCAAATTCTACTCAGTCTAAGTGGAAAAAACTATTTGAATACCTGTGGCATTCAGGAGCTACCCAGGAATGTCAAACTTTAATAGTAGGGCTAAATTATCCCTAGAGTAAAGGTCTCTCAAGTTATACCCTAATAAAGTTTGAAAACAAGTCTTGAAAGGACCAAGCTCACCTGCAAGTAACTTAACTGCTTGCCAAAACAATCTTCAACACTCTCTAAAGAAAGACAATATATCAGGAGAAAAAATTAGTCAACAGAAATCATGTTACTCCAGATCCTTAAGAAACTGACACCAAAATGAGATTAAGTGTGCAAAGATTTTATTAGGAGAAACACCTGTGTGCAAGAAAATGGGGAAAAAGCCAGATAAGGGTGAGATTGCTGCTGAGAGAGAGAGAACAAAGCCTCAGTGACCCATAAAATATCACGTTGTCTAATGCATGTATAATTGGAGCCCCAAATAGAGAGGGAGTCAGAACAAACATCTGAAAAATGAATGGTTGAAATTTACCCAAATTTGAGGAAGACTATAAATCCACAGAACCAAGAAGCACAAACCCCAATCAAGAAGTAATTTTAAAAAACTATACCAAACACATCAGTCAAACTGCTGGAAAACAATGAAAAAGAGACAAGTTTAAAAGCAGCCAAAGAAAAAAGATACATTACATACAAGGGAATAAAGATAAAAATTGAAACAGAGGCAGGCATGGTAGTGCAGGCATGTAGTCCCAAATACGAAGCAGGAGATTGCTTGAGTCCAGGAGTTCCAGGCTTTTGTGCACTATGCCCATCAGGTGTCTGCACTAAGTTCAGCATCAGTATGGTGACCTTCTGGCAATGGGAGACTACGAGGTTGCCTAAGGAGGAATGAACTGGCCCCAGTTGGAAACCAGCAGGTCAAAATCCCATGCTGATCAGCAGTAGTATTGCACCTGTGAATAGCCAACTGCGTTTCAGCCTGGGCTACATAGCAAGACCCTCTTCTCTAAAATAAATAAATAGATAATTAATTAAAGCAGGCTTTTTGTCAGAGATCATACAAACCAGAAGACAAAGGAATGGCATCTTCAAAGATCCGAAAGAAAAATCTGTCGAACTAGAATTCTAAATCTAGTGAAAAAATTTTTCACAAATACAAACAGAATAAAGACTTTTTTTTAACACAAACAAAAAAACTGAGAGGCTATCACCAGCAGAACCTACACTACAAAAAAAATGCTAACGGAGATGGGGTTGGCAAGATGGCCGAATAGGAGCAGCTCCAGTCTGCAGCTCCCAGCGAGATCAATGCAGAAGGTGGGTGATTTCTGCATTTCCACCTGAGGCACCTGGCTTATCTCACTGGGACTGGTTAGATAGTGGGTGCAGCCCACAGAAGACAAGTCAAAGCAGGGTGGGGTGTTGCCTCACCCAAGAAGCACAAGGTTCTCAGGGAACTCCCTCGCCTAGCTAAGGGAAGCCATGAGGTACTGTGCCATGAAGAATGGTACATTCTGACCCAGATACTACGGTTTTCCCGTGGTCTTCGGAACCTGCAGACCAGGAGAGTCTCTCGGGTGCCTACACCACCAGGGCCCTGGATTTCAAGCACAAAACTGGGTGGCCATTTGGGCAGACACCGAGCTAGCTGCAGTTCTTTTGTTTGTTTGTTTGGTTTGGTTTTTTTTTCATACCCCAGTGGTGCCTGGAACACCAATGAGACAGAACAATTCACTGCCCTGGAAATGGGCTGAAGCCAGACAGCCAAGTGGTCTAGCTCAGTGGGTCCCACTCCCACGGAGCCCAGCTAGCTAAGATCCACTGGCTTGAAATTCTCGCTGCCAGCACAGCAGTCTAAAGTTGACCTGGGACGCTCAAGCTTGATGGGTGGAGGGGTGTCTGCCATTACTGAGGCTTGAGTAGACACTTTTCCCCTCACAGTGTAAACAAAGCCACCAGGAATTTCGGACTGGGTGGAGCCAACTGCAGCTCAGCAAAGCTGCTGTAGGCAGACTGCCTCTCTAGATTCCTCCTCTCTGGGCAGGGCATCTCTGAAAGAAAGACAGCAGCCCCAGTCAGGGGCTTATAGAAAAAACTCCTATCTCCCTGGACAGAGCACCTGGGGTAAAGGGAGGCTGTGGGTGCAGCTTCAGCACACTTAAACGTTCTTGCCTGCTGGCTGTGAAGAGAGCAATGGATCTGCCAGCTCAGAGCTCCAGTTCTGCTAAGGGACAGACTGCCTCCTCAAGTGGGTCCCTGACCCCCGTGTATCCTGACTAGAAGAAACCTCCCAGTAGGGGCCAATAGACACCTCATACAGGAGAGCTCTGACTGGCATCTGGCAGGTGCCCCTCTGGGACAAAGCTTCCAGAGGAAGCAATAGGCAGTAATCTTTGCGGTTCTGCAGCCTCCACTGGTGATACCCAGGCAAACAGGGTCTGGAGTGGACCTCCAGCAAACTCCAGAAAACTCCAGCAGACCTGCAGCAGAGAGGCCTGTTAGAAGGAAAACTAACAAACAGAAAGGAATAGCATCAACATCAACACAAAGGACGTCCACACAAAAACCCCATTTGAAGGTCACCAACATCAAAGACCAAAGGTAGATAAATCCATGAAGATGAGGAAAAACCACTGCAGAAAGGTTGAAAATTCCAAAAACTGGAATGTCTCTTCTCCTTCAAAGGATCACAACTGCTCACCAGCAAGGGAACAAAACCGGACAGACAATCAGTTTGATGAATTGACAGAAGTAAGCTTCAGAAGGTGGGTAATAAAAAAACTCCTCTGAACTAAAGAAGCATGTTCTAACCCAATGCAAGGAAGTTAAGAACCTTGAAAAAAGGTTAGAGGAATCACTAACTAGAGTAACCAGTTTGAAGAAGAATATAAATGACCTGATGGAGCTGATAAACACAGCATAAGAACTTCATGAAGCATACACTAGTATCAATAACTGAATCGATCAAGTGGAAGAAAGGATATCAGAGATTGAAGATCAACTTAATGAAATAAAGCATGAAAACAAGATTAGAGAAAAAAGAATGAAAAGGAATGAACAAATCCTCCAGAAAATATGGGACTATGTGAAAAGACCAAATTTATGTTGGACTGGTGTACCTCAAAGTGATGGGGAGAATGGAACCAAGTTGGAAAACACTCTTCAGGATATCCAGGAGAACGTCCTCAGCCTAGCAAGAAAGGCCAACATTCAATTTCAGGAAATACAGAGAACACCGCAAAGATACTCCTCAAGAAGAGCAACCCCAAGACACCTAATTGTCAGATTCACCAAGGTTGAAATGAAGGGAAAAATGTTAAGGGCAGCCAGAGAGAAAAGTGAGATTACCCACAAAGGGAAGCCCATCAGACTAACAGTGGATCTTTCTGCAGAAACCCTACAAGCCAGAAGAGAGTGGGGGTCAATATTCAACGTTTTTAAAGAAAAGAATTTTCAACCCAGAATTTCATATCCAGTCAAACTAAGCTTCATAAGTCAAGGAGAAATAAAATCCTTTACAGACAAGCAAATGCTGAGAGATTTTGTCACCACCACACTTGCCTTACAAGAGCTCCTGAATGAAGCACTAAACATGGAAAGGAAAAACAAGTACTAGCCAAACACACCAAATTGTAAAGACCACTGATGCTATGAAGAAACTGCATAAACTAACGGGCAAAATAACCAGTAAACATCATAATGACAGAAACAAATTGACACATAACAATATTAACCTTAAATGTAAATGGTCAAAATGCCACAATTAAAAGACACAGACTGGCAAATTGGATGAAGAGTCAAGACCCATCAGTGTGCTGTATTCAGGAGACCCATCTCACTTGCAAAGACACACATAGGCTCAAAATAAAGGGACGGACGAAGATTTACCAGGCAAATGAAAAGCAAAAAAAAAAAAGCAGGGATTGAAATCCTAGTCTCTGATAAAAGAGACTTTAAACCAACAAAGATCAAAAAAGACAAAGAAGGGCATTACATAGTGGTAAAGGGATCAATGCAACAAGAAGAGATAACCATCATAAATATACATGCACCCAATACAGCAGCACACAGATTCATAAAGCAAGTTCTTAGAGACCTACAAAGAGACTTAGACTCCCACACAATAATAGTGGGAGACTTTAACACCCCACTGTCAATGTTACACAGATCAATGAAACAGAAAATTAACAAGGATATTCAGGACTTGAACTCAGCTCTGGACCAAGCCAACCTAATAGACATCTACAGAACTCTCCATCCCAAGTCAACAGAATATACATTGTTCTTGGTGCCACATCACACTTATTCTAAAATTGACCACATAATTGGAAGTAACACACTCCTCAGCAAATATGAAAGAACAGAAATCATAACAAACAGTCTCTCAGACCACAGTGCAATCAAATTAGAACTCAAAATTAAGAAACTCACTCAAAATCGCACAACTACATGGAAACTGAACAATCTGCTCCTGAACGACTACCGGGTACATAACAAACTTAAGGCAGAAATAAATAAGTTCTTTGAAACCAATGAGAACAAAGACACAATGTACCAGAATCTCTGGGATACAGGTAAAGCAGTGTTTAGAGGGAAATTAATAGCATTAAATGCCCACAGGAGAAAGCAGGAAAGATCTAAATCAACACCCTAACATCACAATTGAAAGAACTAGAGAAGCAAGAGCAAACAAATTCAAAAGCTAGCAGAAGACAAGAAATAGTTAAGATCAGAAGAGAACTGAAGGTGATAGAGACATGAAAAATCCTTCAGAAAATCAATGAATCTAGGAGCTGGTTTTTTGAAAAGATCAACAAAATACATAGACCACTAGCCAGACTAATAAGGAAGAAAAGAGGGCAGAACCAAATAACACAATAAAAATGATAAAGGGAATATAAACACTGATCCCACAGATATACAAACTACCATCATAGAATACTATAAGCACCTCTATGTAAATAAAGTAGAAAATCTAAAAGAAATGGATAAATTCCTGGACACATACACCCTACCAAGACTAAACCAGGAAGAAGCTGAATCCCTGAATAGACCCATAACTAGTTCTGAAATGGAGGCAGTAATTAGTAGCCTACCAACCAAAAAAAGCCCAGGACCAGATGGATTCACAGCCAAATTCTACCAGAGGTACAAAGAGGAGATGGTACCATTCCGTCTGAAACTATTGCAAACAATAGAAAAAGAGGAACTTCTCATAACTCATTTTATGAGGCCAGCATCATTCTGATACCAAAACCTGGCAGAGACACAATAACAAAAAATAGAAAATTTCAGGCCCACATCCCTAATGAACATCGATGCAAAAATCCCCAGCAGCACATCAGAAAGCTTATCCACCATGACCAAGTCAGCTTCATCCCTGGGATGCAAGGCTGGTTCAACATACACAAATCAATCAACATAATCCATCACAGAAACAGAGCCAATGACAAAAGCCCAATGATTATCTCAATAGATGCAGAAAAGGCCTTTGATAACATTCAACACTCCTTCATGCTAAAAACTTTCAGTAAACTAGGTATTGATGAGACGTATCTCAAGATAATAAGAGCTACGTATAACAGACCCACAGCCAATATCATACTGAATGAGCAAAATCTGGAATCATTCCCTTTGAAAACCAGCACAAGACAAGGATGCCCTCTCTCACCACTCCTATTTGACATTGTATTGGAAGTTCTGGACCTGGGCAATCAGGCAAGAGAAAGAAATAAAGCGTACTCAAATAGGAAGAGAGGAAGTCAAATTGTCTCTGTTTGCAGATGACATGATTGTATATTTAGAAAACCATTTTCTCAGTTTAAAATCTCCTTAAGCTGATCAGCAACTTCAGCAAAGTCTCAGGATACAAAATCAATGTGCGGAAATCACAAGCATTCCTATACACCAGTAACAGGCAAACAGAGAGCCAAATCATGAGTGAACTCCCATTCACGATTGCTACAAGGAGAATAAAATACCTAGGAATCCAACTTACAAGGGATGTAAAGGACCTCTTCAAGGAGAACAATAAACCACTGCTCAAGAAAATAAGAGAGGACACAAACAAATGGAAGAACATTCCATGCTCATGGATAGGAAGAATCAATATCGTGAAAATGGCCATACTGCCCAAAGTAATTTATAGATTCAACGCTATCACCCATCAAGCTACCATTGACTTTCTTCACAGAATTAGAAAAAAATACTTTAAATTTCCAAAAAAGAGCCTGCATAGTCAAGACAATCCTAAGCAAAAAGATCATAGCTGGAGGCATCATGCTATCTGACTTCAAACTATATTACAAGGCTACAGTAACAAAAACAGCATGATATTGGTACCAAAACAGATATATAGAGAAATGGGACAGAACAGAGGCTTCATAAATAACACCACACATCTACAACCATCTGATCTTTGACAAATCTGAAAAAAACTAGCAATAGGGAAAGGATTCCCTATTTAATAAATGGTGTTGGGAAAACTGGCTAGCCATATGCAGAAAACTGAAATGACCTCTTCCTTATACTTTATACAAAAATTAACTCAAGATGGATTAAAGACTTAAATGTAAGACCTAAAACCATAAAAACCCTAGAAGAAAACCGAGGCAATACCATTCAGGACATAGGATGGACAAAGACTCCATGACTAAAACACCAAAAGCAATGGCAACAAAAGCAAAAATTGACAAATGGGATTAACTAAACTAAAGAGCTTCTGCACAGCAAAAGAAACTAGCATCAGAATGAACAGGCAACCTACAGAATGGGAGAAAAATTTTGCAATCTATCCGACAAAGGGCTAATATCCAGAATCTACAAAGAACTTAAACAAATTTATGAGAAAAAAATCAACAACTCCATCAAAAAGTGGGTGAAG
This sequence comes from Theropithecus gelada, assembly GCF_003255815.1. Taxonomy (NCBI): domain Eukaryota; kingdom Metazoa; phylum Chordata; class Mammalia; order Primates; family Cercopithecidae; genus Theropithecus; species Theropithecus gelada. Next base: position 8,722,616 of record NC_037671.1, on the reverse strand, counting down.
GATATGAACAGACACTTCTCAAAAAAAAAAAAGACATTTATGTGGCCAACAAATATATGGAAAAAAGCTCATCATCACTGGTCATTAGAGAAATGCAAATCAAAACCATAGTGAGATACTATCTCATGCCAGTTAGAATGGGGATCATTAAAAAGTCAGGAAACAACAGATGCTGGAGAGGGTGTGGAGAAAAAGGAATGCTTTTACACTGTTGGTGGGAGTGTAAATTAGTTCAACCATTGTGGAAGACAGTGTGGTGATTCCTCAAAGATCTAGAACGAGAAATACCATTTGACCCAGCAATCCCATTACTGAGTATTTACCCAAAGGATTATAAATCATGCTACTATAAAGACACGTGCACATGTATGTTTTTTGCAGCACTGTTCACAACAGCAAAGACTTAGAACCAACCCAAATGTCCATCAATGATAGACTGGATAAAGAAAATGTGGCACATATACATCATGGAATACTATGCAGCCATAAAAACGATTGAGTTCATGTCCTTTGCAGGGACATGGAGGAAACTGGAAAGCATCATTCTCAGCAAACTAACACAAAAACAGAAAACCAAACATTGCATGTTCTCACTCATAAGTGGGAGTTGAACAATGAGAACACATGGACACAGGGAGGGGAACATCACACACTGGGGCCTGTCAGGGAGTGGGGGGTTAGGGGAAGGATAGCATCAGGAAAAATACCTAATGCAGATGATGAAGTTACCTAATGTAGCCTCGGACACTAAGACCATAGTTCAAGCTACTATTTTCTTTCACGGGGATTACTGCAAGATCTCCTAATGGATCCCTCTGCATCTACTCTTTACCCCTGAAGTCTAATGTTGATGGGTGCAGCAAACCACCGTGGTACGTATATACTTATGTAACTAACCTGCACGTTCTGCACATGTATCCCAGAACTTAAAGTATAATTTTTAAAAAAGTGAAAGGATATTTCATACCGAGAAAAGGAAGCTTCCAGAGTGAAGAAAAGTGATCCCAGAGGAAACTTGGATCTATACAAAGAAGAGTGCCAAAAAATGGAAAATGTGGCTAACAAAAAAAGACTTCTTTGTGTGTTGTTAGGTTTCTTTAAACTCTCTGTCCAAATAATTGGTGACGTTTCTGTCTCCTTACTGAACTCATACTGATACAGCAGCCTATTTTTTTTCTCTAATCTATCCCATCAGCTCAGAGGGATTTGCAAACCACATCATATCAATCATATCACTCTCTTCTGATGGCCTCTATTATTCTTTAAAAGAACTAAAAACATAGAAATATAAACTACTTTGTACCGATTACCTATTATAACCCAAGTATTGCTTTTCTTCCAGCATTATCCTTAAATTCCAATCCCCTTACCTTCTCTGATCCGACCCGTGCAAGCCTCCCCAGCTTCACTGCTACCCTTGTCTACTTCCTGTCCTCTACCTCACACCAACCTGTTGGGTGTCTCAAGCACTTGAAGTTTGTTTCCACTTCAGGATCCTTTTACCCTGGCTAGTTCTTCCCTGGAACATTCTTCCTCCAGATATTCGACACTTCTTCTTATTGATAGGATCTCTGCTTGAATATCATTCTGAGAGATATTTCTCAACCTTCGTATCAAAATTAGCCACCCCCTTGTTTCTCCCCACCATCAACACCGCCGCCATTCCCCTTTCATTCTATTTCCCCGCTCAATGTTTTTCAAAATGTCACTATTGGAAATTAAGTTATTTATTTATGTTCCTATTAGATTTTAGGTTCTCTGGTAGGTAGAATGATGGCTTCTCAAAGATGCCCACTTCCTAATTCCTGTAACCTGCGAATACATTGTCATATAGGGCAAAAAGACTTGGCAGATTAAGTTAACGATCTTGAGATGATGTAATTATCCTAGATTATTTAGGTGAGCCCAATGTAATCACCAGGCTCTTTATAAGAGGGAGGCAGCAAGGCCACACTCACAGAAAGGGACACAACAAAGGAAGCAGAGGGACCTAAAAAGTGATGTGGCGCTGGAAGCAGGGCCGGAGCAGGAGGTGGAGAGATGCACTTTGAAGACAGAGGCAGAAGCCATGTGCCAAGGACTGCAGGTGGCTTCTAGGACCTGGAAAAAGAAGAAAATGGATTATCTCCTGGAACCTTCCAAAGAAACTAGCACAGCGTATATACCTTGACTTTTGCCCAGTGACGCTAATTTTGGTCTTCTGGCCTTCAGAACTATAAGATAATAAATATGTATTGTTTTAAGCCATTATGTTTGTGACAATTTGTTACAGCAACAATAGTAATCTCATACAAGTTTCTACTCAGGAACAGAAGCTCCGAGTCACATCATCTTTATTTACTTGATATCCTGTATCTAATATCATCAAATCAATCACATTCGCTCCTCCTTTGGAATATATTGCAAATCCAATGACTTCTCAAGGCCTCGGACACTAAGACTATAGTCCAAGCTACTATTTTCTTTCACTGGGAGTACTGCCAGACCTCCTAATTGATCCCCCTGCATCTACTCTTGAAGCCTAAAGTCTATAGTCCACAGAGAAACCAGAGGAATCTTCTTCAAATATAAGTCGCAACATCACAGGTTCCTGCTGAAAACTCCAATGGCTTTTCTTATCACTCCAAAGAGAATCCAAAGTCCTTACTGGGGTTGCAAGGCCGCACACCATCCGCTCCTGGCATCCTCTCTGACCTCATCCCCAGGCATTCCACCTTATGCTCTCCCAATAAGGCAGTTCATGAATATTTGATGGATACATGACAGATTGGAAGTTCCAAGGAGGCATTTCATGAATAATGCATTTCATGAATATTTGGTGGATACATAACAGAACAGGAGTTCTAAGGAGAGGGAGGCCCATGATGGTCGAAGGTAGTCAGGGAGGATCCATGGAGGAAGCAGGGTCTGAAAAATTTTTAATATGTGGATGAGAAAAGAAAAAGAGAAACAGTCTAGGCAGTGAAAATGACCTGGATAAAGGCATAATTTCAAGGAAAACAACTCCATCCCTGTGGGACCCATGTGCCAGGTCAGTGATGGCCTTTGACTCTTCTCAACTCTCTGAAAGTCACTTCTGTCCCCTTATGTCCCTTATGTTGTGACAGTCAGGATGGGAACCAACATAAAGGTATAACAAGAATTGTACATAGTAAGTGCTCCATACCACAGCTTCCAAGTGTTAAACCTTTATGACATTTTTTATGTTAATAAATACAAAAATTTTCACTAGAAACAGGCCTAAATTCTTCTTTCTTGTCAAGTAATATTAAAGCAGGATGTGTAGGTGTGTCTCCTCTTCTAAGCTCCAAGACTGTGTGTCATATTCATCTTGCTATGCTCACAATACAGCATAGGGTGACATATATTGGTCAACAATTTTTGGTTTAATGAATGAAGGCCCAGCTTTTGGTTCTTTAGAATCCCTAGATGTTTTACTGTTGTGTCATAAAAACACACTGAACACACACACACACACACACGCAACTTCAAGATGTTCTACTATAGCATGTATTATGACAAAGTATTAAGGACTAAGAATATGGACTAGCTGTATCAGAAATCATGGAAGTGCTCCAATAACAAAACAGCAGCAGCAACAACATTTGTTAGTTGGGAATTGTGCTAAATGCCTTAGATGTAATTACTCATTTAATCTATAATAACTTTATCCTGAGGGAGATAGTATTGTTAATTCCATTCTATAGATAAGAAAATAGCAGCTAAAAGAGGGTACATGACTTATGTAACGCTGTAAGTGGCATGGGCAGGATTTGAACCTAGGGCTGTGCTTCCAAATGACTTCAGCTGATTAAAGTATGATTAGGCATTTTAACCAGGTGCCTGCAAAAGTTTCCCTGTCCCAGGGTTTCACTGTGCGGCATGGGACTCAGTGGACATGCTTGTTTAAATGCAGATCACTGGGCCACTCTCCCAAAGATTTTGATTCAGTAGTACTGGCATGAGACCCAGGAATCTGCCTTGAAGATTCACATGTGTCTCTGTACTGCTCACTGAATAGAGTAGGGATTTCTTCTTTTTAAGTTCAGCTATACAAATGGAAACAGTATCTTGTGGATGGACATGAGTAAGATTAACTCAGAAAAACCCAAGACCAAAAAGATCAATTTGTGTCCCCACCAATGGTCTCACCTGAACAATTCTGTAGGAGGCCAGCTTAATTAAACTACAACACGATAGGAAGAGCTAAATGGTTAAAGAAAAATTACCATCATATCCTTTATCTACCTAGTGTTTACCGTGCAATACTAAAAGAAATCTCTTCTTTATGTCCATGTGTTCTCAATATTTAGCTCCCACTTGTAAGTGACAACATGTTGTCTTTGGTTTTCTGTCCTTGCATTAGTTTCCTTAGGATCATGGCCTCCAGCTCCATTCATGTTCCTTCAGAGGACATGATTGCATTCTTTTTTGTGGCTGTATAGTATTCCACGGTGCAAGTGTACCGCATTTTCTTTATCTAGTCCTCTGCTGATGGACATCTAGGTTGATTTCATGTCTTATCTATTGTGAAAAGTCCTGTGATGAACACATACATGCATGTGTCTTTATGGTAGCAAGTGGGTTTCACTGGAACTTGATTGCTGACTCTACAGAAATGATAGTAATATTTAATACAGAGTAAGGGTAATTTGTGTCAATGTAAAGTCTGAACAAAATTGGGTCTTGGGTAAAATTGTTCCAAAAATATTTAACATGTGTTCCCTGATGTTGGGACACCTACTCAGATGCCAATAGGAGAAATGAGAGGTTGGCCTTGCTGGCCTTCACCTACTGGCCTTGGCTGTTACCCTGGTGCAGTATTTTGCCTGGAGTTTGACATTCCAGACAATAAATTATTACCTACTAGATGTCTCATAAAAATAAAAAAAAATGATTTTATGAAGAAATCCAAGATCTCATCAGCCTTTTGAACGGACACCAAAGTCCTTTTAGCCACTGCCATCTTTATAAGGGAAGGTCACATAAGATGCGACCTTCTGAGTGGCCCCAATGTGGCAGTGTTAAGAGTACGGGCTCTGAAATCCAGCTGTAGTTTTCATTACCTGTGTGAGCCTGGGCAATTCACTTAATTTCCCAGCATCTCAGTTTCCTTATCTGTAGAATCTGATGAATGAATGTAACATACTTACATATTGCATGATAATGTTTGCTGTTATTCCTTGGCAGCGTGATACCCGCCTGTATCAGCCATGGTCCAGTTCCAGGTATAGGAAACCACTTCAGCTCTTTTTAAGGAAAGAAAGTGTAATGCCTTGGAAGGGCTGGAGGAAGGACTCCAGGAGACAGCCTTGGAACTGCTGAGCTCAAGAGCAAGAAGCTACAGCTGAGATGCAAAGAGCGGGAAGCGAGTGATGCCACCACTAGGAAGCTGAGGACCAGACAAAGCTGAGCTGGTCACCACAGTCACAAGAATGCCTTTCAGATCCATGAAGACAAGTCTGGACATGCTGCACAGGCCCCTCTGTGATGGCCTCAGTGGTCCCTGCCTCCAGGCGTCCACACTCTTGTGTAGCCTCCTCCTACATGGTACCAGGGATGGTCTGTGTGAGCAACAGAATACAGCAGAAGTGACGGTGTGTCACTTAGAAGACTGGGTTTCAGGAGGTGCTGTGACTTCTATCTTAGTAAGGCACTCAGAGTCTCTTTCTCTCCCAGGTCTTTTGTTCTGGGGGAAACCGGTTGCCTTGTCTTGAGGACACTCAGGCGGCCCTGGGGAGAAGCCCACGTGGTGAGGAACTGAGGCCTCCTGCCAACAACCGTGTGAGTGAACGTGGAGGCAGCTTCTCCAGCTGACAGCTGACTACAGCCTCGTGAGAGGCCCTGGGCCAGAAGCACCCAGCTAAGCTGCTCCCAGACTGCTGACCCGTGGAACTGGGGGAGAGAAGAAGTGTTTACTACAGTGAGCTGCTGACTTCTGGAGCAATTTGTTACTCAGCAATAGATAAATAATACAGCATCTAACTGGGAAGACTTAATTCACCTTGCAATCCTAGCAGCAGGGAGTGTGAGGCATAGATTTTAGCCTTCCAGTGCTGCAGTGCAGAGCAGCCCGTGAGGAGGAGGGGCTGGCTGCTGAATGGTCTAATCCACAGAACGTGCCACACCATTTTCCACCGGGGAGGCTGACGTGGATAGTGTTTTTAAGAAGCAAGGGATCTGATAACCAACATATTCCAGAGAACGCCCTCTTGCCAGAATCTTGTCCGCCTTCATTCACCATTACAAATGAAGCCCTTCTTTTTTTATGATTGGCATTCACCAACAGTTTGTCTCTTTCCCTCGATGACACAGAGAGAGAAGAGAATTCTTTCTGTATCACACAGAGCTTTGACAAAGAATGTCTCAGGATTCTCTGCTAAGCAGAACCGTTTCCTCTGAGGGGCTTACAGTGAAGTGCAAATAGTGTAGCAACATAAAGAAACCTGTGCAGGACGACAGCTTGGGACATGAAGCCCTGCTTGGAGGCTTGTAAGAGACCCCTTTGACCGGACCCACTTTGGCTATTGTTGAACAATTCTTGAGCAGTTTGAGTGACCCTCTGTCCACACCACCTGAGGTGGAGAGAAGCCCGAAGGGATCCAAATTACCCTATTTAAAGGGGAAATTGTTTTCCTTGGTGACTCTCAAAAGTATGCGAAGGAAAAGTCTATGCTTTATAAAAGCTAATGCATGGCCTTTGCAAGGACCCACACAAGGAAGTAACTGAGGCAGGTGCTAGTTGCAGTAACAGAGACATTTGTGCCTTTGTTTTCCAGAAACCACGAGAGCCATTTAACAGGGAAAGGGTGTACTGGGACTGGACCTCGGCTTGGGAGGCCAAGGCAGGGCTCTGTATGGAGGCAGTGAGGCAGGTAATTCTCAGAGGGTTAGTGTGGAGATCGTTAGTAGCTTTTCTCTGAGAAATTAACAGAAGGGGCAAGAGTGTACAAACGTCCCAGGGTGGATGCTGTCCATGAGTGAGAGTTCTGAACAGCAAATGATTTATCAAGTGACCTTTAGAAGAGTTAAGCAGGGTGACAAGCGCATTTAATTTGCACTTAGGGCTTGTGTTTCTTTAAACATGGAGTATTACTAGAGGAACTTTCTTTATATAAAAAAACTATACGGTTTGGGAAAAGTAAAGATAAGTAAATATTATATAATTTTCTGACTCTCTTAGTTTTTTTTTATAACTACAAAAAGCTTAGCCCAAATTCACCCTGGACCCAGTTATCAGTTTATCAGGTTGCTCTCTGTCCCTAACTAGCGTGTTCTGACTTCATTCAATACACGCACACACACACCAGCAATCTAAACGGATCCTTGGGCTCAGAGTTTTGAATTGCTGAGCATCGGTTAGTGAGCAAACACTCTGAGACGTTCTGTGCTGTGCTTCTGCCAGTTCAGTTTCCGCAGTGCTGCTATCCTTAGGTTTCACACGGGGCCATTTCATTGTACTTGAACCTCATTCTGTCTTAAAGCTGGTGGAAAGTGGAAAATTTAGTTATTGGCCTCCTAAACTGAACGTATGTATGGCAAAGATGAAAATTATTGAGTGGCTCCAAAGTAGTGGATCCTAATCTTGAACCAGACACTTACCGCGCTTAATCGAATTGATTCTGTGTTCAGTTTGAAATCAAATAACAATATTGGAGAGGATTATTAAAAGACAAAATATAAAAAGCAAGTATGGTTGGAGAACTTACAACTTTTTGATCTTTGAAAAAGGAACATGATTTATAAAGTACAGCACTGTTAGACTCTCAGGACAATAGGAATACTTTATATATAAATACTGCGACCAACAGGTGGACAGCTCTCCAGAGACAGTTTGTTCACTGCCGTGGTGGTTAAGAGCCAACAAAGAACAGGAGCTGGGCTTGGCCAAGCCCCAGAAGAACAGGAGCTGGTCCAAGGCAGTCCCAGGGGCTTTAGGGACATGAAATCAAGGCTCATCACTGTACTGTTCTGACATTAATAAGTACCAGCAACTCTTTCCCTCTCTGTTCCAATCCCAACTTCCTCAGTAAAACTGACTTCCTTATCTACCACCTGGAATCTCTTCTCTCCACCTCCCAGCTTCTACTTTTCTTGATGATAGTTTTCACTTATTTATGCTATTCATCATTTTTGGTTCCTTATGACTTTGACTTGCTGTGACCCATCATGATGCTACTGGTACTTTCACTGAAACTTTAACTCTCATTGGTAAATAACAGGTTTCATGTTTCCCTTTAATATTTCTAAGAGTAACAGTCCGGTGAGTAGTAACCACCACTGTTAGGGCTGAGCCTCTAGGTGCCCGTACTTACTATAGGGTGCTGCTAAGCCTATGGGCTGCCTGCCCTTCTGTGAGCCATCCCTAGGGAAGAAAACAAAAAGCTGAGTGTGATTAACCAGCAACTAAGAGATAGTTTTGACAGCTAGAGGGCCTTCTTGGAAGCCTAGAAAGAGGCTCAAATCTCCGGAAGTGGGAGGGCAGAGAAGGCTGTAGACCAGACAAAGAACTTCATCCGCAGAGCAGCAGAGTTTCAGAGAGACTTACACTTTTAACAAGGTAAGGTTGCTGTGCCGGGGGCAGGGCCGTGCGTGGGAGAGAATGGGCCCCTGACACACATGATGACGGCATCTGGGTGGATGTTTCTGAAGACTCTGGAGGCCCAGATTAGGCCGACCCCTCTGAACGTACAGAAGTGGACTCTCCCTACCAAATCCTTGCTTGAATATGGCACAGAGGCCTCTCCCCACAAAGCATGTGCCCCTGCCTCAGGATCCAACCCCTGCTGCCCACTGGCCATAAGTCCCAGAACTAGGGGTGAGTCACAGCATAACCCAGCCAGGGCCATGCTGGGCCTGAAAAGGGGTAAAGGGACTGTGCCTTGAAGGAGTTGCAGGACCCAGGCAGGTGGTGCAGCAAAACAGGAAAGGGTATGGGTGGGCTGGGTCCTGAGGGTGCTGGATGGGAGGCAGAGCCTGAGGTTTGGAACATCGCCCTTGGCCTATGGGGTAACAGCTACCAGGAAATGTTACTGATTTGAAATAATCAATAATGGAAAATGCCAAGGAAATGTTATTGATTTGGGTGTACTCTTTCTGGATTCAGGATGGAATACCCGGGTAAGAACCCCAAGAGATGGTGTAAACATACTACGAGGATGGCCCCAAATAACATGGGATAGTGACAGCTGCGCTGGGTGAGATGGATATGATAGAATTTCAGCAGCATAGTGTGGAGGAAGGGAAGAAAGGCTCAGAGGAATATGCACTCTCAAGTGTATGTGCTCCATGAGGCTGGGAAACACATCAGAGGGATGCGTGCCATGGAAAAGCCCAGGGGACACAGTGTTCACCAAGCACTAAAGGATGTGCTGGGGAGAGGGCACCAGCTTCACTCAGGAGGCTGGTGGTGGCTTTGCAGAAGATACTGCCCCAGAGCTGGGCTCACTGATGGGTAGAGGGACACACTACCTACCACTGATATGTAGAGGGACCCTGAAGCAACCAAGGACTCTTCACGGCATGATGCCCGCTGTGGGGAGCAATCATCACAGGAAGTGGCAAGAAGCTGGGGCCTGATCCTCAGGGAGTGACAGAAAGAATTTATAAAACTCAGTGCCCTGAGGAGCGAAATAAATGGGCAGCCAGTAAGGATAGCATTGCATCTGTGCAATCAAAGAAATCAAGGGGGGTCATTTGTAGGGACATGGATGAAGCTGGAAATCATCATTCTGAGCAAACTATCGCAAGGACAAAATACCAAATACCGCATGTTCTCACTCATAGGTGGGAATTGAACAATGAGAACACTTGGACACAGGACGGGGAACATCACACACCGGGGTCTGTTGTGGGGTCGGGGGAGCAGGGAGGGATAGCATTAGGAGACAAACCTAATGTAAATGACAAGCTAATGGGTGCAGCAAACCAACATGGCACATGTATACCTGTGTAACAAACTGGCACGTTGTGCACATGTACCCTAGAACTTAAAGTATATTTTTAAAAAATTCTCAAAAAAAAAAAAAAGAAATCAAAGGGGGGTGAACTGGAGGCCAAGAGCTGTGCCCCCAAAACCATCCTTTCTGATCCAGAACCCACTGACTAAAGGAGAGTCTGGGTTCCCAGAAGGAAGGGAGGGAGGGTGGGAGCAGGGAAGGCAGGAGCAGGGAAGGCAGTGCCTGTAACACCATGGCAAGTAAACATGGTAATGATTCATCCAGTCTTCCTCAAAGGGACATTTACTTGGATAACTGTACACTGAGGAAAGGCAAGTATCCAAACATTTTGAAGACTGCTGGACACAGTCTAAGCTGACATCATGGAGACACAAATCAATGCTGCTTCCCACCCTAGAATCAGAACATACAGGGATTATGTAATAAATGGAGTCTTGGCCCAGGTCCTGCTCATAGTGGATCCACTGGGCCCATAGACCCCTCCTGGAAGTCATTTCCCTGGTCCTTGAACGTATACTTGGGATAGACAGACTTGACAGGTGCCCAGCACCCATACTGGGTCCTTGCCCTGTGGGGTAAGAGCTACCATAGTGGAAAAAGCCAACTGGAAGCCTCTGAACGTACTGCCCCTCTGCCAGCACACAAGTACCTAGGGGCTGGCAAACTTCTGTACAGGGCCAGGTAACAAATATTTTAGGCTTTGCAAGCCAAGAAGCAACATCTTCAACTCCTCAAGCAACCGTCCTCCTCCCCCAAAAGGCTAATCATCTTTTTTATATTTAAAAACCTAAAAACCATTCTTAGTTCACAGACTGTGCAATTTCCAACAGGCTGAAGACATGGTGTGGTCTCTGCTGAGTTCACCGTTCTTAGAGAAGGCCTGAAACGTCCAAGGGTGCTGTGAGGTCTCTCAAGAAGCAGAAGTGAAATGTCATTTTTCTTTGGGTCAGGAAGTTCCTAGGACTGTAGACTGTCAAATCCTGGGCATATATGAGGTTTATTTACTTTTTTTCAAAACTAAGAAACTAATTCCAAATAGAATAAACTTTGATCACAGGTTTTTAGCCTGGGAGTCTGGCTCCCCTAATACGTTGCATGCAAAGTTCTCTCTCTCTCTCTCTCTCTCTCTCTCTCTCTCTCTCTCTGTGTGTGTGTGTGTGTGTGTGTGTGTGTATTTCCCTGCAAGAAGGCCCGAGTATCACTTTCTTCACAAATTCAAAGACTTTGCAAGAACCACCATTGTGGGGTGCCATGCCTGACCACAGCCCAGGCCCCAGGCCCTGCTGGCTGGAGGATTGATGCTGCCTGGCTTCCCTGGTGAGAACTCACCATCAACAAAAGGCCTCTGGGCTGTCACCAGTTCCAGAGGGGCTTCGGGTGGCCGAGAAATGCAGGGGAAAAGCTGCCCCAATCGATAGGCTGAACAGTTCAATAACTCATTTTGCTGCTGAGGCAGTAAAATAAATAAATAAGAACCTGGCTGGAAGTTGAAACTGTCCGTGTTCAGTGCTTCTCAGAGGCCAAGTTGATGGGCTTTAATAGCTTCGGTCGGCTCAGAACACAGGCAGACTGTCCCAGCAGTGTGCCCTCAGTTTCCTAGGTAACCAAACTTGAAATAAGATGATGGCTCAAACTGGGTACCAAATCAATTTGTTGGAGGTACCAATGTGGGGAAGGAGAACTTCACATAAAACTGCAGACTGCAGTATCCACGCTGATGATCTTGTCAGCTCGTGGGTATGCACTACTCATTACCTCCCACCCTGTGCCACCAGCCCCTTCCTCCCAACCCTAGAGTCAAAAAAAAAAAAAAAAAAAAAAAAAGTCCACAAGTTCCAATTGTGCTGTCATGATCAATAGGATGCTTCTTTCCAGGCTGCCTGTCAGGGGAGGATAGGATAAAAAGAGCCAGAGAAAGCTGTGCATGGGCAAAGCTCTTTTGTGTTACAAGACTTAGCAGTGGGGCTCTGCCTAACGCAAGGATCTGAGAACTGCTGTGCAAATCTAGGGTGTGAAGAGATTGTTCCAGGGCTTTCTCCCTAGGCAAGAAAATCCCCAAGTACTACAGTTGGCCAACCAGCAATTCTCTCAGCCTTCACCTGGCTTCAGTCTCAGGGAATTACACCAGTTTCCATTTTGGCCCTATCAAGGGTATATCCTTCCCCAGCATCTTGCACACTCCAATCCTAACACCCATCACACTATATTGTAATTGCCTAATAATCCTCTGTGCTGTCTATTCAGCTAACACCAAACACAGTAAATGGCAATGGCTCACAGCATCTTTGGTAAATGAATGCATTTTGATGGAGACAGTCCTGATAAATCCCTCAGCTCACGCAGAATCCTTGGGGTTTGAATCCTCTTGTCACATCCTCCTTTGCACCTCAAGTCTTTACTTCCCGAACTTGAGAAGGAGAGCAACACCTCCTTCCATCCCCAAACCCACAGGACCCCAAGGGAAAATCATTTCCCCCAAGTCCGACACATAACTGGCACTTAATCAGTGCTTGCCAATTAAGCTGGGTTGATTATCATGCAAAGTTATCTCACATTGTTTTAGCATCAGCTTTGGGCTTCCACCTTTTTATTGTCAATTTAATAATTTAAGAGATTTTTTTGAGTGTATCAGTCAAGGTAGGCGGGCATCAGCAAACCTTCTCTCTGCAGGGCCAAATAGTACAATTTTCTACTTTCTAGACCATGCAGCATCTGTCACAACTGTTCATTGCTGTCATTGCTGTGTGAAAGCAGGTGTAGACAATATATAAGTGAATGGGTGTGGCTGTATCCCATTAAAACCTTATTTACAAAAACAAGTGAATAACCAGATTTGATCCATGGGCCATAGTTTGCCAACCCATAAACTAGGATAGGCTATAGCAACAAACACCACCAAAATCTCCAAGGCTGAACACAATGAGAGGCGATTTCTCCCTCATGTGACATGCAATCATGGGTTGGTGAGGAGGCAGGTTTTCTCCACGAAGTAACCACAACATCTTGTGACAGAGCCATCTCTATGTGAGGCTTCAGGGTTCCCCACAGCAGGAAAGGGGAGGCCCAATAAGGCACGTTCTGGCAAATAAATGCCTTAGCCCAGAAGGCACACACATCACTTCTGTGCTAATGTCATCGTCTAGAACTCATCGCCCCACCCGGTCTGAATTCAATGGCATGCAGAACTGTAATCCGAAATGAGAAATTGGCAAATTAAGTCATGTCTACGATGCTGAGCATCAGTCATGAGCAAAGCCCTGATCCAGTGTTGGGCATCAGTCATGAGCAAAGCCCTGATCAGGAGAAGAAAGTAGCTAAGAGGAGGCCCCTGCTTGATAGGCAGACATCCAGCCCAGTGACCAAGACAGGCACACCTGCAGAAAGAGCTGCTGCAAGGCAAGTGGGTTAGGAGGGTGAGGGTCTATGCTCCCCTTAGCCATAAACTCCATAACCAATCCTGAGCATGACAATAAGGATAAGCACACAACACATGACAAGGATATCAGGCAAGAATCCCAATTCTTTGCACATTCGATGGGCAGTGAAAATCTGGATGACTTGTGATTGGGCACCCACACCTCCAGACTATTTCTAGATTGAGGGATATTGGGCCTATTAGGGATGGGGTGAGAAAGAGCAAAGAGAAGAAAGCAAACACAACCTTCCCATGGGTAAAGTAATGATGTAAATTTTTAATATAATTTACTGGAAAATAGTAGAAGCCTATCAAGGACAGATGTTCCTTCCACTCAAGCAACTTTTATGCCACATCAGCAACAGACACCAGTGGATCCTCATTTTGAACACTCAACTGTGACTTTGGGAGGAAAATGCTGGTCAAATTCACTTACAAAGTAGGGAATTTGAAAAGCCTGGAGAGAGCCTGGCAGTGAACAGTAAAGAAAGAGACACACGCACGTGACCCATCGTGCCCTCGTCCAGCTCTGCCTGCAAGCTTGGCATGGCCTGAGGGCCCCTGGCCAGCCTGATACAAAGAGAACTCACAGGTCAGAAGTTGGCACAGGGCTTAGAGGAATGGTATACCTGCTTAATGAAACAATTTATTTTGTCAGTTCCCAAGAATACTTACCTTCTCCCCAGAGACTACCAAGAATTAATTAATACTAAAGGCTTGTCAGGCCTTTGCCAATATTAAGGATTTGTTTAATCTGAAAGGCTAGAGTAAGCACAGATAGAAGAGTTTGGCTTTATTTTATAAATACTCCATCTGACGACAAGCGAAGTGACTTTGCCATGTGGAAATACAAGGAAGAGAGCCCTTCCTACAAAAGAGTGCCACGCCAGCATACTGTGGCTCAAGCCTGTAATCCCAGCACTCGGGGAGGCCAAGGCAGGCAGATCACGAGGTCAAGAGATCAAGACCATCCTGGCCCACATGGTAAAACCTCGTCTCTACTAAAAATACAAAAAAAATTAGCCAGGCTTGGTGGCACATGCCTGTAGTCCCAGCTACTCGGGAGGCTGAGGCAGGAGAATCATTTGAACCCAGTAGGCAGAGGTTGCAGTGAGCCAAGATCATGCCACTGCACTCCAGCCTGGCAACAGAGCGAGACTCCATCTAAACAAAAGAAAAAAAAAAAGAGTGCCACCTAAGGCAGGCAATATGATATGTGGGAAAGTTCTGTACCTTCTAACCAATTTTGCTGTAAACCTAAAACTGCTCTTAAAAATAAAGTCTATTAGAGCAATGGAACAGAACAGAGCCCTCAGAAATAATACCACACATCTACAGCCATCAGATCTTTGACAAACCTGAGAAAAACAAGAAATAGGGAAAGGATTCCCTATTTAATAAATGGTGCTGGGAAAATTGGCTAGCCATAAGCAGAAAGCTGAAACTGGATCCTTTCCTTACTCCTTATACGAAAATTAATTCAAGACGGATTAGAGACTTAAACGTTAGACCTAAAACCATAAAAACCCTAGAAGAAAACCTAGGTAATACCATTCAGGACATAGGCGTGGGTAAGGACTTCATATCTAAAACACCAAAAGCAATGGCAACAAAAGTCAAAATTGACAAACGGGATCTAATTAAACTAAAGAGCTTCTGCACAGCAAAAGAAACTACCATCAGAGTGAACAGGCAACCTACAGAATGGGAGAACATTTTTACAATCTACTCATCTGACAAAGGGCTAATATCCAGAACCTACAAAGAACTCAAACAAATTTACAAGAAAAAAACAAACAACCCCATCAAAAAGTGGGCAAAGGATATGAACAGACATTTCTCAAAAGAAGACATTCATACAGCCAACAGACACATGAAAAAATGCTCATCATCACTGGCCACTAGAGAAATGCAAATCAAAACCACAATGAGATACCATCTCACATCAGTTAGAATGACAATCATTAAAAAGTCAGGAAACAACAGGTGCTGGAGAGGATGTGGAGAAATAGGAACACTTTTACACTGTTGGTGGGATTGTAAACTAGTTCAACCATTATGGAAAACAGTATGGCGATTCCTCAAGGATCTAGAACTAGAAATACAATATGACCCAGCTGTCCCATTACTGGGGATATACCCAAAGGATTATAAATCATGCTGCTATAAAGACACATGCACACGTATGTTTATTGCGGCACTATTCACAATAGCAAAGACTTGGAATCAACCCAAATGTCCATCAGTGACAGACTGGATTAAGAAAATGTGGCACATATACACCATGGAATACTATGCAGCCATAAAAAAGGATGAGTTCGTGTCCTTTGTAGGGACATGGGTGCAGCTGGAAACCATCATTCTCAGCAAACTTTCGCAAGAACAGAAAACCAAACACCACATGTTCTCACTCATAGGTGGGAATTAAACAATGAGATCACTTGGACATGGGAAGGGGAACATCACACACCGGGGCCTGTTATGGGGGAGGGGATGGGGGAGGGATGGCATTGGGAGTTATAACTGATGTAAATGATGAGTTGATGGGTGCTGACGAGTTGATGGGTACAGCACACCAACATGGCACATGTATACCTATGTAACAAACCTGCATGCTGTGCACATGTACCCTAGAACTTAAAGTATAATAAAAACAAATAATAAAAAGTAAAATAAAATATTATAAATTTTTTTTAAAAAAGTCTATTACCAAAGAAATGGCTGCAAATTCTTTGACATTCCTCCCATCAAGAGTTTGGGTGGAGGGAGGGGTCTGTATCCCCTCCTGTTAAATCTGGGTGGGCTTGAGACTGTGGGACTTCCAGGGCTAGCTCAGGAAAGGCAATGCTGCTTCCTCTTTGTTTGCTGGGACCCTCGCCTTTAGAGTCTTAAACCACAGTGTATGAAGTCTGACTGCTCTGAAGCCACCATACTATGTAGAAGCCCAGGCCACCTGGAGAGGCCACGTATGGGTGTTCCAGCTGCAGCCTCAGCTGAGGTCCCAGCTGACAGCCAGCATCATCGACTGGACATATGGATGCCTCCAGGTGATTCCAGTCATATTGAGTCAACCCCAGGTGTTCATGCACCCAGTCGAGGCCCCAGACAGATGGGGGAGAGCCAAGCTGTCCCTGATGTGTTCTATCCAAATTCCTGACCCACAGAATTTGGGAGCATAATAAAACAGTCACTTTATGCAACTATGGTCATAGTGATTTGTTACATATTGATAGCAACTTAAACATGAAGGTGCATAGAGTCATGATTAATAGGGGATTGCAGAACCCACCTGCCTGACTCCCCCATTTACCACCTCTGCAACCTGTTGCAAGGTATTTCAACTCTTGTGCCTCAATTTTCTCATTGGTAAATTGTAGGTACTATTAGTGCCTACCTCATTTGGGTTACTGTGAATATTAAGTGATTCAGAAAGTGCTTAAAATATTGCCTGTTACCCAGTAAACCCTCCATAAAGATTTGCTGTTCTATTTCAAAGCCTCTCCTGACCACTGTAGCCCATGGTGGTGTCTTCTCTTATTCAATCCCTCATCAGGCACCACTCGTCTCTCCCCAGTGACGACTCTTGGGTTGTTTAAGCATGTCTTCTCTCCCTGACTGCTGGGGTCTTCAAGGCAGGGAACAACATGCATCTGGTATCTCAACAGCTCTGGGCACAGAGCTTTGCACAGAATGAATGTTCTAAAGTATATGTTGAAGAATAAAAACACAAGGCACAGACAGGCACATGGCTGGCTCTCATTGGTTCAATGCGAATGACAATTCGGGAGGGCTAATAACTGTCCATCCTCAGTGTGCTTGGCCTAAGACAGTCCTCCTCCCTGGCATTTCTCTATTATGCTCTTCATCCACTCTCTTATGTTCCAGTCTTTTTGGAAGATTTTGGTTCAATGAGTTCCTTTCACCCTCAATGTCAAAAGTACCTTGTTGCATTCCCTGATAAACAGTTGTTTGGACATATGGAAATTCCCAGCATTGCTCAAAGTTGACCTGGGTGTGGGAAATAGTCATTACCTCATCTTGCTGGCATGACAGTACCTGTATGCAGGCATTTTTGAAAGTAAATTAACTTTAATAATGTATCCCCTATTCTGAGGATTTGTTCTAATGAAATAAGTTGTGTATGCAGAAAAGGTTGAGTGGATGAATAGAAGTGCACTACAGCATTATCTACAATAGTAAAGAAAAATTGAATACAATCAGATGCCCAACATCAGGGCTGGTTAAATATACTATGATTTATCAAAATGTGGCAGGTGATTCCTTCATTCAGAAAATATTTATCAAGTGCTTACTCTGTATCATGTTCTGGAAACGTGAGAGATGCAGTAGACACAATAGTCAGGAATCCTTCCCTTGTGGAGCCTGCATGCTGGTGGGAAATAGAGACCGCAAGCACAACACACTTTTCATAGAGGTGCAATATGTGGCACATAGGAAGGTACTCTTGGGCTGTGGAGAAGCATAAAACAGAGCAGAAGAATGGGAGACGTGCGTGGGGAGGGGTTGTGGAGGAGTGGGAAACTGTTAAACAGGGTGGTCATGTAAGGCCTCATTGAAAAGGTGACATTAAGTAGAAACCTGAAGAAGGCAAGGGAGCAAGCTGTGGGCAGAGGGTGTTTAAGAGTGTTGTAGAAAATAGCAAATGCATGGCCCTAAGACTAGAGCATATTCAAGGAATAGCAAGGAAGGCACCACAGTTGACGTGGAGTGAGCAAGGGGGAAAGAGCAGCAGATAAGGGGCAGCCGGATGTCACGGGGCCTAGTGGACCACACTGAGGACTTCAGAGCTCCCTCTGAGCCAGGGGCACCAGCCGAGGGACAGAGAAGGCTGAGGAGGAACAGAGAAGGCTGAGGAGTAACAAGATCTAACCAAGGTTTCAAAAGATCCATGACTACCGTGCTGAAGACAGACATCAAGTAACAACGTCAGAAAGGAAGAGACCTGCCAGGAAGCACTTGCAATATCCCAAGCATAACATAATGGTACCTTGGACTAGGGTTGAACAAGTGGCCAACTTCCAGCTGGATTGCAGAGGCAGAGCCAACAAGATTTGCTGCCATTTTGAATATAGGATGTGATGAAAGAACAGACATCAAGAAGAGTCGGCCATTCTGAAGGATGCACAAGAGAAAATTCAGTGACATAAGAAAATTCAGCGACATGAGAAAATATTCAGAATACATTTCTAAGTGGAAAAGCATGTCATAAAACAGTGTTTTCAAAGTGATTCTATTTTTGGAAAGAAAAATACATACGTAGGAAAATACATACAACTAAGAAACACCTGAAGGATATCAACTGGAATGCAAATAGTGCTTTCTTCTGGAGTAGGATTGTCAGTGGTTTTTATTTTCTTCTTTTGCCTACATTTAACATCTACTTTTCCCAACATGAATATGCATTGCTTTTTAACTAAGAAAAAGAATTCATTTAAATGTGATCACCCTCCCCACCTTCCTAACCCTAGGTCTGTCAAAACGAGACTCTCTTCTAGACTGCTTTATGATTTTCTCTGTTTTCCTAATGGTAATTATGGCTACTTGGTACTTTAAAGCGCCAAAGAATGAAGGAAGTTAACATTCAGAAATTTTCATTTGATTTCCCACAAGCAAACCCAGATAGAAGGGAATCTGTCAGTCATGCACATGAGGTAAATAGATACATGGGAAAGTTTTAGAGTCACATTTAAGTTTTCGATTCATACTAGATTGTTACACATAAGTGAAGTACCCATCCCAGTATCAAGAACGACTGTGGACGCTGACTGGAAGCATCGCTCCCCCTTTCTATTGAGAACAAGTCTCTTGCTTTGTTAGAAGAGGCAAGACACATGTGTGTGAAAACATGAGGAAGTATATCATGCAGCTCAGACAATCCATGTGACAGGTGGGTGGAGAAAAGATGAGAGCTTGTGCTGGGATATTTGGGTACAGCTGCCCAGAGGTTGTGAGAGCTGACCGAACCCTAAAGGAAAGAAGGGAAGGATGAGGACAGCTACAAAGAAGAGAAGAGGGCATTCCAAATGACATAAAGGGGTTGGGGCTTTCTGCAGCTATTCAGTAAATAATGAAGCCTCTTTGAAGAAATCCTCTCAGGAACATCCAGCCTTTCTTTTTATATGAGGTCCATAGAGCCTATTTACCCAGTTCTCTTTGTCCATGGAAATTTTCCTGTCTACCTAAAATGAAAGTCTACCAATCCTTCTCTTCTCTTAAATGAACAGTTAAAAATGAAGCCTTTAAATTATGAGCATGATATTTATGTGTTTAAGAAATGAATTTCTTTAGCACAGTAATTTTAACATTGCCAATTTCATTGTTAATGACTAAATAAATGGCTCCTGCTTTTGGGTTTGGTAAATATTTCTCTCTCCATTATCATTTATTCTCTTGTGGGAGCCATAGACTGCATCATAAACTCAGTACAGAGAATTGTTTTAAGTTTAATTTATTCAATATTTAGTAGAAACTCCCTATAACATCCATTAGGGGAGATAATGGATTTCTTTCCTTTTGTAGACAGTCTGTACTTCCACTACAGTCGTAAAATGAGCATTGTATACACTCTAGACCTGGGTCTGCCCAAGTTCTTAAATTGTGCAGATGTAGAAATAGGCACAAAGACAATTCTCTGCCATTATGTAAACATCCAGCCTTTGTTACCATTTTCACTGTAGAAGAGAAATATCTGCTGTGTGAGACTGAATACCTGGCACCCCTGCAAGTCTACGTGGATGCATATGTTTGGGAGTTAGCAGGGTAAACTGAGTCTGTGACCAGTAACCCAGCAGGCGTGACACAGGCTCACAGAGTCATCAAGTTCATATGTTTCTCCTACAGTGGCAGCAGTAACAGCAAAAGGAGATAACCCATGGAGTGCCAACGTGCGCCTGCTGCACACCAGAGAAGTGGGCTTTACTGCATGATCGTGGACGCAAGACTTGGCCACCAATGCTGAGTTGTACTTGGAGGGAAGGTTGTGACTTCCCCCTTCCCTATACCACACACAGCCTCTCCAGCCACGTCCCCCCTTGGAATTTTTTTTTTTCAAAAATACCTGTCACAATCTGTATTAGTCAGGATTCTCCAGAGAAACAGAACCAATAGGGTATAGAGAGAGAGAGTGAGACAAAACAAGATTTATTATGGGAATTGGCTCACGTGATTATGGAGGCCAAGCAGTCCCATGATGTGGCGTCTGTAAGCTAGAGACCCAGGAAAGCCAGTGGTCTAATTCGGCCTGAGTCTGAAGGTCTCAGAACCAGAGGAGAAAGAAAGAATTCACCATTCCTCCACCTTTTTATTCTATTCAGTCTCTCAATGGATTGAGTGATACCTGCCCACACTGGTGAAAGCAAATCTTCTACCAATTCAAATGCTAATCTCTTCCACAAACACCTCACAGACACACCCAAATATAATGTCTTACCAACTATCTGGGCACCCCTTAACCCAGTCAAGTTGACCCATAACATTAACCATCACACCATCTCATTTATTTAATATTTACTTCCATTATCTTGCTTAAAATATGGCTGTCTCCCTCTCTTAAAATGCAAACGCCATGAGAGCAGGGACTCTTGGCTTTTTCCCCAGTTTCTAGTACACTGCCTATAACTCAATAGTTAGTGAAGAATGAATGAATGGTCCCCTAGTACCTACGAAAGCGCCTAGAACATGGTACTCACTAAATAATTGCCGAATGAATAAGGGTTAACATATTTTATCTCATTTAATCCTACAGGTAGACATTATTATCCCAATTTTACAGACAAGAAAACTGAGACTCAAAGGGGTCCAGTAGCGTGCTCAGGGTCATGTGCATGATTAACAGTGGAGAGAGAAGGCAAACCGAGTTCTATTTCATGCCAAAGCTCTTATAACAATGCTAGGTTGATTGGGATTGCTTAATGTGGCATTTGGAAAGAGATCCATTGAGAATGCATAGATTTATTGATATCTATATGTACATTTAAATACAACTTGTAAACACTAGTGGCCTGGAGAAAAAAAAAATTAATCTGGTTCAGCTTCTCTTTTTTAGTTACCCCAATCCTCAGATGGATTCTGCATCATCAAAGTGTATTAAGCAAATATTTATTGAGCATCTATTATGTGTCAAGCACAGTTCTATATATAGCAGCAGACACTAGTGAACAAAAACTGTGTTTTCTTCTGTTCCAGAATCTTGACTCCTTACATTTTATTTGCCTTGGTAGCCTTAAAACCCAATTTTCTTCTCCACAGTCCTGTGAAATTCTGGGGAGCTTTGCTCGGTTTCTCTGTGCCTTAGTTGAGGCTCTCTGCTTTGTGAGAGCCTCACCTGGCTCCATCTTAGGAATCATCGACGGCCTCAAGAGGAAAAGTACTGAAGAAAGTCTGGCTCACATCAACATTTCCCCTTCTCTCTGAGATGTTGGTCCCACAAGTCTGACTGCCTTGGTATCTATCTATGCCTTCTCCAAGGGTTTTTCTGTATTGTATTCAGCTATTCTAGTTATTTTCAGTAGGAGGGCTTATCTGTTTCTCTGATATGAGTTAGACCATAATAATCAGAGGCAGATATCTTCTGTTTCTCTTTAATCTTCAATAACATGGTCATATTTGCCGCTGCACATCTGAGCAATTCAGTATACAGCTGAGGAGGCTCATGTTCACATAGCCTTTTCCATAGTCATGCAACCTTCCATTCACCTTTTCTTCACTGTTCTTCACGGCTCTGGCTACACTGACTACCTTTCTCCCCCTGACCTGTACCCACCTAAACCATTATCCCTTAACCTTTTTTTTTTTTTTTTTTTTTTGATACAGAGTCTTGCTCTGTCGCCCAGGCTGGAGTGCAGTGGCACAATCTCAGCTCACTGCAACCTCCACCTCCCAGGTTCAAGCGATTCTCCTGCCTCAGCCTCCTGAGTAGCTGGGACTACAGGTGCGTGCCACCACACCTGGCTAATTTTTTGTATTTTCGTAGAGACAGGGTTTCACTGTGTTAGCCAGGATGGTCTTAATCTCCTGACCTCATGATCTGCCCTCCTCGGCCTCCCAAAGTGCTGGGATTACAGGTGTGGGCCACCGTGCCCAGCCCATTATCCCCTAACCTTAACCATCAAATCCCCGCATCCCTCTTGGCTTTAAATGAATGGTTATGCTGAGCTTCTGCTGCTGCCAAAGGAAATTGACTCTTCCCACCGACTGATACCATCTTACCATACACTTCTGTCCAGCATGGCAGAGGACACTGTGGAGGAAACTTGCATGATCTATAGATACCATAGACACCAAATGCTTCCGTTAGAGTTAAGTGTCATTGCCACTCCC
Organism: Theropithecus gelada; assembly: GCF_003255815.1. Taxonomy (NCBI): domain Eukaryota; kingdom Metazoa; phylum Chordata; class Mammalia; order Primates; family Cercopithecidae; genus Theropithecus; species Theropithecus gelada. Next base: position 8,699,903 of record NC_037671.1, on the reverse strand, counting down.
ACTGAGGTGAGTCTGAGAACACTGAACCCTAAGATTTCCCTGATCTCTGGGGCAACAGAAGCAGCCCCCTCTCCCTTGCTAGAAGAAAGCAGCCTCCCATTACCTGGGTATCACGGGAAGTCCTCACCTGAGAGGACTACTTACAAGATGACTTCACATCCCCTCATTGCCTCCAGCCCACTAGTTAAGGTCCATTCTCTGCAAAACCCCAGAGAAGGAAAAGAAGTCCCATTGCAAAGGCAGTTGATGAAAGTTGTTCACCAAGTATTTGGTGACTGGTTTACTCGCCAAGAGTCGAAGGGCCTAATACTTACCAGCAGAAGTAAGAGAAACACATATGGGGCCGGATCTTGAGAGTGTGGGGTCAGGAGGTGTGGGTATTATACATAAGAGTGACCAGGGAAAGTCTCCTGACACTCTCCTACAACTCACTGTCCTCCAAAGACAACTGTGCCTATCCTAATAATGCTGGTCAGAGGTTTCTTGAAACTTGGACAAGATGATAGTCTACAGTCAATGAGGGAAAGATGCCATATTTGCCATGGTGTGGTATTGAGGAAGGAGTCGGACCGTCCAGGGAGGATTTATTATGCAAAACCAGAGGCCCTGATCTTGTTCCATGTGAGGCCAAGAGGACACGTCTTTATACAAAAATAAGAAACTCACTGGTAAGGGGCCACCAACAATGTTGGGACTCTCACTAGTGATTGTCTTCCATGGTCTATAGTTCAAAGTAGGAAATGCTGCCACAGAACTGACCTCTCTAACATTACTGAAGATGAAGATATTTTTGAGTAGCAGAGGCCAAGTAGCAGCATTCAGCCATCAAAGTGAATATGACTACCTTATGGCAGCAAGGCCAAGGTGCCAGCCTGGGTCCTGTACACACAGCGTATTTCTAGAGGAAAGATAGATGAGTACCCACTGTGAATATTTCTTGACTTGTGTAACCAGAAAAAAAATATTAAGAGAAGGTAAGCTGAAATCGGATGTCTGCTGCCAAAAAGAAAAATGATAATCCCTCACCTAGCTCCCAGATTTGAGTCAGTTCTCAGGCCCCTGGCCTAGTGATTGCAGGGGAGGCTGAGCCCCCTTGGGAAAAAAAAAACCTCTGCAATGCCACAAACCTTCTCCCAAAGGGACCTGTGTAACTTTACACTAAGAAAATGGAAATATACAGATTTTTCAGGGTATACAGGGTCTAACCTTACAATGACATCAGCAGAACCTGAAATTCCATGATGACAGCTAATTAGGATGGGAAATTATGAAGGCAGGTGATAAATGGAGTTCTTGTCAAGGCAGGCTCAACAGTGATGATGAGGGTCTTAGGATTCACTCTGTTGTTGCTTCCTCAGTTCCAGTATGCTTAATTGGAAAGGATAGACTTAGCAGCTGGTAGAGCCCTCATGATTTGTTTTCCTGACCTGTGAAATAAAAACCAGGAAGGAAGAAACAAATGGAAACCCAGAAAGTGCTCATTCCCACCTAAGATAGCAAATCAAAGAAACACCCTATTCCAGTGAAATGACTGAGATTGATGCCACTCTCAAGAACTCAGCAAATGCAGGGGTGGTCATCCCCATCATATCCCCCCGATTCAATCCATCTACATGGTCTCTGCAAAAAATAGGTGGATTTTCATAAATAACAGCAGACTACCGAAATGTTATCTAAGTTGTAGGCCCAATTGTATGTAGCTGCCGATTTGGATGTGGTATCTTTACTGGAACAGATCAGCACAGCCTTTGGTACCTGGGTTGTGGCTATTCATCTGGCAAACAAGTCATCTTCAAACCTCCTCAGGAAGGATGGTCAAGGTCAGTTCTGCTTTACTAAGAAAGGATATGAGTACACATTCACTGTCTTTCCCCAAGGCTATATGTATTCTCTTCCTCTCTGTCACCTTGACATATCATGCTGGTATACTATATTGTTGACACTATGCTGGTTGGACTTGGTGAACAGGAAGTGGCTGGTACTCTGGATGTCATAGTAAAACACATAAAGGTGAAACATAAATCATTTACAGTATCAAAGTCCTGCCATATCGTTGAAGATTTTAGGAGTCCCATGGTTTGCAGCATCCTAAGGCAAACAATTACCCCTATGAAAAGGTATATTGTTTGGTGGGCCACTTTGGATTTTTGGAGGCAGCCAATATTGCACTTGAGATTATTTCTTTCACTCATTTCTTGGGTCATTAAAGGTCTACCAGTTTTGAGTGGGACCCAAAGCATAAGAAAACTGCAGAAATTCTAGGCTTCAGGACAATGTACTCTGCTGTTGAGGCCATATAACTCAACAGATCCAACAGTGCTTGGGGTATCCATGGTAGAAAAGGATGCTATAGGAAATCTTGGACAAACCCTAATAGATTTGCGGTACAGAATGGGTAGGGTTCTGGAGAAAGGCGTGTCTACTCCATTCAAGAGACTATTTATTGTTTAATTACTCACTGCTCAAAAAAACAGCTTCTGATGTGATAAGGGGTCAAGAGAGATCAAGCACCTGAAAGTGGGATATGAAGTGATTATATGATAGGCGTTTCCTATTATGAGCTGGACATTGTCAGATCCAACAAGTTGGTAAGGTATGATGGAAATGGTATATTCAGGACCAGGTCTGAGCAAGTCCAGAGGGTGGCTCAGGGCTCTATGTTAGCTACCTCTGCTGTCCTGACACATCTCTCAGCTCACATGTATAAATATGGGGGCAGGAGTGAGGGAACTCTAGGATTCACTGATGAAGGAGGAACAACACAGCTCATTCCTGGTTCATGGATAGATTGGTTCAGATAATCAATGCTGCCTGAGAGTGGACAGCTGTCAACACTACCACTCAACTCAGTGGTGACCCTAAAGGACAGTGATGAAGGGAAACCCTCCCAGAAGGTAGAGCTGTGAGCAGTATGCTTGTTTATCCACTTTGTATTCCAGGAGAAGTGGTATGAGATAAGGATATACAGGGACTCCTGTGTAGTGGCAAATAACTTGGCTGGTGTTGATCTGGGGTTTAGAAGGGGCAAGTTTAGATGACCAGAGACAAAGTGGTCTGGGAAGAAGCATGTAGATGAACTGTTGGAAGTGGCCACAAAATGTGCAGATCTTTGTGTCTCACATCAATGCCACTAGAGAAGATCCGGCACAGACGGGACACTCACTAACCAGGTAGATGGGAGGAACCGGCTGGTAGATGTCAGTCATCCTCTGTCCCAGCCACCCCAATGCTTGCACAACAGATCCTTGAATGGAGAGTGGCCATAGTGGCAGGGAAGGCCATTATTCAAGGCCTCATCCATCATCCAGCATGGACTCCTTTTCACCAAGACAGCTGGTACATTTACTATTTATTTATTTATTACCAAATAAATAAATGTATTAGATCAGACCACTTCCACCTAGGGGGGCAGAGTTCATCTTTACCAGAATTTACCTCTATTCTGAATATGAGTTTGCCTTCTCTTTTCTGCTGCAGTGCCTCTGAGAGCACCACTACCCACAGATGTGCAGGGCACCTGACGTACTGACATGAAATCCTGAGACATCACCACTGTCAGTGGAACCTGTTTCACTGTGAGGGAGGCATAAGAGTGAGTGCAGGACCACAGGATCTACCATCCTACCACATACCACAACCCTGAAAGAGGCTCCCTGACTGATTGATGCCTCTTAAAGGCTTAGCTAAGCTACCTGAGGGACAACACCCTATAGGGTGGAGGTACTTCCTCTAAGATGCAAGGTGTGTATTGAACTGACCGTTGCATGAAACTACATCCCCAATGGCCAGAATACATGAGTCTGTGAACCAAGGGGCAGAAGTAGGATTAACTCCTCTCACCATCACTCTGAGTGACCCACTTTGGGAATTTGAACTTCTCTTCCCTCCAATTACTGACTCTGAGATTAGAAATCATATTCTCCTAGAAAAGAAGTGTTTCCACTAGGGAATATGGCAGTGGTTCCACTAAACCTAAAGCTGTGAAGGCCATCAGGTCACTTTGGGCTCACCTTCATAGACCAGCAGGCAGAGAAGCGGGTAGTGGAGGCAGGAGTGGGTATATGCATAGTGGGTATTCCTTGGTGCCTGTCTTTGGTTTTCCAAGCCCAGTAATAGTGGTGTGGCTGCACAGCCAGGGGCTAGCAATGGAAACACACAAAAGGGTTTAAACTGCTCACCAAGTTACTGGGTTGCTTTACCTGGTAAACAACCTAAATCACATAGGCGCTACTGAGAGTAGGGGAAATCTAAAATGGGTAATGGGGAAGGGACATGAGGAATTAATTACAGCTGGCTTAATCAGAACTGGCTGTATCTGCTGGTACTTTAGCATGGGACATGTACTTTATGTTGCCTAGGCTGGCCTTGAACTCCTGGGCTCAAGCGATCCTCCCACCTCAGCCTCTGGAGTAGCTGGGACTACAGGCGCATGCCATCATATTCAGCAGGATGTACACTTTTAAAGTGTGGGATGTGCTGTCACCTTGAGGATGTGCTAACTGGGTTGACTTCATGTCGGGCGTGGGTAGATCTGAGCAGGGCAAGGAAGACTGCAGGAGATGCTTGGCATGCCCCACACCATGTCATGCCCTTTGCCCGTCTCTGATTTCAGCCGTAGCTGCAGTGGGTAGCTCCATGCAAACTCACACTCAAGCCAGTTTTGCTTTCTGCTGCAGGGCCTTCTCAGAAGACTCCCAGCCCATTTGGCCCAGGCTCAACAGAGCCCAGAAGTGCAAGGGCATTACCACGCCAGGGGCAATACTCCAGCAGTGGGAGATATGAGCCTGTGGATAAATGGTCCCACCTCCCATCACTCAGATGAGAAACACCAAGAGGCTTCCTGTACCTTTCTCAGAGGCCACAGCAAGATCAATCCCTCATTGCACACAGCAGCCATCTCAATAATGCACCATTCTATTAGTGTCTCTCCTTCCCTGTCTCACCCTCCCTGCTCTCTCACTCCTACCTTCAGGATTTTCCTCCCACATAAAGTAACTGCTCCCAAGCCCTGCCCCATGTTCTACTTTCAGGAGTTCCCAAACAAAGGCTATAGCTGCACCTGCAAAAGAAGAGGCTACTTGTTAATATGTGATATAAGCCAGAAAAGCAAGAGTCCACCCAAAGTCAGAGGAGAAGAATTCAGAAGAGTAAGGTGGGGGTGGGTATATTATGTGTATGAGGGAGCATTCGGTAACTTCAACCTACCAAGTGCAGTTCATTCAATAAGCCAGTAATATAGGGTTTTAGAGCTGGCAATGTGAGGTATAACATACAAAAGCTTAGAAAGGCATAGGGAGATATCTTTTTCCTTTGCTTTGAGAGCAGGTGCTTGCATCAGCTCTGTCTGTGTGTGTGTGTGTGTGTGTGTGTATTTACACACACATGTACACTAGACTATAAAAAGAAATCACGACATCCATACAGAAGAACCTGGTTATTTGAACCACAGAAACTTTCTCAAGGCCTCACTAGGGGAAGATAGCCTAGCTACAAGCCAAAGACTCAAGAGGAAAAAGCCCCTGGAGTGAATAAAGTGTCTGATAAACCTAAACATATGTGGTAACTGTAGAAATAAGTCCTTTTGCATCTATAGAGGGAGAGAAGTTGCATATATTAATCATGTCTACTCTTGCCCACACTTTCAGGAACCACTTATACGCCTTGTGAAACATCAATGTTCCATGAAACGCAGTTTGGAAACCTGAGCTAAACTCTTGCCTTTCTTCTAGACAATCTCCACTCAGTCATCTCTAACAGATGGGACCCCTCCACTTTGCTAGGATTTCCCAGAGGAGACCAGAGCAGAATTCCCTGTGAAGACGTTGCAATGCTGCACCACTTTGACACAGACGAATATTGCCTTAATGCTTTCTCATTGTAGCTCAATCCTCATTCCTCTTGTCCTAATCTCACTGGGAACAGTAAGAAGCCGCCATCATTTTATGTTATACTTTTATATACCCTAAGGTTATTAATGATTAATGAGAATTAAAGGAAGCTGAGAATATATAAAGCATTTCTTATTTGCAGTTTTTCACTCAATTTGATATACAGACTGTGCTACAATATTTTTTCTCTTATTGGTAGGGGCTAAATCAGTCTCCCCTCCCCCTGCAAAAAAGAGATGTTGAAACCTAAACTCTCAGTACCTCAGAACTGACTTCATTAGGAAACAGGATTGTTGCAAACGTATACTTAAATTAAGATGAGGTCATACTGGAGTAGGGTGGGCCCTGATCTAACACGACTGATGTCCTTACAGAAAGACAGCCACGGACCAGGTACGGTGGCTCATGCCTGTAATCCCAACACTCTGGGAGGCCGAGGCGGGTGAATCACGAGGTCAGGAGTTTGAGACCAGCCTGGCCAAGATGATGAAACCCCGTCTCTACTAAAACACACACACACAAAAATTAGTTAGGCACGGTGGCAGGCACCTGTAACCCCAGCTACTCGGGAGGCCGAGGCAGGAGAATCGCCTGAACCTCGGAGGCAGAGGTTGCAGTGAGCTGAGATCACACCATTGCACTCTAGCCAGGGTGACAGAGCAAGACTCTGTCTCAAAAAAACAAAAAACAAAAAGCAAACAAACAAAAACAAGAAAAGAATGAAAGACAGCCCCATGAAAACAGAGACACACACAGGGAAAATGCCATGTGACAACAGAGTCAAGAGACTGAGGTTATACAGCTGCAAGCCAAGAAATGCCAAAGATTGCCCACAAACCACCGGAAGCTAGCAGAGGCATGGAATCCTCTACAGGTTTCAGAGGGAGTATGGCCATGCCAACACTTTGATTTTGGACTTCCAGCCTCCAGAACTGTGAGAAATTAAATTTCTGTTGTTTTAAGACACCCAATTTGAAGTACTTTCATTATGGCAACCCTAAGAAACTAATACATTTACATAAACTATTTCTCTTTGATGAAGTACCTAAGATGTGTTGATCAGGGTAAAAGTATGTCTCTATTTTTCACCCATTTTCTCCCTTTTTGAGGGACTTTGACAGTTTCTGAATTAAGAGGCTATTTTTAGGAATAGTAATGTATGTATCAATTTTGGATGTATTTAATTATAATTTGTAAATGAGCAGCACTACTTTCAAAAAAGTTCTGTCCTACATCCATCTGCGATTCAAAGAGATACTGAACTGACTGACACCCACTACCTCTGCTGGCCTTAATAGATACACAATTTTCCCTAAGAATAGCAGAGCATTATTCTAAAATTAAAATAATCACTAAAGCTGGGTGACAGAATGCCTTTATGTGGGGCCTCTACAGTCCTGGCTATGCCAGATTTAATTAAGGAGTTTTATTTGCATCGATAAATTGTTATCCAAGGTAAAATAAAAGTTATTCGATTTGTTCACACTCAATTTCATTTAGGTGTACAATTAGTAGTTTAAGTCTATTGCAAAATAATTCAGCCAAGAAATCAATTTTAGCACCTACAAAAAAGCCCAACCAGGCTATAATTACAGTCTTCCAAATGCTAATTGCATACAGTTTTGGATGGGAAATATACATATATCTGTATCTCATCTTACTGTTTACCACCAAAAAGTTATACTTGCATAAAGCATGGGGAAATTATCTATATTATTTATGACTCTCAAAAGGTTAGAATGCTCCTTTTAAAGCCCGTTTGGATTGGCTCATATTAGTAATTAATTGTCTTCTCTAGCTATATTTGTACCTCTTATTCTTCTTGTGCACTCAAAAGCTAAAATGGGTTGGGCAGAAAGCTCCACAGGCATCAGGGACCAGAGATAAAAGTAGGAACTGGGACCTCAGGAAGAGTCTGGGCATCTCTGGGGCTTCAGTTGTCTAGAGTGTCAGTTTTCTTGGCTGGACAGCCACTTCTCAATGATCTCATCCACAAGAAGAAAGGTCCTGAGTTGGGGAATGACCCCTCTGTGGAGTAATTGGTGAAAACAAAGTTTGTTTCTAAGTAGAAAATTAGATATACGCTCCGGGCCGTCCATAAAGTGACATGCTTGATAAACAATGAGAAGTAAGCAACATTCAACAGGTTGTTCTGGGAATTTTAATGTCCTCTAGACCATTCTGTATCTAAAAATTATGGGTAAATACTTTGGAGCAATTTAAGAATGCAAAAGCAGTGCACATTTGAGTTGGATTTTGCTATTTTGACAATATTATCTCACTCTCTGACAAAACCACACTCACTGTGACAATGATGTCTTGCATTTGTATGGCCAGTCACAGTTTATGAAGGTCCAACACATTCTTCCTGGGAGGTAGACTTGCAAGTGATTATTACTATCATGCTATTTCACAGTTGAAGAGGACACTGGGTGAATTGAAAAAGAAACTGAAGTTTGGAGAAACTGGGTAATTCAACCAAGGCCCCATAGCTACTCCAGCTCCACATTCTGTCATTATGCATATTTGACATTTGCATTTCAAAAGCAATGGTGAATATCACAACAAATACAAGTGCATTATTTTCTTTAATGTAAAGGGTTCTTTTATACATTATTCACTGTACCATACAATGCCTTCTTTCCTGGGCTGTGGAGAGAAAGTTCTTAATGTCTTAGCACCATAAAGAACTGCTCTTCTGAGCACTGGAGCAGTTACCCATTCACATAGCTCATTATCTTTCTGGAAAAATGGATGTATTTCCTTCTGGATCACCTTTACTTGTAATGACATCTACATGTCTCTCCAAGGTGCCCCGGTTTTGAAAGGAGAAAATAAGGATTCACTCAGAGATGAATATGGAAACGCTAGGTGGAATGGGTAGTAGTGAGGACAAGAAGGTGTCAGCTTCATGGTCACAAATCATGGTGATTTCATGTGACTTTGCTGCTAAGTTTGCAGAGAGATGTTGGTGAATGCAGTGTGCCCAGAAGAGGAATGGTGAGTAGTTGGGAAAGAATTCTTATGAGAAGCTGTTGAAGGAACTGGGAAGTGTTTACTCCGGATTGGAGAAGTCTCAGGAGCCATGATACCTGTCTTCTCTTATGTGGAGAGCCAACATATAGAGAGGCAGGGGGAGGTTTTTGGTGGATGCATGGGGCATAGTGAGATCATTGGGAAAAGACCACCAGGAAGGAAAGTTCACTTCAATTTAAGAAAAGGTCTTCTAACAATTACAGTGACAAACAATGGTCAGAGTGTCTTGTGGAGCTTCCCATCCTTGACTGGAAGTACACAAGCAATGACTAGACACCTGTCAAAAAGAGCACCATATGAGAGTTTCAGCCAAGTGGCCCTGAGATATCTTCTAACCCTAAATGCTGATGATTCTAAGAATAAGTCCTGCTCGGCTCCCTGGTTTCACTATTCATTGGTGTTTGATAGAGACCTCTCTACAGAGCACCTACCATGATCTCAGGGCCATGTTATAGTATCACTCCTTAAGCTTGTTCTTTCGACTCTGGCTGCTTGCCTCTGAAGAGTACTACCAAACCCTGAAGGAACCACGAAGGGCAGACGGGAAATCCCTATTAATTGTTGATGTACTAATTATTTTACTCAGTAGACTTTTGTATCCTCTGCATACCTCAGTTGGTAGGCACTCAATAAAGTCTTGATGGGTGAGTGAATAAATGCCTGTGTGTATGAGTGTGAATGTTTTAACAGCCAATTATGAAAACAATATTCCAGGCTTCAAGGAAAAAAGAGAAGGGCAAGAATACAGAAAACCTTTTGAACTCTTTAAAGCAGGTGTAAGTTAGAAATTAATTAGCAACAACTCTTTGTGTTTTTAAAAAATATTCTTAGCAAACTAGAAATAGAAATTTTTTCTCAGACTGTTTTTTAAAGATTTAAATATAGCATATGTCATATTAGTCAAATATTAAAAGCAACTCCTTTAAAATCAAATAAAGCAAAAATGTTTGCCAGTGCCATTTATAGTGAACATTCTACTGAAGGTTCCTACATTGTGCAATAAGACAAGAAAAAGAAAAAAAAGTATAAGAACTACAAATTTAAAAACAAAACTGGCATTATTTCCAGATAATATGATTGTCTTTCCCAGAAAAAATCCAAATACATCTGAGATTCGTAAGGTTTCTAGATATAAATTTGATATAAAAAAGTCAACTGCATATCTATACACCAGTTATTAATTGTTAAAAAATTAAAAATTACTACTTATAAAAGCAACCAAACCATAAAATACCTAGCAATAAATATAACAAAATATTAAAGGACTTTTAGGCAAATATTTAAATTCTCTCAGTGACTCCTGGTGGAAGAATAAGTAGTTTTAATCACGTTATAAAAATAGCATTATCTAATAAGGTTAAATATATGCATTTCCTATCATTTAGGAATTCTATTCTCAGGAATATATCACAGAAAAGTACTTTTTCATGTACACAAAAATATACATACAGAAATCCTTATATCAGCATTGTAATAGCAAAACTTGAAAACAACGTCCGTCAGTATCAAATTTCCACCAAAAATAAAAAGGATAAATATATTACAGCATAAATAATACTAATAATGATGATGATGATAAAGGGGGTGAGAGAAAACTGGCAGGTGATGGATGTATCTATGACCTTGATGGTAGTGATGGTTTCACGGGTGCATACTTACCCTCAAAATCCAGTTATATACATTAAATATGTACAACTTTTTAACATTTCAACAATATCTCAATAAAGTGGTTTGAAAATATAGAGAGAGCAAATTCATTCAATGAAATACTACACAATTAAGAAAATGAATGAACCACAGCTACGTGCTCTGGAATGTATTAATCTCAGAATAAAACATGGAATGAAAGAAGCAAAGAAATAAAGATTATATATGATGTGCAAAAAAAGCAAAACTAGACAATTTATTATTTGGACATACATATGTATGTGATAAAACTACAATAAAAAGTATAAATTGATTAAAACAAAATTTAGGATAGTGGTGAATTTTTGTGGGGATATAGAGGAACTTCATTGGGAAAGAGCTTCAGGTATCTTCAAAGGTATTGATGGTGCACTATTTATTAGGTTGGGAGGTGGGTACATAAGTGTTTGATTTCTTATTTATACTTTCATCTGTGACATATTTTTCAACTCTGTAGAGTCTCTTTCAGGAAATGCTTTTAAACCCAGCATGGTATGTATCTATTCATTCCACTAATGGTGCATTGCTGAATAATATTTATTCTAGAATGACCAAAAATACAACTGGGGTGGCATAGACTTTAAGTTTTAAATATAAAGATTAAGAATTAGTTTGAGGATATTATATAGGAAGCAAGCTATGTCTCATATTTAATAATATTGTAAGGTTTAGAAAGACCTCAGATGGAATCTAGATAGTATTACCACAGTGATATCACCAGTTTTAGTTAATGGTCAAATTGAGGAATTATTTACAAAATAATTGGAATATTCAGAATATGTCATAAGGCAATACTTCAGCTTATGTGTGGGCTACATATGAACTTCTCGGGATTCTTGGTTGCAAACAACAGGAACCAACACTGGTCAACGTAAGGGAAAAAAAAGTTTCTCAGATGGCTGTGAAGTAACTCACGCATCTGGGGGTAAGGTAAGTCTGGAGAGCTGGGGTCGAAAACCAGACTGATGGAAACTTGTGAAGGCCACATCCCAGGAATCGGTCAGTTGCCACCATAGCTATGAACCCTGAGCTGCCCCTGTGTCCTCTCACCTTTACTCTAGATTCAGGTCTGTGATGGGCTTAAGTTATACATCTATGTTTCAGTCACACTTCTATGTTTAAGTCACACGTCTATGTTTTTGCTGCCAGGTTTCAGTATGAACAAATATCTAATCTTTTTCAATTTCTGGATTATATAAACTTAGGAAGGGAATTCAAGTGATAAGCACTGCAGATGGATGGGTGAATGAATGAATGAATGAATGAATGAAAAGTGGAGATGAAGGGAGGCATGAGAGAGCAAGGAAGAAGGAAGACTAAAAATTATCTGCAGTGCTCATTAAGAATTCTGGCTTCTGAACTTCTAAAACTACTGAATCTTAATTTCTGAAGTTGACAGGCAGAGGAGATTCAACAGAAACTGTCTGTGTTTTTAAGCTGCACCCCAGGGGATGTTTTAAACTTTGAGAATTACTGGCATAAATAACGCAGATCCACAAATCAGAAAGTTTTACTCTTTTCGTGCCTTTCAGTGACAGTGACTGACTTTGCTCTTTGAAGGTTTGGGGCATGTCCTAAAAGAATTCCAAATGTCTTTTCTTCCTAATCATCTCTTTACCAATTTATGCTCCCTAAGTGCATTTCTTAAAGTTGCATAGCAGCAATTTCAATTTGAGAATTAACAATGCTAGGATTTGAATAGAGTCCTGAGAAAATATTACCTGAGTATCCAAATAAATAATAATACTTGTCACTTTAAATAGCAATGCCTATATGCCAGGCACTGTTCTAAGTCTTTTACATCTCTTATCTGATTTAATCATTCCAACAAAGTCTTTGAAGAGTTTCCAGATGATGAAACTGAGGCAGCAAGATCTTAAATAATCACCCCAGCTAATGACTGAAGTGGCTGATTTGAATGTAGATAATCTGTTCCAGGGTCTTGACCATGACTTAATAACCGTCTCCGTAAATATGATTTGATTGGACAAAAGTCTAAAAATTATCTTATTGGTAATAAATAATCAAAATAAAAATAGAAGAAAATTTAAAAATAAAGACCACTAAAATGATCTCTTCTTAATTTGGCCTTGGTAAATCTGTTTTCACTGTCTCTGCTCAGTGGCTAAACAGCATGTTAACAAAAGTTTTCTACACACTAAGTTCCTATGAACTCACCAAGTTTATCTGGGCTGATTGTTTATCTCTTTTTTAAAAAACAGTTTTTTGGCAAAGGTGCAGTGGTGGCTCATGCCTGTAATCCCAGTACTTTGAGAGACCGAGGCAGGAGGATCACTTGAGGTCAGGAGTTCAAGACCAGCCTGGCCCACATGGTGATACTCCATCTCTGCTAAAAATTCAAAAAAATTAATTTGAATTTTTCCTTCTTAAGTTTACATAATCCAGGTGGTGTGTGCCTATAATCCTAGCTACTCGGGAGACTTAGGTGGGAAGATTGCTTGAACCTGGGAAGTGGAGGTTGCTGTGAGCCGAGATCACAACACTGCACTCCAGCCTGGGTGACAGAATGAGATTCCGTCTCAAAATAAATAATATAAGTTTTATTGAGATATAATTGTTATATAATAAACTATACATGTTTGATATGTACAATTTGATGAGTTTGAACACATGTATATTCCCTATAAATCATCACCATATATTCAAGGCAATAGACATATCCATCACCTCCAAAAGCTTCCTTGTGTCCCTTTGTTTTTCTGTGTGGTAAGAACATTTTACATGAGATCTACCCACTTAAGATATTTTTAAGTGCAAATAATACATTATTATTGACTATGGAACAGCATATCTCTATAACTAACTCATCTCACATAACTAAAACTTTATTATACTTATGCAACAACATATCTCTGTAACTAATTCATCTTATATAATTAAAACTTTATTTCTAATTCCCTATTTTCTTCTCCCCCCAGCTCCTAGGAACTGTATTCTCAGCTTCTGTTAGTGTGACTGTTTTAGGTACCTCATGTCAGTGGAATCATGCAGTATTTGTCCTTCTGTGACTGGCTTATTTCACTAACATCATGTCCTCAAAAGCCATTCATGTTGTCACATATTTTAGAATGTCCTTCTTTTTAAAAACTGGATAATATTCCATTGTACATATAAACCACATTTTCTTTATCCATTCATCTGTCAATGAACACTCAGGTTGTTTCCATGTCTTGGCTACTGTGACTGGTATTTCAATGAACATGGATGCAGATATCTTTTTGAGATCGTGATCTCAATTTTGGGAGGTATATACCCGAAGCGGGATTGCTGAAATCAGAAGTTAATTCCATGTATTTTTTGTTTGAGGGTACCATTTTCCACAGCAGCTACACCATTTTACATGCCCACTGACGGTGCAGAGGGGTTCCAGTTCCTCCACACCCTCGCAAGTGACTGTTCCTTGCATTCCCACACAGCCAGCATCTACTCATCTTCAGTGAGCTCCAGATCATCGTTAGTAAGCAGCTTCACTTTTTGGAGCTTCATCTTAGCTTACATCTTTATAGTGTAGCTCTCTCCTGGAGGAGCCTAAGGCAAATCTTTCTCAGCTGCTCTTCCTGATTTGTGTAACTTTCCATAATCCAACTGTTAAGAATTCATCCCAGGTTAAATGTAGTTGATTCTCTTAAAACAGGAATTTAAATCAAATGGAGTATTTTTTCACATATCCTACGTATAAAATAATTACCAACAGAAATGCGCTATGTCCTCAATAGTCATTCGTGTTGTCACATGTTGTAGAATTTCCTTCTTTAGATGTAAGTTTCCTTCGATGTATGCTAAGATGCAGGATCAGAATAGGCACAAGTAAGAAAGCAGACATCTGGATGGAATGATATGGCTGAAAGAGCTCATTCAAGAGCCCACTGAACACTTCCTCCATGTTCAACATAGAGGTCATCTGAGAAAAACAGGATGTGGCTCCTGCCTGCAGTGGCACCTATCACAGTTAGACAAACAACACCAGCCACTGCAATGGAACAAAAGCAGATCATATACGCTAAAGAGTGAAACTGAATATTCCCATAAACAGATGGGAAAAAATGTGGGCTGGATGACAGAAGTGCTGGGTGATTCACACATAGCTGGTTGAACAAACATACCCAACGGGGCCTATTAATGAACAAATGTCAACAGATAGTGAGATCTCTATTGACTCTACCCTCACTGCAGACTTGTCCGACATTTTGATAAATGATTTGGATAAGAAGAGTAACAGTATAATTGATCGAGTCTGTGATATCATGAAACTGGAAGTGATAGTAAACACATTGAATAACAGAAGCAGAATCCTAGATGCCTACAGTATTGGTCTGATATGCCAGCATGGTCAGTGGGGTGGTGTGTCCCAACAAAGGGAGCAGACACACTTCTCCTGACCAGCGCTGCACTGACCACACCTATGGTGGCCCTTCTAGGGCAACTCACTCAAACGGGGAATTTTAAATTAGATCAGATTCTGGGAAGAGTGACCAGGAGAACATGCCTTGAGACCAATGGAACTGAGGGGAGAATAGGCAATCTAGCATAGAGAAGATAGCCTATGGTCAGTTGTTATTTCCATATGTTTAAAAAAATAGATGTGAAATAGGACTTCAACTTATTTGATGTCATTTCACAAGGTTGAACCTCACAGATTTTGACTTTCTAGCATAAGCCTTTCAAAGAGAAAGAAAAAGAATATTGATTTAGTACCTATCCAGCGCCAGAAACTGTACTTAGCATTTTACGTCCTTCTTCTAGCAATCAAATAAGATATAAATTATTATCTCATTTTACATACTATTCCATTAATCTATTGCTGAATAACAAACTACTACAAAACTTAGTACCTTAAGGCAACAATTGATTATTCTTATACCTCACCGTTTTGTGGGCCAGGAATATGGACAGGATGGAGGAAGAATAGCTTCTCTCTCTCCCATGGTGTCTGGAGCCTCTTCTGGAATGTCTTGGCTATTTAAGTAACTTTCTTTCTCCACCCAGCCTCTTCACCTATGGGCTTCCTCACAACATGGCAGACTCAGGGTAGAACTTCTTAGTAGCTCAGGGCTTCAGAAGAGTGAGGCAGATGCTGCCACTCCTTTTAGGTCTAGGCATGGAACCAGGGCAGCATAACTTCCTCTGTGCTCTGGTGGTTGGGGTAGTCATAGGGCCAGCCCACATTTAAGAAGAGGGATTAAAAACAGTATCAAAATGATTCATGACTGTTTTGAATTCATTACACAGATGAGGAAGTACAGGAAGGTGAAAAGTGGCAGAGCCAGGACTCAAACCACATCTGACCCATTGTCATTTCCTTCCCCCTTCTTATTACCCTCAGTAATGCATCCATGTATGTGGGCTCAAGTGTCTCCTCTAAGATGACTTTAAACTGTGTGTTTCCATCCCCAGCCTTGCTGCTTAGCTCTATCTCCAGTGGAAACTGTACATCTCCATTTGAATTTCCTAGAGACAACTCAGACTTATTAGGATGAGGCAAGAATTCAGAATTCATCACAGGTCCTATCTCCATCCCAATCTAGGCAAACCAGCAGCTCACCAGTCACACTGGCTCAGAACTTCACTTTGACCTCTGTCCCTGCCCTTTCGCTTTTTTCCTGTGTCCAGTCACCATTGCCAAGGCCTGTAAATTCATGAGCACAACAGTCTTCAAGGCTGCTCAAAGACCAGTTCTGCCTACACCCCCTCCAGCCACCTACCATGCTCACCATCCCCAGCCACACTGCCTGCTGCTCCTCCAAAGCCTCTCCCCAGACACCATCTCCCCAGAAAGACCATTCTATCAAACATTACTGATATTTTTATGTCTGTTTATTTGATTATTTATTTATTGTCTCTTTCTCCTACTAGAACAATGCTATTCAACAGAAATATATTTTAAGCCACATCTGTAATTTTACATTTTATAGTAGCCACATTTAAAAGGGCCAAAAGAAACAAGTGAAATTAATTTTAAGAATTTATTTCTCTTAATCATGTGTATCAGTCCATTTTCAGACTGCTATAAAGATACTACCTGGACTGGGTAACTTATGAAGAAAAAATATTTAATTGATTCACAGTTCCGCATGGCTGGGGAGGCCTCAGGAAACTTACAATCATGGTGGAAGGTGAAGGAGAAGCAAGGCACATCTTACTTGGTGGCAGGCAATAAAGCGCAGGGGAAAATGCTGCTTTTAAACCATCAGATTTCATGAGAACTCCCTCATTAACACGAGAACAGCATGGGGGAAACTGCCCCCATGATCCAATCACTTCCCATCAGTTCCCTCCCTCAACATGTGGGGGTTACAACTCTAGATGAGATTTAGGTGAGGACAGAGAGCCAAACCATATCACCATGATATCCAGAATACTATTATTTCAACATGTAATCGATATGAAAAATCATTAATGAGATACTTTACATTTTTTAGTCTAAATTTTGAAATTGGATGTGTGTTTTGCACTTTGTTTACCTCTCAGACTGGCCACATTTCAAGGGCTTGGTAGCTACACGTGCTAGTGGCTGCCATCTTGGACAGCGCAGCTCTAAAACAGAAGCTCTTTGAGGGTGTACACTTTGTTCTCTTTGTTCACCTGTCTCTTCAAGGTGCCCTGAATTTTGCCTAACCCTTAAAAAATATTTTCTTACTGCATGTGTGCAGGAATGCAATGAATGAAGTGCACCCCTTGTTTTGATTGTCCCCCACCCCTTCCTCCTGACCTCACAGTGGCAGAAGCCTCCTACCTGTCAAGCATCTACAGGTGTGGCAAGGAACTGCTCCTTTCCAGCTTAAGATGCTCTTCCCACACCACCAGTTTCTGTCTTGAGCCTCTTTCCACTGGTGAGAGGCCTCAGAATAAGGCTTGTCTGGTGGCCCCAGCCAATGGACACCTGCCTCTTCCCATCTCTTCCCATAGCACAAGAGTGTGTGACTTCAGTCCTCTCTCCTCACCCCTGTCCTACCCTCCCACTGATCTCCACTCCTCACCTTCATCCTGAGGTCCAGAGCAGAGTCCCTGAGAGCTTGTACTGAGGTTGAAGAATGCTGACCTCTGACTTCTCACTTTTTGAATGAGAAAACCTAGAGTCAGAGGCCTGCGTGGTTTGAATCTGTGCTCACTTTGATTCTGAGGCTCTTTGAGGAACCCCACCTTGCGCGTCTGTCCACTGTTTCTGGGACAACCTGGTGCCAGCTTGCAGCCTAGCTCTTAGCCTTGGCTGACAGTTCCAGTCTTTGCATCCCTGGATGTCACATCTTGGGGTGGCACAGAGCACTCTGCTGGCTTGGAGCTTCTCCCCAACTAACGTTTTTGAAAGCTTCTTTGAGATATAATTTACATACCATACAATTCACCCCATTAAAGTATATAAGTCAATGGATTTTACTGTATTTACAGATATGTGCAACCATCTTCACAGTCAGTTTTCATATCACCTCAAAAAGAAACCTTTTAGTCACTTCCCTATCCTCTCCCCCAGGCCCTGGCAATCATGAATGCACTCTTCATTTCTATGGATTTGCCTATTCTGGATATTTCATATGAATGAAATCATACAGCATGTAGTCTTTAGTGACTGGCTTGTTTTATAGCATAATGTTATCAAGGTTCATCTAGGATGTAGCATGTGTCAGTGCCTCACTCCTTTTGATGGCTGATAATACCCCATTGTGTGGATAGACCCATCACCCACTGATGGACATTTGAGTTTCTCCTGTCTTGTGGCTATTATGAATAACGTTGCTGTGACCATTCATGTAAACCCCTCCACTGATTCTTCCTACCTCTTGCTGCCAGATGAGTCTTCAGCAAGCATTGGAAAGCAGGTCAGTCCACTGTTCCTAACGTCTGCCATTGGTCCTGGCACTGAAGGCCCTTCATCACAGTGGCCTTCTCTACTCCCCCAACCTGGCTGCAGAGAAGCAGTGAAAGGTCGTGGTCAAGGTTAGGGTCTGAAAGCCAGGGCCTCACCTCCCAGCTGGTAGTGAGCTCAGTCAGACAGAAGGCCAGCCCAGGTTCAGGGTTTGGGAAGAACGGCAGCTACTCACTTTGGTTTACTATCAACATGGCAAGGACATGAGGGATGTGCTCCCCAGGGCTGCCCTCTGCTTCTCACAGAGACAGACCCCAGGCTCCAAGAGGCAGCCTGCCAGGCTGAGTGAGCCATTGCCTGAGAAGCAGGGCCCACCACCCTTCTCATACCATTTTAGGCTGGGGAAGGGGCCACAGCAGCTCTTAGGGGTCCACCACCTTAGCACTGCAGTCACACCCTCTCTATTGTCTCCTACTACCTCACCAGGTACCACCACCACGGTGATTTTAGACAACTTATTTAACTTCTCTGTGCCTCAGTCTGCTCCCCTGGCAAATGGGGATAATAATAGTACCAACCTCAGAACATTCTTGAAAATGCATGCCTGAGTGCTTAAACCCAGCCAGAACAAAGAAAGCTCCATGCGTGTTAGCGATTCTTTCTTCCCAAATCACACTTTGTTGTAGCAAGATTTATCTCCTCCCCATGGTCCTCTCTTCACACCCGAGGTCTGAATTTTCTGCTTTATCTAAGTTCTGGCTATTTGTATTAGTTTCCTATTGCCACTGCAACACATTGTCACAAACTCCATGGCTTAAAACAACATATGTTTTTTTCTCTTAGGATTCTGGAGGTCAGAAGTCCAAATGAGTCTTGCTGAGCTAAACTCTGAGTGCCAGCAGGGCCATGTTCCTTTATAGGGGCTCTGGGGAAGAATCTGTTTTTTGGCTTTTTCCAACTTCTCCCCTCCCACTCCCGCATTCTCCCTTCAACATGCTAGTTCACTTCTGTACAAAGTTGAGTGCAGTTCACCACAGACTCCTCTCCCTGTTAAGTCAGCAATTGTTTTTACTGATTAAAGTGATCGGTCTGTCCCAATCACTTTAATCAGTGTCCAGCTTTGTTTATCTTTGATCATCCCCCTCGTCCATCCTCCAAGTCAGCAATGGCCTGCAGAATCCTTCTCCCATCATGTCAGCCTGCTGCTGTGAGTTTGTTGCCTTGTCTTCTCTGACCCTCCCGCCTGCCTCTTCTTCCACTTGTGAGGACCCTTGTGATGTCATTGGGCCCCCAGATAATCCAGGATTATCTCCCTATCTCAAAGTCAGCTGATCAGCAACCTTAAACCCATCTGCAACCTAATTCCTCCTTGCCAAGTAATGTAAGATTTTCAGAGGTCTAGGAATCAGATGTGGACTTTTGGGGGCCATTATTCTGCATGTCATACTATTCTCTTTTTCCCCAACATTATTGGGGTATAGTTGACAAAAATTGTGTCTATTTGAGGTTAACTCAATGATTCAATATATGTATACATTGGAAACTGTTCACCACAATCAAGCAAATTAATACATTCATCACCTCACATTGTTATCATTTTTTGATGCGGTGAGAACACTTAAGAGCTACCTTCTTAGCAAATTTCAAGTATACAATACTGTTAACTGTAGTCACATTGCTGCATGTAGTTCTCCAGACCTTATTTACCTTACATAATGACCTCGCTCATACCCTTTGACCAACATCTTCCCATATCCCTCCCCCTCAGCCTCCAGTAACCACTATTCTACTCTCTGTTTTTATGAGTTTGACATTTTTGGATTTCAGGTTTGTGTTGTCACAAATAACAGAATTTCCTTCTTTTTAAAGGCTGAATAATATTTCATTGCATATGTATATACAACATTTTATCCATTCATCTGTCAATGGACATTTAGGTTATTTCTGTATCTTGGCTATTGTGAATATTGCTACAATGAACAGATATCTGTTTAAGATACTGATTTCATTTCCTTTGGATATAGACCTCACAATGGGATTGCTGATCACATGGTAGTTCTATTTTTCCTTTTTTGAGAAACTTCCGTATTGTTTTCCATGATGCCTGTACCAATTTACATTCCCATCGATCTTGGACAGGGTTTTTCTTTGCTTGACATCCTCACCAACATTTGTTATCTCTTGTCATTCTGATAATAATCATCCTAACAGGTGTGAAGTGACGTCTCACAGTGATTTTGATTATCACTTCCCTGATGATTAGTGATGTTGAACATCTTTTCATATACCTGTTAGTCATTTGTATGTCTTCTTGGGAAAAATGTCTAGTCAATTCCTCTGCCTACTTTTTAATCAAGTTTTGTTTTCTCTGTTGAGTTGTGCAAGTTGCCCATGTATTGTGGATATTAACCCCTTATCGGATGTATGGCTTGCAAATATTTTCTCCCATTCTGTAGGTTGCTTTTTGTTGTTGTTGATTGTTTCTTTTGCTGTGCAGAAACTTTTTAGTTTGATGTAGCCTCACTTGTTCCTTTGTGCTTTTGGTTTCATATCCAAACCATCATTGCCAAGACCAATGTTATGAAGCTCTTTCCCCCTATGTTTTCTTCTGGGAGTTTTAGAGCTTCAGGGCTATGTTTCAGTCTCTTTGAGTTGATCTTTGTGTATGGTGTAAGATAAAGATATAGTTTCATTTTCTTACATGGGGGTAGTCAGTTTTCTCAACACCACTTATTGAGGAGACTGTCTTTTCCCCATTGTGTATTTTTGGCACTTTTGTTGAAGATTTGTAGATTTGTTGACCACCATGTGTGAGTTATTTCTGGGTTTTCTGGTTTTTTCTATTGTTCTATGTGTCTGTTTTTATGCCAGTACATGTTATTTTGGTTAGTATAACTTTGTAATATATTTTGAAATCAGATTGGGTAAAGCCTCCAGCTTTGCTCTTCTTGCTCAAGATTGCTTTGGCTACTCTGAGTCTTTTGTAGTTCCATATGATTTTTTTTTCTTTTCTTTTCTTTCTTTTTTTTTTTTTTTTTTGGAGACAAAGTCTTACTCTGTCCCCCCGGCTGGAGTGCAGTGGTGCAATCTCAGCTCACAGCAACCTCTGCCTCCAGGGTCAAGCAATTCTCCTGCCTCACCCTCCCGAGTAGTTGGAATTATAGGCACCTGCCACCATGCCTGGCTAACTTTTCTATTTTTAGTAGAGGTGGGGTTTTACCATGTGTGCCAGGCTGGTCTTGAAGTCCTGACCGCAAGTGATCCACCCACCTTGCCCTCCCAAAGTGCTGGAATTAGAGGTGAGAGCCACTGTACCTGGCCGCATATGAATTTTAGGGTAAATTTTTCTATTTCTGTAAAGGACATCATTGGGACTTTGGTAGGGATTGCTTTGCATCTGTAAATCAGTTTGGGTAGTTTAGACATTTTAACAATATTAATTATTTCAGTCAACATGGATATCTTTTCACTTATCTGTATCTTCTTTAACTTCCCTCATCGTTGTTATAATTTTCAGTGTACAAGTGTTTCATCTCTTTGGTTAAATTTATTTTTAAGTATTCTCTTCTTTTTGTTGCTATTGCGAATGGGATTATTCTATTGATTTCCTTGTCAGATAGTTAAATGTTTGTGTATAGAAATGTACCTGATTTGCATATATTGATTTTGTATCCTGCAACTTTACTGAATGTATTTATTAGCTCTAACAGTTTTTGGTTGAGTCTTTAGGGGTTTCTATGTATATAACCGTATCATTCTCAAATAGGGATAATTTTACTTCTTCCTTTCCAACTTGGATGTCTTTCTTTTTCTTGTCTCATTGTTCTGGCTATGACTTCCAGCACTATGTTGAATAGAAGTGGTGAGCATAGACATCCTTGCCTTGTGCCACATCTTAGGGGGAAAGCTTTCGGTTTTTTCCCATTGAGTTTGATGTTAGCTGCTATCACACTATTTTTCAAATGTTCACATCTGGTTCCCCTTTGTCACAGAATCTTCCCAAATGACCCAGACATCAGGCCCCTTTTTCTGAATGTCCATAAAATTCATCCTCTGTGACCTTCATTTGACACATCTTTTACGTTCTCCTGTATTGTTCCTAAGTGAAATGTGAAGTCTGAGAAGGTGTGAACCACATCTCGCCATCTTGGAGTAGACGGCATGAGCAAGGGAGAAAGGCAGGATAAGAAACCAAAAGGCTGCACTTCAGTTCCACCCAACTGGGAGACATTGGGCAAGTTCCTGAACTTCTATGACCTTCATTTTCTCCACAAAATGGGGTAAATCCACAACTCTAATCCTAGCCATTATAAAAATAAAAATAAAGCAACATAACAATAAAAAACAAACAACTCAATTAAAAATGGGCAAAGAACTTGAATAGACATCTCTCCGAAGATGATATACGAATGGCCAATAAGCACATGAAAAGACGCTCAACATCATAATCATTAGGGAAATCCAAATGAAAACTACAATGAGATACCTCTTCACACTCATTAGAATGACTGTAATGGAAAAAAAGAGAGAGAGAGAGAACCAGAAAGAAAACCCAGAAAATAACAAGTGTGGACAAAGACACGGAGAAATTGGAACACTTTCACATTGCTGGTGGGTATGTAAAATAGTAAAACGATGAAGCCACTATAGAAAAAAAGTTATAGCAATTCCTCAGAAAAACTAAACATAGAATTACTGTGTGGTCCAGCAATCCCACTTCTGGAAATATACCTCCAGAAACTGAAAGCAGGATCTCAGGCAGATCCTTGTACACTCGTGTTCATAGTAGCAGTAGTCACAATAGCCAAAAGATGGAAGCAACCCAAATGTTCATCAATGGATGATGAATAAACAAAATGTGGCCTAGCTGTAGAACGTAATATTATTATGCCTTTAAAGGGAAGGAAATTCCAACATATACTACCACAAGGATGGCCCTTGAGAACATTATGCCCAGTGAAATAAGCCAGCCACAAAAGGACAAATACTCCATGATTTCACTTATATGAGGCACCTGAAGTAGTGAAATTCACAGAGACAGAAAGGAGAATGTTGGTTGCCGGGAGCTGGGAACAGGGGGGAATGGAGAGTTATTGTGTCATGAGGGCAGAGTTTCAGTGGGGAAGACGAAAATGTTCTGAAGATGGATGGTGTGGATGGTGGTGACGGCTATGCCATACATAATGTGAAAGTACTTAATGTACTTGAACTATGCCCTTAAAATGGTTAAATGGTAAATTTTAGGTTATGTATATTTTGCCACAAAAACCCACTTATACAATATAAGGTGACATTATACCTGATATTTTCTTACCTCTCCCCCTCATACACCCACCCCTACTGCTGTGCATATTTCAGATTTCGATAAACACTTGCTAAACCAGTGCCATCCTGACAGAACATACCCTCCTCTCCTCTTCCTCCCCTGCCCATCTGTAGACATGTGTAGTTGGCCAACTTACCTGAATAAATCTTTTAAACCAAACCAGTCTAAATATTTTTAATGTGACAAAACATAAAAAGGGATGGAGAAAGCAAGGGAGAGAGAGATGGGTGTGCCTCGTGCATTCATGGATTTGTATTTATACTCCGATGATCTTGTTATTTTTAAAGTCTGCTAAAGCTGGTTCCACCTGCTGGTTTCTTTTGGTGCCCTAAATCTATGTGTGCATTCTCCATACGCTTGGAGTCCGCGTACACGAGCTGTTTGTCCCCCAACTGGCTTTACGCAGTGGAAGAGGCGCAAACAGAATCCGCAGCACGTAGGACAGGAGCCTGAAATCCCACACCGCGCAGCACTCGCTGTGTGCAGGAGCTGAGGGAAGCAATAAGACCTAATAACCTCACCCGTCCTCCTAATTGCTTTCTTCTCCTCACAAAAGAGCCACACCAGCAGCTCTGGTGGCCCTCAGGGAAATCTCTGCTTGTTATGAGGCTGGTGGGCTATCCTTTCATCACTGTGAAATGCTGGCAGTTTGTGTCAACAAATCCAATTTCAGTCAATCAATAGGCACCCTGCCTCCCAGCTCTGTCCCAGCTCGGCAGAACTGCACAGCTGGCCTCCCCTCCCTCCCTCCCATCCGCTGCCACACCCTGGAGCCCTGGCAGCCAGAGCCACTGCTGCCTGTGGGGTGGGAGAATGCCCAGGCAGCCAGGTCAGACTGGATATGGCAGACAGCAATTGACAATGCTGGTTCCACCACCGAGAGTCACAGCGCACTGGAAAGACACCGAGTTGTACAGGGTAGAAGGGCCAGCTTTGTGCAGATAGACTTGGGTACAGGTCTGATTCTGCCACTTTGGGCTATATGACCTTGAACTTCAAGGCAAGTTCTTCACCTTTTTGAACTCTAGCTTCCTTAGTTATAAAGCGGGGATGCTACTACTGCCTGCTACAGGATTGTTAAGAAAAGTGTTATAATGCATGCAAAGTGCTTTGTCCAGTCCCTGGCACACAGTAAAGAGAGAGAGAGAGCGAGAGAAAAAGAGAGAGAGAGAGAGTGTCATTGTGATCTGCCAAGTCTTACAAGCCAAATAGGGCAATAAATGGAAACCACTGCAGATTTTACAATCATCATTAGCATCATCATCATTATTATTGTCATGTTGAGGGTTGCACAGAAAACAGCCTGGAACCAGCCTACATGGTTCTACCAACACAGGATGAGAACGTTTGGCCTCCAGTTCACAAAGGTTCGCTAAGCAGAGATGTATACTAGATGATCACCAACATTTGCAAAAAATAAATACTATAGTGTCTTCATCAGAGGGCTGCCACCGGCCTCAGGAGGGCATTCCCAGGTAGAAGTGCCTCAGGAGGTTTGTTCTGTTGCCTGGCCCAACATCCTATGGGGAAGGAGCCCAATAGCGGCTCCCTGAGATTTCTGCATTCTCTGGAAGCCAGAAAAAGCAAAGACCTCCCGGCAATTGAGCTCTCTTGCTTGCAGGGGAGATCACAGCTTCAAAGATAGACGACTGTTTTCCCTTGGGTGATAGAGGTCCTTGTTGGGCAACAAAGAGTTAAACACAAATCTATTTCTCGCCAGTAGCTGTCACACCTAATAGATTGGGATGAGATACCACTGCATTCGCGTGCGAATTTCCCCAGATGAAGGCAGCAGCAAAGCCCTTTGGAACAAGCCACAGAAGGACAGAAACAAACTAATCAAGGAATGTACAGCTTCACACAAGATCCAGGGGCTTCTGACATGGGAGGAACACAAAATTTTTAACTAACCAAGGATGCAAACATTCCCCCAGCAAGAAATGGTTAGAAGTACCTTGGAGTGCATTTTGCGGTTGCTGTTACTGCTGCTGCTGTTTTGTATAATTGGGAAGGGAAAGAGAATAATTAGAGGTGAGATTTTCAGGCACAGAATGACCTAGTATTTATTGACTTTCCACTCTGAGGTAGGCACTGTGAGAGGCCCTTCCACCTTGATTATTTCATTGCGTTTGTCATAATAACCCTGCATGGCAGAAATATTTACCCTTTTTGTCCAATGTGGATGCTGAGGCCCAGATAGAACCCAGAAAGCTCTGGGACCTGGCATAGACCAGGTGCTCAGGAACGAGAGATTGACGGAGACTTGCCCAGGGTCACAAATCGAGAGGAGAGATTCAAATGCAGATCCTAAAACTCCAGACCACCCCTCCTTGCTCTCTCCCTATCTGCTTGCTCAGTGCAGGAGACTGGGAGGGCCCTGAGCCAGGATGGGTTTAGACTCAAGGAAGAAAATTCCTTGGGGGAAAAATGTTTTTTTCCACAAGAATCTGCTCTCAAATAGCAGCCACACTTCTCCATACAGCCCAGAGACAGCTCCTTCTAACATTCAAGCTAGTTTTAAGTCTTTGGAGGAGAGATTCAAAGATTCTAAATTAAAAAAAAAATAGACCCCCAGAACAGTAGAATATGATTCACGTTTGTTATGAATTACAATTGGGTCTTCATCGTGCAGCAGGGGGTCCTCAATGGTGCTTACATCCTTTCTGAAATTGATCTTATTGGATAGCAATGACCAAAAGGGAAAACAAAAGCAAATCGTCATGTGTGTTTGGAAGATCTGGGACTGAGACCCGCAAGCGTGGTGGGAAGGTTCACTGCTCTTGGAAATTTAATTGCTGAATGGAAAGAGACATAGAAATCTGGATTCTAACCAGACTTGAGCTCCATGCTAGCATATCAAACTGCCTGTTGGAATCACTATGCAGATGTCCCAAAGGCAGATAAAACTCAACATGCCTAAAAGCAAATGAATTGTTTGATGCTGCACCAGGTTCACCACCACAAAAGGGGAAATCGCCTGCATTCTCTACTTTGGTTGGTGACATCAGCATCCCCCTAAGCCTCTCAGACTAGACACTTGGGATTCTCCCTAGGTTTTCCCTCTTCCTTATTCCTGCTGCCAATGTGCTGTTCAGTTCTCCTCTTTCCATCATCACTGTCCCTTTGTGCCTATCTTCTACCTGTCTTTATTCATCAACCCTTAACCGGTCTCTCTGATAGCAATCTCACTCTCCTCTAGCCATCACTGGTTTCAGAGATTTTTCTAAAATCTAAATTTGACCTTGGCACTCCCTGCTTACTACCTTCAATACCCACTAGTATTGATGGTTTTAAAGTCGAAACTCTTTAGCATTGTATGAAAAACACATAATTTTCAGAGATGAATGCATTGTGCCTGCCTCCGAAGTACGTGCAGTCTTGTTAAATAAGCACCATTGTGATGGTTCGTTTTACATGTCAGCTCGGCAAGGTCATGTGTGTTCATTTGCTATGGCTGCCACAGAAAATACCACAGACTGTTGGTGGCTTACACAACAGAAATTGATTTTCTCACAGTCCTGGAGGCTGGAAATCCAAGATCAAGGTGCCGGCAGGGTTGGTGTTTCCAAAGGCCTCTCTTCTGGGCTTGCCACCTTCTTGCTTCCCCTTCCATCACATGGTCGTCCTTTTGTGCACATGCATCCCAATGCCCCTCTGTGTGTCCTAAGCTTCTTTTCTTATAGGGACACAAGTCAGCTTGGATTTGGGCCCACCCCAAAAGCCTTGTTTTAACTTAATTATTTTGGGGTTTTTTTGTTTTGCTTTGTTTTGTTTTGAAACGGAGTCTCACTCTGTTGCCAGGCTGGAGTACAGTGGAGCGATCTCAGCTCACTGCAACCTCCACCTCCCCAGTCCAAGTGATTCTCCTGCCTCAGCCTCCAAGTAGCTGGGATTTCAGGCGCGCACCACCATGCCTGGCTAATTTTTTGTATCTTTTAGTAGAGACAGGGTTTCACCATGTTGGCCTGGATGGTCTCGATCTCTTGACCTTGTGATCTGCCCACCTCAGCCTTCCAAAGTGCTGGGATTACAGGCGTGAGCCACCACACCTGGCCCACTTAATTCCTCTTTTACAACCCTATCTCCAAATGCAGTCATATTCTGAGTTATCAGGGGTTCAGACTTCAACTTGTGAATTTGGGGAAGACAAAACTTAGTCCATAACAGCCATGGCAACCAGATTTTGCTCAAACACTAATCTACATGTTGCTGTGAAGACTTTTTTTGTATGTGATTAACATTTAAGTCAGTAAACTTTGAGTAAAGCAGATGACCCTTCATAATGTGAGTGGCCCTCATTCAATCAGTAAAAGGCTTTAAGAGAAAAGACTGACGTCCCCTGAAGAAGTGGGAATTCTGCCCCCAAATTGCCTTCAAACTTGAGCTGCAACATCAGCTCTTCTCTGGGTCTGCAGATTTTGAACTCGCCAGTCCCACAATCACATGAGCCACTTTCTTAACACACAAACACACACACCCTCTGTGTGTGTGTGTATACATAGCATATACATAACACATACATACGTAAATATATGTATTTCCTGTTGGTCCTGCTTCTTTGGCTAGCCTTGTCTAACAGAACCATCAGACCCAGGCTACTCCATCCTGCGGCTCCACAATATATAATGTGTTACCTCTGGGTCAGAGCTGGCTGCTTGAGCCCCAGACATGGTGGCTCCATTCCAGACAGCTGGAGAGAGGAAGGGACCTAAAAAGACACATTCCCTTATTTTAGGGACAGTTCCTGGAAGTAGAACATGACCATCCCATTGGCCTGAACTTAGTCACATCTAGTTGCAAGGGAATTGGGAACATAGTCTTGATTCCAGAAGCCATGCACCCAGCTAAAAATCAGGAGGTTTTAATCAGGAGGGGGAACGGACATGGCGCTGCACCAGGAGACGGTATCTGCCACAAATACCAAACGAAGGGCGCTGACAATGAGCATTTTAGAAGTTAAGGGGAGATTAATGCGGGCAGGGTCCAGCAGAGAGGGCTGCAGAGTGCAAGGGGACCGGGGCTGACTTTGAAAGAGGGCTACTCCGCCCAAGTACAAAAACACGTGAGCATTCTTGCCCCAGGGTGAGCATCAACACCGTGATCACGGTTATTACCTGGGAGGTCTCCTGCCCAGGATCCAGGCAGTGAGGCTGCCCTGGAGGCAGGCTCGCTCCGCTAAAGGCGCGCAGGCAGCAACGGCCAAGCCGAGGATGGCGGGGCCGGCGGGCGACCAGGCCTCCGGCCAAGGGCACGCGACCCCCCGACACTTCCCGGGTACTCCCCCAAAGCCCGGGAGGCGTGGGCACCTGCGCGGGGCGGTGCCGGGGAAACGCAGTCATCGCCTCAGGGCACGCCAGCCAATGGGCGGCCTCACCGATGCGGTAATGCCCCAACGCGGCGTTTCATTGGCCAGCTCTCTTTCAGGTTCCAACTATTTATTAGATTTTTTTTTTTTTTTTTTAAAGAAATTGCAAATAGGCCAAAACAAAATCCAGAGGAGAGGGAAGGGATGCCTGAGCACAGATGGGTGGGAGAACACGAGGTGTAGCGTTGGCACGAGAAGCCCTGTCTGCGAGCCCCGAGGCGGAGATGACTGCCCCAGCCCTGCGCAGACAGGAGAGCCCGCCCCTCCCTCTCCCGCACCTGCTGAACTTTGGGGTCAGCAGAGGAATGTCCCCCGCTGTTAATGTTTTGTTTTTACTGTTTTACAATTCACATTTCGTGCCGCAGGGTCGCTCAGAGTCCGAACACACCAGAGTGTACTGTGAAGCTACAACAGGGACAGATAGGTTTGTAGGAAGCGGCATTTCTCAAAAGCCAACCTCTGAACCTTTTATTCCCAGAGCACATCACAGGTCCAGCGTTCCACAGAACACACCCTACAAAAACGCTCCGGTGGAGGATCCGTCCCGCCAGCATCCCTGGCTGGTCAGGAATGCTCCGAGGGCCTCCTTACTCCGGCTGTTCTCCCTCCCACACATTCACCTGGGCGGACAGGCTCTGGTTAGTTAGAAAATTGTGACATAGCAAGGTATGAGCAGCAGCCCCTTGTCACCTTAGGCCCCAACTGAGGGTGGGGGGTGGGAGATGGGGTTGGGAGGTTTGGGAATGGGAAACCTGACTCTACCTCCCTTCTTCCCATTTGCACCACAGAGCTGGATCCCAGGTGGCCAGATCCCCTCTAACCGACAATGACTGAGGACCTTCTCAGTGCCCGCTTCTTCTCAGCGCCAGCTCCTTAGGTGCTGGACACAGATTCTGCCCTGAAGGTGCTCCCTGGAAGGGCTAAGAAACAGAGAAATAAGCAGGTCATTGCGATACAGTGTGCTGGGTATGAGAGTCAAGGTAATGTCAGATATGAGAGTGACTCAAAAGAAGGGAATGATCTTGTCTGGGGGAGGTGGGCAAGCAGGAGGAGCTGTGGCAGAAGGGGATCAGAGAGCATAAAGTCGAAAGTCTGTGTTTGAGATTGTCAAATGAAAGCCACGCACAGTCCAGGGGCTTCAGGAATGTTCTCGTCTCAGGGAATAGGGTCTGGAATCTGGGAATCAGGCTCTCGTTCTCCTGGGACAAGAGTGAGTCTGGGAGTACAATGAATCCCCAGTGCTTCTGCAGAGGCTCGGGAATCCTGGGCTCGTGCAGGCCCTCCCTGGTATTAATACTGCAGCTCCCAGATTCCGCTTGAAACCATAGAGAGAGCTTTGGTCAGAGGCCAGCAAGTCCCTCAGCCCCAAGCAGGGGTAGGCAAAATGCATGGTGGTGACCCAGGAGCCTGGGGTGTCAGTGGTACGGCAGTGTCTTTGCAGTGGTGGCACAGGGCTGAAGTGTTAAGAGGCTGGGAATAAGATGGAGCAGACAAGGTGGAAGGGGATGAGACAGGAGGAAAAGAGAGAGAAGGAGAGGGCAGTTTGCTGCAGTCCCAGTGCCCTGGGGATCAGTAATTTTGCATCCTGGCCCTAGCCTCACTCATTACTGCCTGTGTGACGTTGGGCCAGCTCCCTTAGCTATCAAATGAGCTTCAGAGAGACGCTGCGATCTCTACAGCCCCCTCCTCCTCGAGTGGCATGAGCATTCTCTTTTCTGGAAGGTCCCTTACCAACTGCAGCGGCTACCACTGTGAAGAGCAATGAGCAGGTGGGTGCAGATGGCAGTGGTACTGATGGGAGGGTGGGGGTGCTGGTACCCCAGGATAACTCAAAAGTGGTGCAGGCTGAAGCCCTCCCTCCCTCCTTTCTTCCACCTCCTGTCTGCTGAGCCCCCCAGGACCCAGCAGCTAATGTAATCGTCTCCTCCAATGCCCCATAATGGCCTTGCAGCAGTTTCTGCAGGCTCCGCCTCTCTCTGCTGGCAGCAGGCTGCGAGTTCAGAGGAAAATGAGCTCCCTGCTCTCAGGAAGGTGAAGTCAGGCTCCTGAGTCAGCCTAGAACAGCCGCAGGACTGTAACACCCTCTGGACAAGGGGCCTGTGCAGCAGACCCCACTGGGTATCTTTCCCCACAGAACCTACACAGAAGCACAAGGCCCTTTGCTGCTGATTTGATAAGGTGTCCTGTCTTGTGGTTGTTTTCAGACTGTGTTGAGCTAAGAACCCTTTCTTTAAATGAAAGGTGTTATGGAAGCCTAAACAACACATTATTCCATAACGATTTCTTGAAATAACTGTGTGTGTCAAGTGCAGTGTTGAGAACTGGGTACACGGTGGTGGCCCTAACAGACTTGATCTCTGCCTTCATAGACCTTGGTCTAGTAGGCAAATCCAACCATAGATGAGTAAATATTTACTAACTCTTCATTGTGATTAGTGTCATGAAGGAAGAAAATGTGGGATGGCCTTTAGGTTGCATTATTAGGAACGATTTCCAGGTCAGGAAGGATGCTGCTGCATCCAGCAGTACCTGTCAGTGTGAAATCTGGGGCCGGGACCAGGTCAAAGCTTTGGATGGCTGATGACACCGAGGAGGAATAAGTTACAAGTTTTTTCTTTTGTTGAGTCTGGTGGTGCTCTTATATGGAGTTTAGCATCTTCACATGGTTGATGTATTTAGATTGTATGAAAAGCTCTGTGCTTTCTGCTTGTTGTTGAAATGCAGCCTGGTTTCCTTCTGGCCTCTCGGGGTGTGGGTGGGAGCTGAGGAGGAACGGGCAGCCTCTACACGCAGGTGGGACAGTGAGCTCCTGCCTGGTGGTCTGTGCTGGCCTTCCCCACAATGCAAGCCAAGGCAGCAGCTCCCACCCACACCCCAAGAGACCAGAAGGAAACCAGGCTGCATTTCAACAACAAACAGAAAGCACAGAGCTTTACATACGATTTAAATACATCAACCATGTGAAGATGCTAAACTCCATACAAGAACATCACCAGACTCAACAAAAGAAAAAACTTATAACTGAGGAAACCGAGCTAATAGTCTAATCAGAACAGAAACTTCAAATCTATATACTTAGTATCTTGGAGAGATGTGGGCGGGTATCTATATATCAAATGAGAGCAGATTATTACAAATCAAGAGCTAGCAATTATGAAAAGAAACAGGGAAATTCCCAGGAGTGAAAAATATCAGTATTCAAAAATCTTTCTGGCTATAGTGAAGAGAACGAATTGCAAGGAGGTAAGACACATTTTAGCTGGGTAAGAGATGGTGTGGCTTTGGCTTGGGTGGAGGCAGAGGAAAGGGAGAAGGGTAGATGGATTCAAAATACAGTTTGAATGAAGAGTCGGCAGCATTTGCTGACCTCTACAGCATCTGAGTGTGAGGATGAAGGAGAGGGGTCCCTCTGGGATGATGTCTGGAATGAACACAGAGCTGCCCCGGTTAGAGATGCTCAGGAATTATAATGCATGGCCCCCTGCAGAGACTGCAAAGGCTTCTTTACCCCTCTCCCTGCATCAAAATGAGGTAGCCCTGCCATCATACAATCCTCAAACTGCACCCTTGAGTCTTTCTCCTCTTCCTATCCTTATCAGACACCCAGAGGGCTTGAAAGCAAGAGCCAAGCTGCATCCAGCACTGAAGGACCACTCTATTTATTCCTCCCTGATGTCTTCAGGGAGAGTCTGGTTGGTGAGGGAGGGAAGTGTGACTATTACAAGTTGGGTTCCCTGGAAAGCAGACCCTAAGACGGAGTTTTTTGTGCAGAATGCCGATTAAGGGGTCAACACCTGTGTAAGGAGGAGGAAGCAGTATGCTGAAACAGAAATTGAGCCAAGGTCAAAGACAGCCTTGGTCAGTCCCACAGGGGCAGGGCTTGGGAGATCAAATGGCCCTTCAGAGTTGTTTTAAGGTGGTCTGAGATGGCCAGATCTTTATGTGTCCACATCGATCAGTTATTAGATTTGGGCCCCATGGGCATAGGCATGACATCAGTAAGGCTGCTCTCTGCAGCCCAGGCAACCTCTGTGTGCTAGCAGCACTCTGCACCACAGGGAATACAAGTCCTTATTGAGGGGGATCTAGGTGGCACTGTATGGTGTTCACCATAGTGCCCAATGCCAAGGTAGCCTCTCAAGTGGCTTGAGGTACAGCCTTGTACATGCCACGCTGTACTTTGTATGTACCTGCTCTGAAGTCATTCCTGAACATTATCTCCAACCTTTGGGGGAAATCGGAAGTTCAGAAGCAAGGACAGACCTAATTAAAACCAAAGAGACCGTATATTAAGGTAGAAGAGTAAGGAATGCCTTTACATCAATACATAGTCAGCGTAAAGCTGAAAGCACCTCACCTGTGGCAGACTGCATCATCTAAGAAGAATGTCTGGGAATTTACATTCTGCAGTTCAGATTCTACCAGTTCACAACATAAATATCCTGTTGAGAAAAGCAAGTCTCACTCAGTTGATAAATATAATCCTCTCTGCTGCTTTCATTTCAGTTTTGAGATGACCTGGCTGGCAGTGGGCTGAACCAGTCTCTCAGAACCCTTTGAAGCACTGGATGCAGGCTGATGAGCTGCCATAAATGTCTTTGAGTCCCCACACTGCTCAGGGACTGCATATCATACCAAAGTCTGCCTGTGTGATCTTTTAATTTGTGAATGTAAAAACTGAGGTGGGAGGCAAATACTGATGTTCTCAAAGACCCGTCTTGGCTATTCCGTTCAAATCGGTTCCAGAATCTTCAAAATTCTGCTTCTTCAGCTTACCTCCTGTCTCAGACTGTTTCCCCAGAAGCATCCTAGAGATGAGGATTTGTGAGAAAGTGATGTATTGGGCAGCGTCCCCTGCAGGGAAGTGAGGATGCAAGACGGTGAGAAGGAAACCAAGCAAGGGTGCAATGTCAAGCAAGGTCCCATGCTTGAAGGGTGCCCGGCTGCTCCCACAGAGGAGGATTGGAGACCGAGAGCCCCTCCCTCCATTGGTCAAGGGCCATCTCAGAGGGATGCATGTTTCTAGGTACCCCCCACTCTCTCTGTACACAGGCAAAGCAGATTCCAGAAGCATGAGGGCAGCCCTCTCACAAAGAAGCATGGGTTCTGGATACCGGGAGTAAAAGCAAACTCAGAGCCAAGGGGCATGAAAATGGGAAAGGGACCCAAGGAAATAGAGTAGTGCATCCACCATGAGTAAGTCCCAGTCACTGAGTCAGCACCTGCCGTGTCCAACACCATGCTAAGTATCACGGACAGGAGAGAAGTTACTAGACTTCCCTGCTGTCATCCTTAACGGTCTATTTTCTCTTCCCTAGACACCTCAAACTGGGATTTAAGGTACATAAGCTCCCAGAAATGGCTTCCTGGAATTATGGCCATGAACATCAATGAACTGTTAGTGCCCATAGTTACATCTGAAAAATGACGGCCATTTCAATACACGGTATTAGTTACAATAATAGCAACAGCCAAAATAATAATGTGGCAGAGACTAGCTTGATGCTCATCACATCTCTACCTGGGCACATAGCAAAGTCTTTTATTCCAGTTCCCACCCTGCATCTCGGGTCCTAGTTCTCAACAATGAAACGCTTCCAAGCCAAGTTAAGCAGCCACAACTTTCCAACAAAAACTTAAAGATCCTGTGTTGAAGACAGTGGCAACTTAAAAATGCAAGGGTAGTATCCTTGAGTCGTCAGGTCACCAGAAAGCCACCCAGTCAGGACCATTGACACTAGACTCCGTGTTAGTAAGAAACAAACTTCTGTTAAGCCATCATGATTTCAAAGCTGTTAGCAGTTAGTTTGCTCCAACAGGATGAGCACTAATAAACACAGTGGTAACAACCCGCTGGGTAGTATCATTATTCTCACTTTGTTGGTGAGGAACTTGAGGCTCAAAATGGTCAGAAAGCTAGCAGATGGCAGAGCTGGTATTTAAAGTCTATTTTTTAATCCCTATCCTGCGTTCCTTGGTCATGTAAACCTTGTGTGACTATATTTGATGCTTTAATGGAGCAAAGAGGATAATATTAAAATATTGGGTTTCTTGGGTAGGATATGGAGTGAGGAGGAAGAACACAAAACAGAAAGGCTCCACATGTCAGAAACCAAACTTTGGGCACTCCACAATTTTGCTAAAGACTTCCCTGCCTGCTCACATCTGGTCTGTTCTCCAGTATCCTCACTGTATTAAAGTTGTTTCTTTGTCACATTTTGCTCATTTTTTCTGGTGTGATTCTATCAACTACTTGCTACCAAGGAGAAGAAATGAGATGAACAAAGGGGTATCCCCCAAATCCCGAAGGCTGTGCCTCTCAAGTTCAAGAAGAGAAACCAGAGAACTCTTGTTTAATATGGATGTGTTAGTTGCCATCCCCTCTGCCATCCCCCCATTTCCTTGTTAGTAGAACTCTGATTTTGCTCATCTTATTCCAAGTTACCAAGTCCTTTAGGGAAGGCTAGGCTGCCCTCTTACCCAGGACTGAGAGTTCATGGTTGAAACCAGATAGAACAGAGTAATTTCCCCTGCCAAATAATTGGTTCAGGCATGAGCTGCAATTTGGGCCAATGGAGCTGAAAGTGAAATCTGCTGATGGGGCTTCTGGGAAGGTTTTTCTTGCAAAAAAACAACAATAACAACAAAAAAGCAAAACAAAACAAAAGAAACAAAAGCCACAAGATAAGAATGTTTGCTTTTTTGCCTTTGGACTTGGGCTCTGTGTGTTGTTCCTGAAACCAAAGCATCTTGGGTCCATTAAGAGAGAAGTCTATGAGGATAAGCCAAAACACTGGGGATGGCAGAGTAGAAAAATAGAAATAACCTGGATCTTTAAGACACTGGCAAGCTGGTGAATTAATCAACCCTGGAATGGCCATTCCCCCAGACTTCTTATTATGTGAGATAACAAACCATCTAATTGTTCCAATTGTGATGAATTAGGGTTTCTATTACTTGCAGCCCAATGCATTCCAAATGACTCAACTGGTAATTCGTTCCATGTTCTTTGAGAAGAGCAGAGAAAGGGTTTCTGACTACCGCAACCCCTTTCTTAGTGGCTCAGTCAGCTTTCTAAGTAGATTCTTAGCTTATACCCACCACTCTGATTTGTAATTACCTCTTTCCCACTTCTCTTATTCATGATTCCACTAATCTTAAACCCCACATGTTAGAGAGAGTCTGCTGAATTGCAGCATAACAAATTCTTGCATTTACCTTCCTCCCCTCATTGGCCATCTGCCTATTCTTATGGTTGTAAGCAGGAGAAAGATGTTGAAAACCATGAGTCCTGACAGTGCTTAGTCAAGGGATGGCAAATATTTTCTTGGGTTTCCATATGTGAGTAATTGAAAAGAAAAAGGGGAAAAAGGCTCATTTTTACTAACATTAATTAATTCACACAAGGTCACATTTTACATCATTTTAATTAACTTTCATTGAATTCATGTTCAAAATGAGAGGCAAAAAAAAATGTTCATTAATATAAGTCATGAGGACCCTAGGAATAACAGAAAATTGGAAATTTTTTCCTTCTCCTCAAATGCATGGTGGGGTTTGTAAATTCCTGACTTTTCTCCCTCATATCCCCTTCACGGATGATAGGAAGAAATAGACTTGAAGGCATTAACTCTTTCTGGAAGCCTTTCCCAATACTTCTCACCCCTGCCTGTCTTCCTCAGCCACTGGTTAGGTCCTCCATCCCTGTTAACGCCCTAAAAACTTCCATCTCACAGCCACTACATTATCTTGAAATTAACTATTTACTTCTTCATTTCCCCCACAGTACTGTGAGCTCCCTGCGGGGAAGACCTTGTGCTATTTATTTATCTTCTAGCATGATACCTAGCATATATTAGGTGCTTGAGTTTATTGAGTGAATGAAAGCCAAGGAAACTTTTCTTTGGTTTCATTTTAATTTCACTAAGGATAATTATGTTTATGTTGCTATATTACATTGTATAAAATGGAAATTAAAACGGGAAATTCCTTTGATAATAGCACCAAAGAGCTGCATATGGCAGGGTAGGTGACAGAACACAGCTGGTGGCTGGGCCACTGTCTGAAATGTGGACTTAGGATTTGAGGTTAGTCCTTGTGCCTCACACCTAGGATAAGAGAGGAGTCTTAAAGTATGCCTGGTAGCGCATCTACTCTCTTTTGGGTGGCTTCCAGAGATACTTTTGTTCCATGTTTTGGCTTTTACAACTGTCCCTAAATTAAACAAAGGCATTTTTCTTAGATGAGCTAACAATGAATCTCTAGATACTTGCTCATCTAACGTGTAAATCCCCCACCACTCATTTGTTATCTATCAGAAATCCCCTGTCAGATGAAATTTCATCCCACTAGTGCTTGTTGAGGACATTGATGTGAGCACATTGATATGAAACAAGCCCGACTGCAGAACTGTAAGTCTTTTTTTGGTTGACCCATTTATCTCTTTCCTCATTGTCCACCAGTCACTTAATTCACTGTCCTCCTTGTTCCAACACACCATACGGAATGACCTTTCCCATCCCCATTTGCCACACCAGCATGAAATAAACTGGAGGAAAAAGCAGTAGTCTTCTCATCTTTGGAGAGGAAGCTTTGTATTCAGGAACATTTGAGGCTGATTTTCCCCATGCTTAGATTTACCTCACTGTTGAAATTTGTAAGTGTGTATACAGTGATCTGCTTCTAAGAAAACCCAGTATTTAGATTTCTAAATGTAGACCCAAATGTTATTCATATCACAAAAAGTTTCCCAATTTCAAAGGAGTTGTCCTCCTAGAACTCTTACAAATCAACAAGAATAAGACTGATATCCAAACAGAAAAATGCACAAAATATTTGGATAAGCATTTTCTTTGCAAGGTTAGAGGATCTAACCTTTAAATGGCTAATAAACATAGAATATGCTACATTTCATTATTCATCAGGAAAATGCAAGTTAAAGCCATAATCTAATACCAATAGAGCCCATCATAATAGTTAAAACCGAAAATAGTAAGTGTTGTCAAGGATGTGGAGCAACTGGAACTCCTACACACTGCTGTCGAGTTGCCGAATTGCTACAACTGCTGTAGAAACCGATTTGACAATTTCTGTACAGCTGAGTATGCATATAACCTTGACTCAAAGACTCCACTCTTAGGTATATGCCTAACAGAAATGCACATATACATTCACCAAAACACATGTACTAGGATATACTAGCAGCACTATTTGTTATAGGATAAAACTGGTAGTTACATGAATGCTAATTAATAGTAGGATGGATATCAAGAAATGGTGATACATTCACACAATGGAATATTTTACAGCAATGGACACAAATTTACAACTACATAGAACAACATGAATGAAATTTACAAACACAAAGCTAAGCCAAAGAAGATAGACACAAAAGAGTATAAACTGTATGAATCCTTTTAAATAAAGTAAAACCTGACAAAATTAATCTATGTTCTTAGAAGCCATGATGGTGATTATCCTGAGGGGATAAATGACTGGAGGAAATGTAGAAGTTTAGATTATGTTCTATTTCTTGATCTAAACTGGTTACACAGGTATGTTCAGTTGGTGCACTTTTGGGCACGTGCATTATAGATCAACAAAAAGCATTTTTCAAAAAACATATGTAATTCAATTTACAAAATGCTCATGCCATGTGGAACTTTCTAGAAACATATTTGCTGTCCAGAGTGAAATGTAGTACCTACTTTCAAATGGATTGGGTATTGTCCCTCCCACTATTTTCACTAGTTTATTAATTCTGGAAGCACAGGGACTTGAGTTCAGCGTTAGGGAACAATTTGTATACGCATGACATTGGATTCTGCATTTTGGAGTGTTATTTCTAATTACTCCATGACCACACACTCAAATTGAGAACCAGAGGACAGGGAACATTTTACACTTTCCTACATCTCCAAGCCACCCCTTTCTCAATGCCCAACTGACCGAAGGATTCTTCAGAGGAACACAGCGCTGGGCTGGAGAGAAGGATTGCTTACTCCTCTAACTCAGTCATGGAGAAAGCTCCAAGGCAGGTTCCCTGTCCCTTATAAAGAGAGCATTTATTCCATCCTGGGAGCTCACGGGAAGCATCTCAGTTCACCCGCACACACTGTAACCTAGGCCCATTTTACCGAGGAGAAAATTGGGAGGCATTCCCCAAAGGGCCACATCCCTGGGAAGTGATGAGTCGGCACCAGGAGCCAGCCAGCCTCCACTGGCACACATACTGCCCAGCATTGCCTGGGGAAGCCCTCCCCTGCGATTTTAGTGTTCATAAGTGGCTGCCTTTCTTCTGCAAGTAACCACCTGGGCTGCGGCTGTCCTTGGCCAGCCACCAATGGGTAGCTCTGATGCCCCCTCCTCCATCTTACAGCCTGAGACAATCTATCAGGACTCACTTGCTGGTGGTGCTGGCTCTCCCTAGATCGCGGCGGAGCTCACAACAGCCTCACCGGACTCTGAATCCACCTGCTCTTTCTCTGCCAGGAAAGAAGGGAGGCCCCTGGAGCTTTGCTGGCTTTTCTATGCCAGGTGGAGCCCAGAAGCTGCCCTGATCAGCATCTGTGAGGATCTGCTCAGGGCATGCAGCCCCTGCAGACACTCTCGGGGCTGCCCTGGTTAAAAACGATGGCTGGCCTCCTGAATTTCCCCCAGGCAGCCTGATTGCAGGCTCCACATCACAGCCCAGCTGGTCACAGCTCTCCATCTATTGATCACACCCGCTTAGCACTGCAGACATAATGCTGCTCAGTCATATTCTGGGGAAGGCACAGTGCTACCCGGGGATGTGACTACAGCTCAGCGTGGTGAAATGAGCGGCTGGCCTCAAGCTCAGTCCAGCAGCCTTGTTTCTTCCAGGCCTGCTCAGCCTCACACCCAGGGGTAGCAAGCTTGTCCTGTACCCAGTGCTCTGCTGTTGTCATGGAAATCAGTAAGGACAGCCTCGCAGGTGGTGTCTAAACTGGCATGTCATAGGTGAGGGTGGGAAGAACATGAGTCACTGTGCCCAGGGTCCCCAGTCCCCAGGCCCCAATGTTTAGCCAACCTCCAGTGACAAATTTCTGTACTATCTGCTTCCCTGGGCCTGGGGAAGAGAAACTGCTGCATGATCTCAGCAAGAGTTGCAGAGTTTCAATTTGGCTAGAACCTTCCAGGTCATCTGGTTGGTTGGTGTACATTTATCAATGAGGAAACAAGCCCAGAGAAGTTAAGTGACTTGTCCAAGGTCACACAGCTGTGTAAGTAGAAGTATGAAGGGAATCCAGGCTTCCTAATTCCACAACCCCCGCCACACATGACAGTTCAGGTTTCTTTGAAACCAAGGAATCCCTCTAAGCCGTGGATGGACGACTACAAGAGTGTCTGCTGATCTGTTTCCACAGGGAAGGCTGGAGAGATCTGTGAAAGGACCCTCCAAGGATGATGAATTCTAAAGGACAGAACACCCTCGGTGCTGGCAGAAGGTCACTTGCAGAAAAGTCGAGCAGAAACTCACCTCATTTGGGCAGCAGTAGCAGGGAGGCGAGGGGACACTTTTCTAGTAGTGTCTTGAAGAGCTGCGCTGGTCGGTGGCTACCACGGGGTATCAGGACGCCCAAGGTCCTTCCAGGGGAGGGACAGAAATTGCTGGCTTCTCCCAGCATCTCTGACAGCAGCAGTGGCATTCAGCTCTCCTTCCTGCTTTGCTCAATGTATCACTGGAACCTGAGAAAATCTGTCCTCTCTCCTGGAAGCTTGGCATGTGGAGCAACTGAGGCAGTGGCAGTAGGTGTCACATCTGTAAGGAGCCACCGTGCAGCCTCTGTGGACACCTGCAGTACTCAGAGTGGTCAGAGCAGGGTCACACAATGGCTCATGTTCTGGAGCTGGCATCCCATGTAATTTCCTCCTGTCTTCCCATCAGCCCCAAGCAGGGCCCACGTACCTGCTCCCCTCAACTTCACTGTATTTTCTAGTCCCTTCACTGGGAAGATTCTCCAGGACAGAGCACAGGTTTCTCTTCAGCCACAGTGTCCGGCTAGTCCTAAAGCACATGGCACTTTGCAACTGCAGAGGCAGGTCGGGTGCGGGGAAGGGCGTCGTATGAGGCTGGAGCAGAAAACAAAGGGACTCCGGGGAACGCATGTGATTGGATGTCCTCAGGCTCAGCAAGTCTCCGTTTGCTCTTCAGTGTTGTCGTTGCCTTTCTGCATCTCCCAGTAAAGCCCAGGCCCTTACCTGGCTTCACCTGCCCTCATCTGACTTCATCTGCCCTTACCTGCCTCACCTGCCCTCATTCAGTCTCACCTGACCTCACCTGCCTCACCTGCCCTCACCTGCCCTCACCCAGTCTCATCTGTCCTCAATTGCCCTCACCTGCCCTCGCCTAGTCTCAACTGCCCTCACCCGCCTCACCTGCCTCACCTGCCCTCACCAGCCCTTACCTGCCTCACCTGCCTCACCTGCCCTCACCAGCCCTCACCTAGTCTCAACTGCCCTCACCTGCCTCACCTGTCCTCACCTGTCCTCACCTAGGCTCATTTGTCCTCACCTGCCCTCACCTAGTCTCACCTAGTCTCAGCTGTCCTCACCTGCCCTCACCTGCCTCACCTGTCCTCACCTAGGCTCACCTAGCCTCATTTGTCCTCACCTGCCCTCACCTAGTCTTACCTGCCTCATCTGCCCTTACCTGCCTCACTTGCCCAGGGAGCTCCCAATCAATAACCAATCCCCCAGGTAGGACCCTGCATTATGCCCCAGTGTTCCCTCCTCACCCTCCCCGCCTCATCCTCATTCTCCAGGCATGTGCCCACTCTTGTGGACTTGCGAGGTAACTGGCCGGGTACACGGACCAGTACTGAATACCACGTACAGGTGAGAGCAGTGGCCGGTGACTCTGACAGCATGCCCATTCCCAGCACCTTCCAAAAGTGTCCATCCATCAGTGTTGCAACTCCTGGCCAGGCTCCTTGCCTCTGTGGACCCATTTCCATATGAGAGCTCTAGATCTTTTTCAACAAGAAAATCCATGTCCCACCCCACCCCAAAGACAGTGCTATGACTTTTAGAAGAAAATATTCTATTTGTGAGAGAGTCGAGGCTCTGAAGCCAGAATAGATCTGAGCCCTGGCTTTGCCTGCCCCTCACTGCCTGTCCTCTAACCCTTGGTTTTCTCATCTGTGTTATGGGGGTAAACATGATGTCAACCTCACGGTTTGTGTGAAAGACTAAGTGAAATCATACCTAGAAAGCAGTGGCCCTGAGCTAACTGAATAAATGGAACCAAATGTTTGCTTCTCGTCAAACCTGCGAGCAGGTAGGGCATGTTCTACCATCAAAGGGATAAGATGTGCAAATGGAAGCCCGAGGAGTGGCCTGTCTGGAGGCAGAGGGAGCTCAGGCCATACCAAGAAAGGAACGAGGACGCCTCCAGTCCCACCTCCTCAGCGTCCCCGTTTCTATTCTGTCAGCCTCGGTTCTTCTTTGGTAGGTTTGGAAGATGCAGAGAGGGAGGAGCTATCTTTGTGGCTCACATAGACCTGGCTGCATGCACAAAGCCCAAAATAAAATCATTCCTCAGAGTTTGCCCTAGCCATTGTTTTCTAGGTGAAGAAGTTAGGCCCAGTGACATGCCCGGGGTCACACAGGTGCATAACAGCCTGTTCCCTCCGTGCCCACCTCTGGGCCTGAGGTGCTGTCTGTTTTTTGATTCAGAGACCAGTGCTCTAGGTTGTTCTTGGTTCACTCTTTTGCAGAATCCTGGAATCAGGGGAGCTTCGGGACCTTGTGGTCCAAGGCCCCTCTGGGGACAAGAAGCCCCGCTGGAGCCCCACCTGACCCAAGCTTCTCCTGCCTTCTCCCAAGTCGATGGCTTCGCCTGGTCAAGCCTTGTCCCTATTTTCCACAGCTCTGGTTATCCAGCGACTGTCCTTTTCCTCAAGCCTAAAAGGGTCTCTCTCTGTCAATTTCATCCTGTAGCACTGAGGCTTGGAAGAGGCTCCGGAGAGGGCTATGGTCAGAGCAGGTGGGACCAGGGTTTAACTCATCCTGGATGCATGCAGCCCAGCAAGGGAATATCCAGACTTTGGGTACTACATGTCCAAGAAGTTCCTACTGCAGCATAGCAAAGCCAACCTTCCCAAGTGGCCCCGGTGGCTCAGAATCACAGCCAACCAACCCCCCTCCCCCTGACAACTGTATCAGCTGTGCTGACTTCACGCCCAAACTCTAGCTCTAGAGTTTCCAAAGCAGGACAGAGCGTGCTAGCCTCCAGCTGGAGTCCATGTCACAGGTATCCGATTGCATCTCTATTAAATCCAGCCTGGAGTACTCATCCTGTGTGCCAGCCCTGGAGGGGAGGACGGCAGCAAATCCCAAGAGGATTTTCCTTACCAGAGCTCACAGGAGAATAGACATTCAAGGCTGCTCAAGGAGCAGGTGGCTGCTGTTGTTTTTTGTTGTTTTGTTTTGTTTTGTTTTGAGACAGAGCCTTGTTCTGTTGTCCAGGCTGGAGTACAATGGCGTGATCGCAGCTCACTGCAACCTCTGCCTCCTGGGTTCAAGTGATTCTCCTGCCTCAGTCTCCTGAGTAGCTGGGATCACAGGTGCCCACAACTAACCCTGGCTAATTTTTGTATTTTAGTAGAGACAGGGTTTCACCATGTTGGCCAGGCTGATCTCGAACTCCTGACCTCAAGTGATCCACTGCCTTGGCCTCCCAAAGGCTAGGATTACAGGTGTGAGCCACCACACCTGGCTGCCTGCTGTTGTTTGACAATATTGGGTATTCTTAGGGATCCAACTCTACTTTTTAGGAAACAAACACAAATATTTATTTTTCACAACAGCCAACAATTCTTTCTTTTATAAGTTCACATTCACAACCATTTTCCCACTCTAAAATTGGCACAAATTTGAAAAGCATAATACATAAAGCTGGTGAGGATCTCATAAGATAAACACTCTCATTCACTGATGCCATGAATTTAAATGAGAACAAGCTTTTTAAAAAACAATGGCAAAATGCATTCAGAGTTTAAAGCGTCTATTCCATTTGGCTCCATTCTATACATGCACAGAAACAAAGCAAAAAAAAAAAAAAAAAGGGGGAAAATGCAACCCCCCCCCCCACCCAAATCAAAGAACAAACAGGAGCCTTTCCAGGCTTCAAGTGAAGCAAGGCATGTGTCTCGGCTCTGTGAAATCCCCACCCGTAAGACGTGGGAAGCTCACAGCCTTCACACTGGCTCAAGGGGTTCTCCCCAGTAGGAACCCAGGCTGCTCCTCCTGGGACTGTGCCTCACAGGTAGGCAGCGCTCATAAATCTCAGTGGTTATTATCACTACGGGGGTCCCTAACATCTCAGTGAACCGCCAATGTCGGGGAAACTGAGAAACTGGGAATGCGGCCCCAAAGCCTGTGAGAGACCACATGCGGGCCCAGAGCCTCCCCGCCACCTCAGAAGGCCAGGGAGCCCACAGGCCGAGCAGGGACATCACCAGGGCCCATCCAGCGGACCCCAAGTTGTCCTGTCACTCAGCAACCATACCCCGGCCCCAGGTGACAGAGGAGGGTGGCCCTCAGGCAGAACAGTCTCCCCAGGCCACCAAGGCTCCTCAGCGCTTAGGCCCCTGGCATGATCCCAGAGTCACTTCACCCCCAAGCACTCCGGGGCCCCACGTCCTCTGTCCTCAGCCTTCTCTGCTGGGCTCATTTCAGGTAGGTTTTTTTTTTTTTTTTCTTCCCTTCTCATTTTCTTGCTCCCTCTGAGAGGCTAATGTTCTAACAAAGATGTGCTGCTGGAACGAGGCATTAATTTCAATAGTCACTTAAAAGCAATTGCCTGGGAAATATCTCATTTCCCCATTAAATGCCGGAGAGGAGAAGCCTC
The DNA here is from genome assembly GCF_003255815.1 of Theropithecus gelada. Taxonomy (NCBI): domain Eukaryota; kingdom Metazoa; phylum Chordata; class Mammalia; order Primates; family Cercopithecidae; genus Theropithecus; species Theropithecus gelada. Next base: position 8,654,906 of record NC_037671.1, on the reverse strand, counting down.
GGGTGACTCCTCTCTCCCGCTGCCCGGCCCCCTCCTCCTCTATTCTCCACCCCTCCCTTCTTCCAAAAACTCGTTACAACCTGGACACTATTTCCAGCCCCTGTTCGAAAACGCTGCCCTGGGCAGATGGATGAGCTCACTTGGCCGCTGGCCAGCACATGCCCCTCAGGTAACTTACTCTGTGGAACTCAAGCTGGGACAGACAGGGTGTGTTTCTGGTAGCAGAGACAGGTGGCTCACTCAGTTCTCTGGGCTGGGGACAGGGGCAGGCCGGAGGGGCAGGTGGGCTCCTGAGGTCTCCTTTTGACGCTGGGATGCAGCCTATGGAAGGGATGTACTTCCAGATCCCCCTGGCCTTGCAAGACATCCCACAGATGCCCCTCTCAGGGGAAGCTGTGATCAAGGGCTAGAGCCTGGCACACACGTCATTGTTGACTTGAAAAAGTGGACTGAGCAAGAGAAGGGGTCTCAGTCCTCCCCCAGGCGCCCCTGTGTCTCCCTGCGGTGCCCAGGCCCTGACCACCCCCAACCGAGGCAGGCTCTTCTCTTGCACTCTGTTACCTTGACGAGCTGTCATCTGACCTCCCTCCAAAAAAATTCATGATAACCTTCTCCCAGGGCTAGCTAATAATTATTATTATATTTTAATAATTAATATAATTAATATATAATTATTATATATTAACATAATATAATTACATATTAATGTATACTGATATAATGATTTTTATTAAAAATAAGAGCTGTTTGAAAGCCCTTTGACGTGAGACAGACATCCCTAGCTCTGTTTCATCAGTACCTGTCAGTCTCTGTATGCATAGGTACCATTATCACCACCACAGTCCCCAGTCTACAGAGGAGGAGCTGAGGCCCAGAGAGGCTCCATAATGTCCCCTAAAGCCACACAATCTTGGCCCAAGATTTACTCGGCCCAGGGGTCTGGAGGCTTGATCTCACATGGTCTGTCCATGTAGCTTGCAACACTCAGGAAGTCTCTCTCCAGTAAGGGAGCTCCGAACCCTGGCAGTGAGGCCTTTCCAGTGAGGGGGCGCCTGAGCCCTGGCAGTGAGGAGCTCTCTGTGACCAGGGGACCCGCTCTGCAACCTTCCCATCATTCCACAGCTGCCAGCACCTGTGCCCACTTCTAAGCTTAACCCCAGATGATAAAAGAGACCAGGAGCCAACAACTTTACATACGTCACTTATGAGTCTCAGAACAAACTCACAAAAAAATCTTATTCCCACTTCACAAAGAAGAAGTTGAGGATCGGAGAGGTTAACTCAAATGACAAAGTCACGCAGCTTTTAAGGCCCCTGCTCCTGGCACCAGACTCAGCAGCTTTGATGTTTTCGTTACCTTCCTCCCTGTTTTTATTGAGGGCTTCTGAGGTGTCCTCCCTTCTCCATCTCCTCCCTTCTCCATCTCCTCCATTCTCCTTCTTCTCCATTCTCCTTCTCTCCCCCCTCCTCTTCCTCCTCCTCCTCCTTCTCTTCATTCCTCCTCCTCTTCCTCATTCCTCCTCCTCCTCCTCTTCTTCTTCTTCCTCCTCCTCCTCTTCCTCTTCTTCTTCTCCTCCTTCTCCTTTCTCTTCCTGTTTTTAAATTTAAGAGATGGGGTCCTGCTCTGTCACCCAAGCTGGAGTGCAATGGCGTGATCACAGCTCACTACAGTCTCAACCTTCCAGGCTCAAGCAATCCTCCCACCTCAGCCTCCAGAGTAGCTGGGAATACAGGCACACCTCACCACACCTAGCTAATTTTTAATTTTTTTTTTTGAGACAGGGTCTTTCTGTTGCCCAAGCTGATCTTGAACTCCTGGGTTCAAGTGATCTGCCCCCCCTCAGCCTCCCAAAGTGTTGGGATTACAGGAGTGAGCCACCAAGTCTGGCCAAGTCACCCTTCTTGAACTTTGATTCACCAAGCTCTTCAGTGCAACTTTATACAAGTGTGAGCTCAGAGAGGTGTGTGCTTGTGATTCCTTTGTTCACACACAGCCAAGCTGGCACAAGGAAGTGAAACAGAGAAAGGCGTCAGTGTCTGTGGCCAAGCCCACACAAGGCCACCTAAGCAGGCTGGATGCTGCCCAGGGCTGGGCCACGGTGTGTCCTTTGCAAGTCAGCCAGCTCAGCCCCCGAACCCCATACACACACAAAGACATCGTTCACCCCAGGAGCAGCCCCACAGTGCAAAGGAGCCCACACAGCTGCTAATGGCTGCTCAGGTTCGTCTGAGCTGTCTGGGGTCAGGCACAGCCTCCAGGGGCCTCTGGCCCAGGTTGCATCTTTCCTGCAGAGCGGAAAAACAAAGCACAGTTAAGAAAACCCCAAGAAGGCAGTCAGTTTCCTCCCTTGAGTTTCTGGGGTGGGCTTCCGGCAGAGCTTTTGGAGAACTGACTGTTGCAGTTAAACAATATGTCTGGCAAGAAGCGAGACTTCCTCCTTTCCTGCTGCCTGGCTCGTGGTGCTGCAGCCTCACTTCCGGAGGTGGCAAGAAAGAACTGTGGCGTCTGCAATCTAAGGGATCCCTGGCAGCCCACGGCAGCCAGAGAACCACACCCACTGGAGAACTCTAGGTTCTCTATGGCCTCTTGTTACTGCCAGTGCTTGTGTGGTTTGAGGTGGGTAGTGCAGCAGCCTCCTGCAGCCAGCCCAGGACTGGGCAGCATGGAGCCAGGTAGTTAGTGTAGGAGAGCGAGCCCAGGATTGGAAAGCAAGACTTGGCTCTGTCACTGGGCAACTGGGCAGCATTTTTATTATTTATTTATTTATTTATTTATTTATTTATTTATTTATTTATTTTTGAGACAGAGTCTTGCTCTATTGCCCAGGCTGGAGTGCTGTGGCATGTTCAACCCCTGCCTCCCTGGTTCAGGCAATTCTCCTGCCTCAGCCTCCTGAGTAGCTGGGACTACAGGCACGTGCCACCACAACCGGCTAAATTTTATATTTTTGGTAGAGATGGGGTTTTGTCATGTTGGCCAGACTGTTCTCAAACTCCTCCCCTCAAATAATCTGCCCCCCTTGGCCTCCCAAAGTGCTGGGATTACAGGCATGAGTGACTGTGCCCAGCCTGGGTAACTTTGAAGAAGTTACTTAGCTTCTCTGAGCCTCAGTTTCCTCAACTGTATAATGGAAGCAATAGTGTCCGTTCTGCAGGGCTGGTATGACTAGTAAATGAGAATCCTCATGAGGGCCTGGAAATGACAGCGTCATAATGCAGGTGGTTCTGCTATTACCAGTGACTAATATTTGTTGAGCACTGATCATAGACTAAGTTTGGTGCTGAGCATTTTATATTTATTGTCCCATTTAGTCCTCCTAAAAATCTAATGAGATATGACTATCCCCAGCTTACAAATAAGAAAATTGAGACTCAAAAAGGCCAGCACGTGACCCCAGATAACTGCATAAGGATATGCAGAGAGTGAGCAACAGGAGCCGAAGCCGTGGGCTCACACCGTGCTCTTCCTGCCTCTTAAGCCCATGGCACAGTTGGTGGGTGCTACCTGAATTGAGTGGATGTGCCTGTTGTTTTGAAGTTGGGGTCTATGGCCATACCACCCTGAACGTGCCTGATCTCGTCTGAAGTTGAGGATAGCCATCATCTTTCATTTCAAAATGAAGAAACTGAGGCATTGGGACGTTAAGTCACACATAGCCAGCAAGTGGCAGAGAGTGAAAGGAACCAGCATTGACGAGCGCCTACTGTATGCCAAACACTGTGCTTACTTCAAGATCCTACGATCTGCTGGGTGGTTTTGGAGATGTTGGAGTTTCACTGACTTCCCACACCGCCCTGAAGAGGTCTTATTAGTATTAGCCCCATTTTACAGAGAAGGGAACTGAAGCTCCATACGTGTAATTAGACACTGAAGGCTGTTGATGGATAGGGAAGGAGAGGCTCCCTCTCTGCTTTTAAGGAATGCATGGACAGTTATGATTCTGGCCTGAGAAGGAAACAGAAGGGGCTCTGTGCCCATCTCACATACCCTGCCCCACCCCGAGGGCTTCATGGATCCCACCAGGGAAGGCTCCTGGCTGCCCAACAGAGGAAGGCGTCACTTCAGAAAGGGCTGTCCCCTCAGGCCTTCTGTAGGTGTCCGGTGGGGTCTGAGTGTGTGTGCCCTTCACTCCCTCTTCTCCATTCCCCCCGTTCTCTCTGTGCTCCTGTAATGCCCACTGGACCACTGGAGAGCCCCCATAGAGAGTAAACAGCAGCAGAGCACACAGCCAGCCTCCCAAGGGAACAGGGCTTTCCTGCACTCTCAGGTCTAGTAAAAAGCGAGCTTCCTACAGAAACGCACAGGGAACTGAGATCAGAGTCGAGCGGGCCTGGAAGGATCCCGGGGAACCAACAATGCTGCAAGTGAAGATGGAGGCCGCCCTCGGCAAGCCGTCCTTTCTGGCCCCCGAGGAGCCCTGGGGTGGACCCTGGTCACTCTCTTGAACATGAGACTCTAGTCTTTTTGCTCACTTCCAATATCAGTAAAATAAACTTGAGCACGTATTCCACAATGTGAAGGTTTATTGATTTATAAATTCTATAAATGTGCTACTGAGCTAATAAATGCATCACAATGCAGACATAAAAGTTGGTATTTTACTAGGATAAGAGGAAACCGTAACTAGAATTTCTGATATCTTCTTCCTACACCCCCAGCATTTTGCAGTGTACCCGCTTTGGGCCTTGGGAAAGCGATGTGGAGCCTGCAGAGCCTGGTATTGGGCTAAGGCCTGGCTGCAATGGGACACTGCCCTTCCCTGCAAGAGGCCATCAAGCAAGACATTTGGCACAGGTTTTGGGGTCAGACAGAAGTGGGTTCTGATCTCAGCTCTGCCTCTGAGGAGCAGTGTGGCCTGGGCAGTGACTTACCTCCTGCAGCCTCCGTTTCCTCATTACAAAGTTGGGGAGATAATCTTCCTGTGCAGAGGTGATGAGAGATGATGACCCCAAAGTCACAGCACGGTGCGTGACACAGAGGAGGTGGGGCTCAGTCGATAGTGCTGAATCCTCTGCTTACCAATGAGCTCCCGGTTCCCACCCATGCCAGGGAGGTCAGCAGGCAGCCTGGGGGCCTGAAGGTTCGTCCTAAGGATGAAGTCTAAACGCGGAGAACGGATGACTTGGGAGAAACGTCCCCGCAGCTCCTCCTTGGCTCTGGGCAAGCCTTTCCCATGAGTGGTAAGTCGCGTTCCTACGGCTCCAGGTAGAATTCCACAAAAAGAAAGATATGCATACACAATTTTTATTTCATCCCTCTTCTGGCATCCTCCCAATTCGCTCACACATGCTTGTGAGTCCCTTTGGTGACTTAGAAAGCACAGTAGAGCCAGCATAGTCATTCTGCAGCGGTAGAATCTATTTTTAGCCTGGAATAGCCCCATGGACAGGAGACCTGTACTGGCCCCCATTAAGGGAACTCCCCATCCTATGCCATTTATCAGGACTCACACAGCCCTCATGAGGCCACCAAAGAGACAGGACACCTCCCAAGTCACAGCTGCAGCCCTGAGAGGGACACGTACAATTTTGCCCCCTGGAGGCAGCCTCTTCCTGAGTGGCGGACTGTTCCGTCATCAAGCTGTCCGGGGCAAGATGGAGGAAGCCGCTGTTGACCGCTTCACCCACGCCCCAGAGAGGTTCTGAGGCGCTCCTGTGGCCTGGGACAGACTGTCTCTGTGAACAGCAGTCCATGGCCAGGCAATCACAGAAACATCTCCCCTGGAAGACCCGCATTCAAAGGACCACCAAATTAAACTCCCACTTCACACTGAGGGGGAAGTGATAAGTCATGGGGGCGTGGTGCAGAGAGATTGGGCCTACAGGTGGAGGAGGCCTGCAGCGCTTCTCTGGGAGGGGCAGCCTGCTCCCCTGGGAACCAAGCCACTGTTCTCTCCAACACCCCTACCCCAGAGGACTCTGTGTCTGAGCTTTCTGTGCAAGTATCAGCTTCCACTGCGGCTGCAGCAGGCACGTTGTTGGAGAGCCCGGCTGGGTTCAAGGACTCTTCCCTGGTGCAAGCCTGGGTTGCAAAGATCATGCCTGTAGGGGCTGGGATAGATGCCCTCTTATTAGCCATGCACCCTAGTTATTCCCTTCCCCACCTCTTTCCTGCCCTCCCCTTCTTTTCCCCTCAGAAGTGAAAGTGCTGGTAGCGGTCATCAATGTCCTTACAGAACATTTAGCTCAAAGTTGCATAATCTTTAACTTTCCCCAGGCCCCAGCCTGTCGGTCTCCACACCAGCCACTATGAGGACAGGATGAATTCATTTGCAGAGGACAAGCACAAAACCTCCGGTAGAAAATAAAATGCAATGTACCATAGTAAATGGGAGCAGCTTTAAAAAAAAAAAAAAAAGAGCACAAAATCCATTGGGGACCCCGTTGCTATAGGAACTGGCATTACAGCTTGCTTCCGATAATGAATAGAGGGTTTTGCTATTACAGTATTCTGGAAACTTCGCTTTCCCCTGTGCTGCACTGCAGAATGCAGCATCCTCTCCCCATTCATAAATATTTCATGACCACCGGCTGCTGCGTTTCATCACCGCGGATAGCACTCGGCCTAATCCACCCCTTGCCAAATTCATGTTGTCCTGTCAGAGAGCAACTTCCATTTCTTCCTCTTTCTTCTGCAGTCTTCATTTATCTGGTTTGAAGTTCTTTACATTCCCAAACCCAGAATGGTGGCTTTCATTGTGGCTTTGTCTTCAGACGCTGAACATCTCTTTCCTGTGCCTGTCTTATTTTCCTGAAGGTTCCGTGGGCCTCCCCCAGGGGCACTGGTTCTGCTCAGGCCCTTCCTGCCCTCTGCACATCTGCTTTGATGGAGTCCTGGGAGGATACTGGGCTTTTGAATTCTGGTGCCTCAACGTGCTGGCTGAGCCTCTGTTCCCTTATGGTTGAGAGGAGATGCCACCTGCCCTGCAGGGTTGGAGAGAGAGAGCCAGATAAGATACAACACATGTAAAGTAACCATCCCCCCATGGGTGGGCTCAAATGGTCACAGTGGCTGCTGGTGTTAGTTTGTTCTCTTATATCTCTTGTTTTTGTCTAGATAAAATAAAATTTGTAACTTTTTTTAACTGACAAAATTGTATATATTTGTGTGTACAGTAAGTTTTGATATGTTGACACATAGAATGGCTGATCCAAGCTAATTAACCTGTGCATTACCTCACATACATTTTTGCGATGAGAATATTTAAAATACACTATTAGCAATTTTCAAGTATGCCATATATTAACTATAGTCACCACGTTGTACAATAGATGTCTTGAACTTCTTCCTTCTGTCTAAATGAAAATTTTAGTCTTTTAATCAACATCTCCCCAAGCCCCCCAAGCCCCTGACCCCTGGCAACCACCATCCTATTCTTTGTTTCTATGAGTTTGACTTTTGTTTAGATTCCCCATGTAACTGGGATCATGCTGTGTTTGGTTTTCAGTGCCTGGCTTATTTCACTTACCTAATGTCCTCTAGGTTCATCCATGTTACAAAGGACAGGATTTCCTTCTTTTTAGAGGCTGAACAGTATTACATTGTGTATATACATCATATTTTCTTTATCCATTCATCCATTGATGGATACTCCCATCTGGGCTACTGTGGAAAATGTTCAATGACATGGGAGTGCGGATATCTCTTCCACATACTGATTTCATTTCCTTTGGATATATCCCCAGTAGTGGGATTGCTGGATCATACGGGAGTTCCATTTTTAATTTTATGAAGAACCTCTATATTGTTTTACACAATGGCTGCACTAACTTACATCTCCACCAAATGTGCAAGGGTTCGCTTTTCTCCACATCCTTAGCCATCCTGGCAGGTGTGAGGCGCTATCTTGTTGTGGTTTTAATTTTCATTTCCATGATGATTAATGATGAGCATTTTCTCATACACCTATTGGCCATTTGTATGTCTTCTCTTGAGAAATGTCTATTCCGGTCCTGTGTCCAGTTTTTAATTGATTTACAGATGTTCCTTGACTTACGATGGGGTTATGTCCCAATAAACTCACTGTTGGTTGATAAGACCGTAAGTCAAAAGTATTTTTAGGCCAGGCAGTGTGGCTCATGCCTGTAATCCCAGCACTTCGGGAGGCTGAGGCAGGCAAATCACTTGAGCTCAGGAGTTTAAGACCAGCCTAGGCAACATAGCGAAATCCCATCTCTACTAAAAATACAAAAATTAGCTGGGCATAGTGGAGCATGCCTGTGGTCCCAGCTACTCAGGAGGCTGAGGTGGGAGGATCACTTGAGCCCGGGAGGTGGAGGTTGCAGTGAGCCAAAATGGAGCCACTGCACTCCAGCCGGGGTGACAGAGAGAGACCCTGTCTCTAAATAAATAAATATTAAAATTTAAAAGTGTATTTAATGCACCTAATATACCCGGCATCACAGCTTAGCCTGGCCTACCTTAAGTGTGCTCAGAACTTTCATTAGCCTATGATCGGGCAAAATCATCTAACACAAAGCCTATTTGTGTTGAACATCTCATGTAATTTATGGAATACTGTACCGAAAGTGAAAAACAGAATGGTTGTATGGGTATGGAAGTACGGTTTCTACTGAATGCATGTCACTTTCATATCATCATAAAGTTGAAAAATTATAAATGGAAACATCATAAGTGGGGGACTGTCTGGATTTGTTCCCTTGCTGTTTAGTTGAGTTGCTGTTGCTTTAACTTTAAATAAATAAATAAGCTTCTTTCTCCTTGCTGCCCTAGTGGAGGGGCTAGCCGGACAGCACGTTCAAGCTCTATGGCCCGGGATGATCCCAAAGAAGGCTCTTCACAGGAACATGGAGAAAGGCCAAACCCTGGCCCTGCAGACACTGAGCTGTGGATAATGCTGTGTAATGGTGACAGGGATGGCCAGGCATGGTGGCAAACTCCTGTAATCCCAGCACTTTCGGAGGCCGAGGTGGGTGGATCACCTGAGGTCAGGAGTTTGAGGTCAGCCTGGACAACATGGTGAAACCTCATCTGTACTAAAAATACAGAAATTACCCAGGCATGGTGGTGGGGGCTGTAATCCCAGTGACTCAGGAGGCTGAAGCAGGAGAATCACTTGAACCGGGAGGTGGAGGTTGCAGTGAGCCAGGGTCACGCCACTGCACTCCAGCCTGGGCAAAAAGAGTGAAACTCCATCTAAAAAAAAAAAAAGGTGACAGGGACAAGTCCTGAGCTAGAGGAAGTGGCAAGTTGATTCGTGTGCATTTAGTACAGAAACAGTGCTTGGCGTCACCTTCTCCCAGACTCAGAGCCTGGCTCTCCTCCTTCTTGCCTCCCCTAAGCACGCTTCAAGGCTCAGCTAGTGAACATTAGTGAGCCTCACTCTGAGAAGTTAGTGAGCTTCACTCTGAGAAAACGCACTGATGGTGGGCGTGGAATGGAGCCTTCTGCTCTCCTGTCAGGGGAGCAGCATCTGGAGAGGATGGCTGGTGGCTTGAAGCCCAGTGCTGCTGCTGGGTCTTGAGTACCGTCCTGTGGGTGACTCGGGGCGATTCTCCCCTGATTCTGGGCTTGTTTCCTTCCACCTCCCACAAGACCACAAACACACCACGCTGTTGCTCACCACCAGGCCCGTCCAGCCTCGGGGCCTGTGATAACAGGGGAGAGTCCTCCCGGACACCTCCTCGGCAGCCTGCTCTGGGGCACGGTGGTTGTCCCCCTCGTCCCCATTCCTTACCTTCCTCAGCACCACAGAGACTCAGGGGCCGTTGCCTTTTGAAGCCGCGTCCTGAAGGCAGCCCTGAACACCCATCATCCCATGGGCAGTTTCTCTCACAGGGGACAGATGCATAGAGCAGGCCCAGGGGCCAGAGCAGGCCAGGTGGGTTCAAGGATGGCAGGAGCCAGAGGGGTCAAAACTAGAGAGATTGAATCCTGCCATGACGTCTCAGCAAAAGTTCAGAGCAGAAGACAGAAGCCCCCGCCAAGAGCGTTAGAAACGGTGAGATTTCCGCTTGAAACGAGGAACTGGAAGCAGAAGGTGAGGTGGGATTGAGCACAGAAGGTCCAGCCAATGGGCAGGGATACAGGGATGCGTCATTGTCTCTGCTAAGGGGCTAGAGAGGGTCAAGCTAGTGAACGCCACGAATGCAGAGGGACCTCAACCGCTGAGACTGCATTTCTCCCACTGCCTTGAGCTCCTCCTTCAAATCCAGCCCGCGTCACACATGCTGGCTTGGCGGTTTGAGCTCCAGAAACCTCCCACCCGGGTCCTCCCGTCATGGCAGTGGTGGCCAATGGGGAACAGTGTCTCTACTGGCCAACCTGCCAATAGAGACTGGCAGACTCCCCAACCTGCCCCCAACAGTTCAGGACCCTGTTTGACAGCGCTTCCAGCCTTCTGTGCAGACTGAGGAGGAAGCTGATCTGAGATTCAGCGCTGGCTCCTGAAGCCCCAAGAGCACTAGTGCTATCTGACATTCTTCTCTAAACCCCTTGACCAATGAGGCCAGGGACCTCAGTGCAGCCTCACCCTCCTGCCCCTGGGGACATCTGCTGGAATCCTCTGCTGCTCTGATTCTGCCAGCCCCTGCCTGCAGGGAGTTCATACAGCCCTCGAGGAACCTGGGCCCCTGGGTACCTATGCACAGCCCTAGGGGAAGGACCCTCTGCGGGGCAGTGTGTGGGAGCCTCTCCTGTGGGTTCTCTCTCCTGGCCTCCTGGCCTGTTCTGGTTTCCGGGACACAAATTCAAACCCCTGCCCACACTCATCACCACTTCCTTCCCTGCCCATCTTTTAAATATCATCATGCAATAAAATATACATAATATAAAATGTGCCATCGTAGCCATTTCGAAGGACATCATTGAATGGTATTGAGCACGTTCACGTTGTTGTGCAGCCATCACCACCACTCAGCTTCAGGACTTTTTCACTGTCCCAAACTGAAACCCTGAACCCATGAACACTAACGCCCCATTCCTCCCTCCCTCTAGTCCCTGGCAACCACCATGTCACTCGCTGTCTATGAATTTCACAATTGTAGGTGCACATGTGAGTGGAATCACGGAGAATTTGTCTTTTTGTGCCTGGCTCATTTCACTGAGCAGTACGTTCTCAAGGGTCATCCATGTGGCAGCGTGTGGCAGAATTCCCTTCCTCTTTAAGGCTGAATGTATTTCATTGTCTGGATAGACCACATTTTGTTTATTCATTCGGCCTTCAGTGGACATACGGGTTGCTTCCATCTTCAGGCTATTGTGAGTAATGCTGCCAGGCACGTAGGTGTACCAATATCTGTTTAAGCCCCTGCTTTCAGTTATTTTGGTTGTATACCCAGAGGTGGGATTGCTGGATCATATGATAATTCTATGTTATTTATTTTGAGAAACCTCAAAACTGTTGTCCACAACGATTGTACCGTTTTACATTCCCACCGACCGTGCATGAGGGTTCCAGTTTTGTCATGTCTTCAATGCCTGTTATTTTCTGTTTATTTTTAGCTATGGCCATTCTAATGGGTGTGAGGTGGTATCTCGCTGTAGTTTTGATTTGCATTTCTTAATGATTATCGAGGTTTAGCCCCTTTTCCTGTGCTGAATGGCTATCTGTCTCCTTTGAAGAAGGTCTGCTCAAGTCCTCTCTCTGCTTTTTCACTGGGATGTTTGTGTTTTCATTGTTGACTTTTTGGAGTTGCTGCCTATTTTAAAGCTCTTTGTAGCAGGCATCATCATGAATGAGCCCTAATAACCCCCAGCCACTGACCTTTGAGAGTCCTTTTGGAGTCTGACCTCTGCAGCCATGTCTCATTAATCGTGGTCATCTCAGCTGCTCTTGTTGCAACCTTCTCCAGGTCTCTCCTCTTCCTCTCCAGCAGGAGTAAGAAGCACATGGTGTTTTTTCCGTTCTGGGCTCCCAGTGGTTCCCTTTGTGCAGGACAAGTGATGTGCTATTCCTGGGACCTCCCCTCCTGCTGGGGTTCCAGCAGCATCCTGGGTCAATGACCTCTGCAAACCTTCCACAGAATTCCTCTAATGCCTCTTCCTGGGTCAGAGCAGACAGCTCAGTGCCAAACATTTCATGATTACTGCTCCAAAGATCCTGCACCACACGTGCTTCAGGGATGTTCCAGGGGCAGAGAAAGGAAGCGTGCACTGGAGGTGTTATCTGGATTCATTACCACCATCATAAAGATTGAGTACTTACCTGCCAGGTTGCACAGTGTTCAGTGCTGGAGCGCATGTGAATGTCTACGATGCGTTGCCCACTGGGCCAAACCCTAGTTCCCAAGGCCTTCCTTGAGTGACTTCAGCTCATTTCTGGAAAGTTTCAGTGACGCCACTTTGCAGCTCCAGGGAGACTTTCTGGAGAGTCAAAGCAACGAAAGGCAGAGAAAGCAAGAGAGAAAGTAGAAGGAGGGGAGGAAGAAGTGGAAGAGCAACAGATTCCTTTTTCACTCTCAGACTTCCTCCTCTCTCCCACTCAGAGCCCCACACTCGTTTGCTTAGAAGTTGCTTGCTCGGCTGCCCTGGATTCAGTGGCTCCAAGCTCCACTCAGGACGAGGGAAACCTGGGAGAGCCCAAATGCTTAGGGTCTGACTTTCAAGGAAGATGATTTCCCCTAACATTGGGGCATCTGAGCATTCGTAGGTTAGCTCCTCATCTGAGAGCAACTGCCTCTCTTGGGGGAAGACATTTGTCCTTCAGAGTTGGCCTGGGGAGGGGGAGGAGGGTAGGCGGAGGGAGGGGAGGGGAAGGAGAGAGCAGGGAGGGCAAGGACAGAACACAGGTGGGAGGAACAAGGGGGAGGAGAGTAGGGAGACACTTAACACCATTTGGAGAGGAGCTACAGTGCCTCGCACACAAGACACATCTGAAGACTGAAAGGCTGGCCCCAACAGATCTTATGAAATGGGGGGGTTTCTTCTAGGATCACTGCCCACCCTATCCCCATGTCATCTGTGGAAAATAAGGCTCAACATGTCGCCTTTGGGACTCTACAAGTTTCTCAGAAGTGCCTGAGGCACCAGGTCATCAAGCAGGGGATGTCACATGGCGGGGGCCTGACCCTCCAGCCCACTATCCAAGGAGAGCTACTCAGTTTATATCTGTTCAATGTGTATTAAAAAGACATTCTGGGGTTGGGCTCCGTGGCTCACACCTGTAATGCCAGCACTCTGGAAGGCCAAGATGGGCGGATCACAAGGTTAGGAGTTCGAGACCAGCCTGGCCAACATGGTGAAAGCTTGTCTCTACTAAAGATACAAAAAATTAGCCAGGCATGGTGGCAGGCGCCTGTAATCCCAGCTACTCAGGAGGCTGAGGCAGGAGAATTACTTGAACCCGGAAGGCGGAGGTTGCAGTGACCCGAGATTGCGCCATTGCACTCCAGCCTGGGCAACAGGGCAAGACTCGTTCTCAAAGAAATAAATAACCACTGCTTCAACATAAACACACAGAGGACTGGCCTGGACTCCACCCCACCCCCCACCAAGGACCCCTCCACCTCAGACATCTCCTGGTCTTCACCCTGCCCCAGGCAGACAGTGACAGATGTCCACTCTGTTAGCCGTAAGGAACTGGCTAGGTCAAGCTGGCACAGAAGGAAGGGACTTGGATCAAGTTCGTGTTCCTCACACCAAGAACTGTTGCCCCTGGGAGCTGGGAGAAGTTGGAATTGATTGGAATGCCCAAGGTGGCTTGACTGGGCCCAGGGATGCTCAAATTCATTAAAAGGAGACCTTCCGGGGCCTGTTGTCAGTCAAAGGGAGTGAAAAAGGGCTGATGTTAACTTCATATAGAAACTCTCTAGAAAAATGAAATTGATTTTTCTAGAAATGAAAATAAAAATGTTTCATAGGCCAGGCGCAGTGGCTCACACCTGAAATCTCAGCACTCTGGGAGGCTGAGGCAGGAGGATCACTTGAGCCCGGGAGTTTGAGACCAGCCTAGGCAACATAGGGAGACCCCATTTCTACAAAAAAGTTAAAAAAATTAGCTGGGCGTCTGTAATCCCAGCACTTTGGGAGGCCGAGGTGGGAAGATCATGAGACCAGCCTAGCCAGCATGGTGAAACCCTGTATCTACTAAAAATACAAAAAGTCACGGTGGTGCCAACCTGTAATCCCAGCTACTCAGGAGGCTGAGCCAGGAGAATCGCTTGAACCTGGGAGGTGGAGGTTGCAGTGAGCTGAGATTGCACCACTGCACTCCAGCCTGGGTGACAAAGCAAGACTCCATCTCAGAAAAAAAAAAAAAAAAAAAAATTAGCTGTGCGTAATGGCATGTGCCCGTAGTTCCAGCTACAGGCTGAGTCAGGAGAGTCACTTGATCATTTGGGCCCTTAGGTTCATCGCTGCAGTGAACCATGATCACACGACTGCACTCCAGCTTGGGCAACAGAGCGAGTCTCTCTCTCTCTCTCTCTCTCTCTATATATATATATATACACACACATGTGTGTGTGTGTGTATGTGCGTGTGTGTATTTATATACATACACACACACATATACATATATACACATACACACACACACATATATATATAAATTTTTAAAAAGAAATGTTTTATAAAACGTAACAAATACTTGGTCATTTAACCATTTTCTTACTGCTCTCAGAGTCTGAATGTCTCTTGGTAGAGAAGCTGAGTAGAAATCTGCAGAAACTCGGGAATCTGGTGTCAGCCTCTGAATTGGTGATGCTCAACACCGGCTGCACTTGAGGACCTCCCAATGGGTTGGCTAACACTTTGTTCAAGCCCAACCCTCACCGAGTCTGGTTTAAGTGGCCTGGGTGGGGGTGGGCACAGGGATTTGTTAAATGCTCACCAGATGGTTGCAATGGGCAGCCTGGGTTGAGAGCCATCAAGGCAAAGTAAAAGTTGCGTTAACTTCCAGCAGCCACACCCCTTATTTATGAAAGGAGTTGAAAACCTTTTCCACACAAAAACCTGCACGTGGATGTTTAGAGCCACTTTATTAATATTTGCTAAAACTTGGAAACAATCAAGATATCCTTCAGTAGGTGAGGGGATAAACTGGGGTACATGCAGACAATGGTATATTACTTAGCACCAAAGAGAATTGAGCTGCAAAGCCATGAAAAGGCATGGGGGAACCTTAAATGCATATTACTGAGTGAAAGAAGCCAATCTGAAAAAACTGCATACTGTACGATTCCAACTGTATGACATTCTGGAAAAGGTGAAACTATGAAGAGGGTAAGAAGATCAGTGGTTGCCAAGGGGGAAGCAGGAGGAAGGGATGAATTAGTAGGTTACAGAGGCTTTGTAGGGCAGTGAGACTACTCTGATATTATAATGATGGATACATGTCATAATGCATTTGTCAAAACCCATAAAATGCCCAATGCAGAGAATGAACCCTAAAGTAAACCATGGACTCTGGGGGATAGAGATGTGTCAATCTTGGTTCATTAATTGAAACAAACACGCCACTCTGGTGGGGGATGTTGATAATGAGGGAAGTTGTGTGCGTGTAGGGACAAAGGTACCTGGGATATGTCTGTACTCTGCTCAATTTTTCTGTGAACCTAGAACTGCTCAGAAAATGAAGTCTGTTTTTAAAAGAGAAAAGCTATGACTCTCTTCTCCTCTCTGTTCGAAAAACAGCCACATCTGCTCGTGCAGTGTCAGCCTCATCCAGGATACAATGGTGAAAGTCTGAGTCAATGGATTTGGCCATATTTGATACCTGGTCACCAGGGCAGCTTTTAACTCTGGCAAAAAGGACATTGTCATCATCAATGATCTCTTCATTGGCCTCAACTCCATGGTCTACATGTTCCAGTATATTTCATGGCAAGTCCAATGGCATAGTCAAGGAAAGAGAACAGGAAGCTTGTAATCAATGGGAAGCTCATCTCCATCCTCCAGGAGCAAGATCTCGCCAACATCAAATGAGGCAACTCTGGTGCTGAATATGATGCAGAGCCCACTGGTGTCTAGCACCATGGAGAAGACTGGGGCTCACTTGAAGTAGCCAAAACTGTCATCATCCGTGCCCCTCATGCTCTTGTGCAGATTCCATGTTTGTGATGGGTGTGAACCATGAGAAGTATGATTTCTCTTCTGGAGATTGTCAGCAACGCCTTCTGCACCATCAAAGTTTGGCACCCTTCGCCAAGGTCATCTATAACTATAGTCCATGCCACTACTGCCACCCAGAAGACTGTTGGAGAAACTTTGGCATCACTGCTACAGAACATCATCCCTGCGTCTACTGGTGTGGCTGAGGCTACGGGCAAGGTCATCACTGAGCCAGATGAGAGGCTCACAGGTATGGCCTCCTGTGTTCCCACCCATAAGAGCCATGTTGGTCATGGTTTTCATCTGCCATCTGCAGAAAGCTCTGAAATGTGATGGCATGAGAAGATGGTGAAGCAGGTATCGGAGGGCCCCCTCAAGGGCATCCTCAGCTACACTGAGGACCAAGTTGTCTCCTCTGACTTTAAGAGTGGCACCCGCACTCTTCTACCTTCAATGCCAGGACTGGCATTACTTCAATGGCCACTTTGTCAGGCTCCTTTCCTGGGATGACTTTGGCAGCAGCAACAGGGTGGTGGACCCTATGATCCACATGGCCTCCAAGGAGTAAGACCCCACGACCACCAGCTCAACCAATAGCACAAGAGGAAGAGTGAACCCCCAGCTACTGGGGAGTCATTGCCCCACTCAGGCTTCCCAAAGTCAGTTTCCATTCCAGACTCCTGGAGGAAGGGGAGGGGCTTCGGGAGCTCCAGCTTCTCAGGCACTATCAATGAAGTTGATAAGGCCACATAACTTAACATGGGCAAGAGTCCTCTCACATGACTCATGGTATTGAGCATTTGGTTAGTAGAACAGAAGATCGGTCCACTTTCTAAAGATTTTAATCATGTGTATACTGATAAAAGTGAAATCATTACAGGTGGTCATTGGTTGATGTGATACTGTGGTGTCTTTTGATGGAAGTGCTGCCATAAACTTTTCCCTCTGGCCAATCCCCAAGACCAGGCTGCTCCAGAGGGACTTTTGAGAAGAATAAGACTCCAAAGACATTAAGAATCCCCCAGTTCAAAGAAGCCCTCCCTAGCTCAAAGTTGCCTAGAATTCCAGCCCTCTCCTCCCAGGCTTTATGGGGCTGGTGTTCCTGGGAGCGTCAGTGTGAGTAGCTACGCACCTAGTGGGATTGTGTTGCACCTGTTCCTGACAGCAGGTGTGATAGGAAACAGCAAGATGAAGGGCAGCACCCAGGCATGTGGGGGTGAGAAGGCACTGGTACATCCCTCCCACCTGGGGCTTGCTGTAGGAGAGGCATGGTCTCCAGAGGACCCCTCCCTTCACCAGCATGCAGGATGCTTGGTCAGTCCTGAATATTACAGCCAAACCCTAGCCAGGACCCCTGCCACCTGAGGCAGAGGCTGAGTGTGTGAGGATGGAGTTCCCATAGCCTGCTGGCAAACTCTTTGAGATCACACACATCCTAAGAGCAAAGGAAAAGAATCCATGCCAAAATCCATGCTAGCCTATGTCCCTCTCTTCTCAAAACTGCTTTGGGAGCTTTAGTTCTTGTAGAAACCACACTTTGCGGATCCAATTTCAAGACTTGCCACATGTCCCTTGTAAATAAGGATGTGCATTTCTCAAGCCTGAACAGTTTGTACAAAGGCCACAGTTGGTCATTCCAGGGACAGTGTCAAAAAGGCGGGTGGTCTTCCTGAGAAGCCAAGGGGTGACACACCCCTGCAGGGGTTCATTCTATGCATGGCACATTTAAGTCAAAGCTCTCCACACACAAGGTTCAAAGGAACAAGCTCTGGGATATTTTTCAGACCAGCAAAGGGTTCCCATGATGTGGGCAACTCACATCCTTGGAGGCATCAGCAGGGTTGGCTGGGATGCAGGCTGCAGCTTGTGCTGGAAGTGATATTCACTCTCAGAAGGAAACCTGGACCACTTCTCCCTTTGAGAACGTTGGAGTGTGGTGGAAAGAGCTGGATGTCCAGAGTCATGAGACCTTCTGGGTACAACCCTATGGTCATATCTTCATCTCAGAGCAAATGCAAATACCCTGTAGTGCCTGTCACCCTGGAGGGTATGAGGATCAGAGGAGGTGCTTTGGAAACACCTTGAAACTGTATAGTTTTTTGGATATAAACCTGATACTCTCTGATCTCCCAGTGGCCCTTTGGGAGGAAATGGGATCACTGTTGAACCCAATGCAACTCTCAGAGAAGTCAAGACACAGGGTAAATTGGTTGTAGAGGCCACTTGTGCCCGTCCCACACATCACAGCTGCGATCCTTCTTTTGGGTTGCATGATGCAAGTCTCCGTGGCTTCCAAAACAATGAGTCCTCCAAGGTCAGATGTATTTTTAAATTTCTCATCAGAGTTCTTTGAGAAAGGGAACGTTGTTGTCAGCATCTCTTTTTGCAGAGGATAATTAATACTACTGATAAAATTGCTGGTTCTGTGAGTAGACCCGCCGTGATGCTGGGATCACATGACCCTGCAGGCCTTTGAGTCACTGGAAGCCGTTGCCTTCCGGAGGGAGCCTTGCACCCCAGGGCTGTGCAGGAGGAAAGAGGGAGCCCATGGGAGCAGGGTCACATTGTGAAGGGCCAGCCAACCCCTCGGACGGTCCTGCTTCCCCCGAAGACACATGACAACACTCCTTATAAATAGGCTCCTCCCGCTCAGGCAGTTGACAGTTTCAAGAAATCCGTTAGAAGAAACAGGCAGAGCTGTGATGCTGGCAAAGTTCTAGGGCTTTTTTTTCCTCCCCATTTTAACTGTTAAAATTTATCTCCGACATTGCACAAACGAATGAAATCAACAGCCTCTTATCAGATCCCAGATCTGTCAGCCAATGTCTACCAGCCACTTGGAGCCAAAAGCCTCTTAGCACATGTGTGACTTGAGCTGAGAAGGGACCGGGACAGGAGCGCAGGCAGCTTTGTTCTGGCATCCTCGTTCCCAAACATTTGCTCATTTAGAGCCCAGGAGGCAGCAGTGCCTCCACTGCCTCCGATCTCGGTTCTGTGGGCTTCCAGACAGGGTTCAAGCACCTCCCTGACAAGCCTTCATCTCTTTCTTCAGTTACCAACCACCACCCATGGCCGTAGGGGCCAGTGGCCAAATTCTGTGCTGTCCTCCTAGCCTTTCATGCATGCCCAGGTCTCCATGGGGTGGGAAGAGTTAGAGGTGCTGCTGTGAACCCACAGTTGCCTTAAATGGCTTAGGCTGAACCAGGGAGAGAAAGAAGCCCAGCATTCCCTGGGGCACGGTCACCCTGGCACCCACCTTGGGCTGAGCACTTTCATGACTGGAAGCTTTGGAGAGCAAGTCCTTGAGCAGTACCTCTGGCTGGGCTGGCTCCAGGAGTTTCTGATCCTGGACAGATCCCAGTGTGCATCTCTCCAAGACATGTCTGTTCCCATGATATCTGGAGGAAAGCGACATAAGACTTAACGTAAGTTCCCCTAGAGTTCCTCTGGGTTAATCTATTTATGTATTCCTGGGGTCAGCACATGAAAACTACCAATAATAATAAGTACCACGCATGGGCCATCTCCCATACACCAGGCACTTTTTATACAGGCATAGCTGATTTTATTGCACTTCGCTTTATTGTACTTTGCAGAGATTGCATTTTTTACAAACTGAAGGTTCATGGCAACATGGTAAATTGGTTGTAGAGGCCACTTGTGCCCGTCCCACACATCACAGCTGCAATCCTTCTTTTGGGTTGCATGATGCCGGTCTCCGTGGCTTCCAAAACAATGAGTCCTCCAAGGTCAAATGTATTTTTAAGTTTCTCATCAGAGTTCTTTGAGAAAGAGAACATTGTTGTCAGCGTCTCTTTGGCATTGAGCAAGCCTATAGGTGCTCACTTCCTGTCTCTGTGTCACATTTTGGTAGTGTTTGCAATATTTCAACCTCTTTCCTTGTTATTATATCTGTTATGCTCATCTGTAATCAGTGATCTTTGGTGTTACTACTGTAATTATTTTTGGGCACGAGAAACCACACCCATATAAGACAATGAATTAATCAATTAATGTCGTGTGTGTTCTGACCGCTTCACTGAGGCTGTTCCCATCTCTCTCTCTCTCTCTCTCTCTCCTTAAGTCTCGCTATTCCCTAAGACACAACAATATTGAAATTAGACCAATTAATATAACCCTACAATGGCTTCTAAGTATTCAAGTGAAAGAAAAAGTGGTATGTCTCCCAACTTTAATGAAAAGCCAGAAATGATGAAGCTTAGTGAGGAAGGTATGTTGAAAGCCAAGAGAGGCTGAAACCTAGCCCTCTTGTGCCAAAGAGGCAGGCTGTGAATGCAAATAAAAAGTTCCTGAAAAAAGTTAAAAGTGCTACTGCAGTGAACACACAAATGATAAGAAAGTGAAACAGACTTATTGCTGATATGGAGAAAGTTTGCGTGGTGTGGATAGAAAATCAAACCAACCACAACATTCCCTTAAACCAAAGCCTAATCCAGAGCAAGGCCCTAACTCTTTGGTTCTATTAAGACTGAGAGAGGTGAGGAAGCTGCAGAAGAGAAGTTGGAACCTGGTAGAGATTGGTTCATGAGGTTTAAGGAAAGAAGCTATCTCCATAAACTCAAAGTGCAAGATGAGGCAGCAAGTGCTCCAGATCTTGCTAAGATCATTGGTATGAAGGTCACTCACTAAGCAACAGATTGTTCATGGAGATGAAGAGCCTTCTATTGGAAGAAAAAGCCACCTAAGATTTTCATTGCTAGAAAGGAGAAGTCAATGCCTGGCTTCAGAGCTTCAAAGGACAAGCTGACTCTCTTGTCAGGGGCTAGTGCAGCTGGTGACTTGAAGTTGAAGCCAGTCCTCATGTACTGTTCAAAAATCAAAGAGCACTTAAACTTATGCTAAATCTACTCTGCCTGTGCTTTACAAATGGAACAACAAATGCTGGGTGTCAATACATCTGTTTATGTCATGATTTACCGAATATTTTAAACCCGCTGTTGAGACCCTCTGCTCAGAAAAAAAATATATATATTTTGTCAAAATATGACTGCTTATTGAGCATCAGGTCACCCAAGAGCTCTAATGGAGATGTACAAGGAGATGAATGTTGCCATTGCAGCCCAGGAATCAAGGAGTCATTTTGGCTTTCAATTCTTATTATTTAAAAAATACATTTTGTAAGGCTGTAGCTTCCACAGATGGTGATTCCTCTGATGAATCAGGACAAAAGAAATTAAAACTTTCTGAGATAATTCACTATTCTAGGTGCCATTAAGAACATTCATGATTCATGGGAGGAGGTCAAATACCAACATTAACAGGAGTTTGGAAGAAGTTGATTCCAACCCTGGATGACTTCAAGAGGCTCAATTGAGACTTTGGTCAATTTACCAGAGGAAGTCACCGCAGATGTGGTGGAAATAACAAGAGAACTATAATTAAAAGTGGAGCCCGAAGATGTGACCGAATTGCTGCAATCTCATGATAATGTTTAAATAGGTGAGGAGCTGCTTTCTATGGATGGGCAAAGAAAGTGGTTTCTTGAGACAGAATCTACTCCTGGTGAAGATGCCGTGAACCTCGTTGAAATGACAACAAAGGATTTAGAATGTCACATCGACTCAGTTGATAGAGCAGTGGTCGGGTTTGAGAGGACGGACTCTAATTTGGGAGGAAGTCCTACTGGGGGTGAAATGCTATCAAACAGCATGACATGCTACAGACACATCTTTCGTGAAAGGAAGAGTCAATTGCCGAGGCAAACTTCACTGTTGTCTTATTTTAAGAAATTGCCACAGCCACCTCCACCTTTGGCAACTACCACCCTGGTCAGTTAGCAGCCATCCACAGTGAAGCAAGACCCTCCACCAGCAAAAAGATTATGACTCGCTGAAGGCTCAGATGAAGTCTAAGACGTCACCACCTGGCAACTCTTTGTCCTCACCCTTGGCAGGCAGAGCCCCGAGGCTGCCTCTGAGAGAAACACAACACACTGGCATGTCTGTGCCTCTGACACCCCACATCAGACAGACACACAGACAACCCGATGGGAGGCACAGACCCGATGGGGAGGCCTGGTGGACAGCACAGGAGAGCTCAGCCAGCCACGTTCGTTGAGCCCTTATTGCAACCCCAGCCCCATGCTACACCCTGAAAGGGTTTGAGAAGAGACAGAGGCGAATGATCCAGACTTAGCCTCCTGAAGAATGGATGAGCAAGTGCTTACCTGTGTTTTAAGGGTCCCCAGGATCTGTTTTAATTAAGGATGATAAGGTACACAGACACAAAAATGACTGTCATGAAGGAAGAAGCTTATTCTGCTCATACATCCCTAGAAACAGGAGGCCCAGCACAGCACACAGGGCCTCACAGGAGACACTGGGCCAGTCAGGAACACAGGGAGAGGGAGGAACCATGGGCTGGAGCCTTTTTATGGTTTCCACGGGAGGAGTGGATAAGCGGAGCACATAGGCTTAGGATCACCTAGTTTAACTAATTTCAGGGCTCCGGGGCAGATGACTGTCCCTAATGTCTGGCAATGGCCCTGGGGTAACTAACGCAGGTGGATAGACAGTAGCCCTCATGTGAGAGCCTGACAGGGAAGGTGGTTGGGTGTGGCCTCCGGATTGGTGGGTTTTCATATGAAGATGAACTCGCAGAGGAGTTTGCTATCTCTAGGAATTAGCTAGCCCTGGGAGGGGCAGTCCCCCCAGGGTCACCCAGGCCTCAGATGTCAAAGTGTCATGAATGAATATGGAAAAGTAAAGACACAGGTAATACACCCAGTGCCTGAGGACCCATCAGGGCAGAGGTCTGCCCTGGGCAGTGGATGTCCAAGAAAGGACAATAATGTTCACATATTTAAAACATAAGTCATATCCAGGATCATACAGTTTTGGGATGATAAACCAGAAAGAATATGCTTCTATCAACATCTGTCACCACCACCTCCCTTCATTAGTGCTGTTACCAGGTAGAGACGGGCCTTTAGTGCCAGGGCTATGAGAGCCCCTGCATGGCTGGCCCCACCCTTGCCTGCCTCTGCAACCACATCCTTGCCAGACCCTTTTGCTGCAATCCCTCCAGCACGCCAGGCTCCTCCTGGCCCCAGGGCCTTTGCACCTGCTGTGCCCGTGCCCAGCTGGGCCCTCAGCTTACCCACCACAGAGCCTGGCCTGGGAAACTCTTACTCCCGCTTCAGGTCTCAGCTTGAAATCAGGCCCGTCTTCCCTGACTCTCATCCCCTGAACGTGAGCTTCCCAGGACTGCTCTAAGCTTCTCTCACAATCACTGTTTCAGTGGTTCATGTATCACTGAAGTGTTGCTCTGTCTGAGCCAGACTTCTCTGCTCTAGTCCAGAAATCAAACTTTCCTGTAGACTCTATCTCTATACATCAAATACATCAGGGTTCTCTAGAGAAACAGAACCAGTGGGGTGTGTGTGTGTGTGTGTGTGTGTGTGTGTAAATACCTTTATGACAAGAAACTGGTTCACATGACTGTGGAGGCTGAGAAGTTCCAGATCTGCAGTCATCCAGCAGGAGACCCAGGAGAGCCATTAGTGTAGCTCCCGTCCGAGGGCAGAAGACCTGTGTCCCAGTTCAGAGGTCAGCTATGAGGAAGAGTTCCCTCTCACTCAGCCTTTTCGTTCTACTCAGGCCTTCAGTTAATTGGACCGGGCCCACACACTTTGGGGAGGGCCCTCTGCTTTCTTCAGTCTACTGATTCCAATGTTAACCTCATCCAAAACCTCACAGACATGCCCAGAGTAATGTTTGACCCAATACCCGGGCACCCAGTGGCCCAGCCAAGATGACACGTTAAATTGTCCATCGCACTATCTTAATGTTTCCCAGTCTCCTGGAGCTTAAAATGTCAGATATTGACCTCAGTACCTTCCCCTTCTCAGCACAAAACCCTGCACACTCTGCCTTCTACAACACCTCTCAGACCCATGCCCACCTCGCAGCCCCACCAGGCCTGGCTTGCTTTGGGTCTCATGACATCCTGAGTTCCAGCCACTGCCTGTGTGGCCTCAGACCAGCAGCATTTCCTCCCTGCACTGTTCCCCACATGACACCTTTCTGTCTCTCTGATGTCAGGCTCTTGCCTAAAATCTGTCTGAGGTCTCCTCTCAGGGTGAAATTTCTGCTCATGAGCCTGTGACGGAGGCCTGCCTAACAGAGCCCTGACCCGCCCCTTCAGGCCCGTTTTATCTGCCGCCCCAGGAGCCACCTACAGTTCTGAACACCTCTGGCCTCTTTATACCTCTGTACTGCACCTTCCTTCCCCTGTCTCTGCCTCCTCCCTCGACTAACCCCAGTCCCACCAAACACTCACAGCCATCTGAACTGAACTCACCACATGCACCCCACAGCTGTTCCTTCTCCTTCCCCTTCATCTCTTTTCAAATATTACCACCCTTCATAGCATGAATGGATTCCATCGCATGCACCTGCACACATCAGAAGCGCATTCACAGAGCACCGCATGGAGCTATGTGCACCGACGGCTCGGGAGACTCCCCTACTGGTTTTGACTTATGATGTAATTTACGCCCTTGGGTGGAGAACACTTTGCAAAAGACACAGCTTCCATCCCTGCACACCCAGCCACCATGACAAGGCAGGGAGGGTGGGGAACAGGGGGTCCTCATTCTTTATTCATAGCCTCATGAACTTCAGGGAGCTCAGGCAGCATTATCCCCAAGAGGGTTGCTCCTTCTTTCCTTCCTTCCTTCAACAAACATACTTGGAAAGTGTATTTCATGACTAGCACTGTGCCAGACACTGGAGATAATAAAGAAAAATAGCAGTGGGCCTATCATTGGGAGTCTAGATATATGACACAGAAGTGCAACTGACAATGCAAGGAGCAAGAGGAGTAGCACAGTGGTGCATGGCATTTTCTGGGCACAGAAAGCGCTGATGGAAGGGAAGGAGAAGGGGAAAAAGGAAGGAGGGAAAGAAGGAAGAGGAAAAAAGAAAGGACAGGAAGAAGGGAGGAAGGCTTCTGCAAAAAAAATTAAAATCAAATTGTTGACATTCTTTTTATTTGTCTTTTTTGAAACAAAATGACACTTGCCAGACACCAGCTTCCTGGCCCATGTCCTGGCCCCTGGTATCCAAATGACAGCAGCGTGATCCTCCTGTGAGGTCCTTCTGTGGCCTCTGATCTGAGTTCCTGAAAACAGAGGGCCACTCAGGAACTGCTGTCCCTCAGGCCAGCTGGCTGGTGACGAGCTTTTGAAGACTCTGCTCTCTCTCCTGCTGGAAGAGCTCCCCAGAGGCCACCAGGAGCCAGGTGATCGCTCTCAGCCTCTGTCAGCTACTGGAGATCAGCAAACCTTTGCATACCCTGGGCAGGTGTCAGGCTTTCTGCTCTGCAGGGATGTTCTGTGGGCTCCAGTATTCTGGCGAGCATCAGCTTATTCTGGGCTTAGTCTTCTTGCTCAATCACTCCTGCCTCTGTTTTGCTTCTTTTTAGTGATACACTGTTTCCATCCTATGAAGAAGGCCTGTAAAATCTAAGATCTGCACAAATCCCCACGGGTTGTTAGGGGCATTGGAGAAGGGCTGTGTGTCAGCCACTTGGTTGGATTTTACATCCCTTGGACTCGAATACTTATAATTTAAGTTTGAGTCTCTGTCAATGTAACTCTTATGTATTTTCTTTTTAAAAATTTCTTTCCCCAAAGTCTAGGGTATATGTATATATGCTCGGTACCATGAATCTGTTCTGAAATTTTCCTTTCTGCTAAGATTCTTACACAATTCATCTTCATAGATCAACAATAAATCCAAATCAGAGTTCCCTTTATTGCTTCCTCTTTTTGCTTTTCATTTTATAACTAATTCAATATTTATTTGGAAATATGGTGAAATATTTAAAATGTACACAATGCATATAGAATAATTCAGTGAACTACTGTGCATCCACCATCCAATGGAAGAAATAAAACATTATCAGTACATTGGAAGCCCTCAGGGTACCCAGTCCCAGGCTGCATATTGACCTCCCCACAAACAGATACACACCACCATGAAATTAGGGTTTATAATCATCAGACTTTTCTTTATACCTTTAGTACATATGCCTGTATTTCTATGTAGTATGTAGCATATTAAACTGTTCTTGTATCAATATAAAGAACTACCCAAGACTGGATAATTTATAAGAAAAACAGGTTAATTGGCTCATGGTTCTGCAGGTTGCACAGGAAGCACAGTGCTAACATCTGCTTCTGGGGAGACCTCAGGAAGCTTACAATCAGGGCTGAAGACAAAGGAGGAGCAAGAGTGGCAGGGGAGATGCCACAGTTTTTAAACAACCAGATCTCATGAGAACTTGCTCACTAGCCTAAGAACAGCATCAAACCATGAGGGATCTATCCCCATGACCAAAACACCTCCCACCAGGCACCACCTCCAGCACTGGGGATTGCATTTCAACAAGAGATTTCAGTGGGGACAAATATCCAAACAATATCATTCAGCCTCTGCCTCCTCCCCCAGCAAATCTCATGTCCTTCTTACATTGCAAGATACAATCAGGCCTTCTCAATTGCCCCCCAAAATCTTAACTCTTTCCAGTATTAACTCAAAAGTCCCAAGTCCAAAGTCTCATCTAGAATGAGTTCCTTTCACCTATGAGCCTATAAAATCAAAATGAGTTATTTACTTCCAAGATACAATCAGGGTACAGACATTGGGTAAATATTTCCATTCCAAATAGGAGAAATCAGACAAAAGAAAGGAGCTACAGGCCCCATGCAAGTTCAGAACCTATCAGGGCAGTCACTGTCTTAAGCTTCAAAATAATCTTTTTTGACTACATGTCCCACGTTCTGGGCACGTCATATGCTGGGTGGTCTCCCAAGGCCTTGAGGAGCTTTGACCCTGTGGCTTTGCTGGATTCAGCCCCTGAAGCTGCCCTCACAGCTTACTGAGTGCCTGCCACTTTTCCATGTGCAGGATGCAAACTGCTGGTGGATCTACCATTCTGGGATCTGAAGGATGGTGACCCCTCCCCTTGTCACAGCTCCACTAGGCAGTGCCCCAGTGAGGACTCTGTGTGGGGACTCCAATCCCACAATTCCCATCTGCACTGCCCTAGTAGAGTATCTCCATGAGGGCTCTGCCCCTGCAGCGGGCTTCTGCCTGAGCATTCAGGCTTTCCCATACACCCTCTGAAATCTAGGCAGAGGTTGCCAAGCCTCCTTTACTCTTGCACTCTGTGTGTCTGCAGGCTTAACACCACATGGAAGCTGCCAAGGCTTATGACTTGCATTCTCCAAAGTGGCAGCCCAAGCTGTATCTGGGGTCCTCTGAGCTGAGGCTGAAACTCGGGTGGCCTGAATGTGAGAAGCAGTGTACTGAGGCTGCACAGGCCCTGGACCTGGCCCACAAAGCCATTCAGTCCTCCTGGGCCTCTGGGCCTGTGATGAGAGAAGCTGCCTCAGAGACTTCTGAAGAGCCCTAGAGGCCTTTTTCCTATTGTTTTGGATATTAGCACTCGGCTCCCTTTTAGTTATGCAAATGTCTCTAGCAAGTGGTTTCTCCACAGCCTGCTTGAGTTCCTCCTCTGAAAATAGGCTTTTCTTTTGTACCATATATCCAGGTGGCAAATTTTCCAAATTTTTATTCTTTGTTTCCCTAAGTTCCAACTTTAGGGCATTTCTTTGCTCCCACATCTGAGCATAGTTCATTAGAAACAACCAAGTCACATCTTGAATGCTTTGCTGCTTAGAAATTTCTTCTGTCACATACCCAAGATTATTACTCTTAAGTTGAAACGTCCATAGATCCTTGGGGCATGGACATAATGCAGCCAAGTTCTTTGTTAAGGCATAACATTCATGACCTTTGCTCCAGTTCCCAATAAGTTTCTCACTTCCATCTCAGACCTCAGCAGCCTGGACTTCACTGACTATATCACTATCAGCATTTTGGTCACAACCATTTACCCAGTCTCTAAGAAGTTGCAAATTTTCCCTCATCTTCCTGTCTTCTTCTGAGTCCTCCAAACTCTTCCAACCTCTGAACATTACCCAGTTCCAAAGCTACTTCCACATCATTAGTTATCTTAATAGTAATGCCCCACTCCTTGGTACCAATTTTCTGTATTAAGCCATTCTTGCATGGCTATAAATAAATACCCGAGACTGGGTAATTTATAAGAAAAGAGGCTTAATTGGCTTATGGTTCTTCAGGCTATACAGGAAGCCTAGTGCCAACATCTGCTTCTGGGGAGACCTCAGGAAGCTTACGATCATAACAAAAGGCAAAGCAGGAGCAAGAGTGTTGGGGGAAGATGTCACACTTTTAAAAAGCCACATCTCATGAGAATTCACTGACTAGCATAAGAACAGCATCAAGTCACGAGGGATCTACCCCACTGACCCAAACATCTCCCAGCAGGCTTCACCTCCAGGATTGGGGATTACATTTGGTATTAGTCTGTTTTCATGCTGCTATAAAGAACTGCCAGAGACTGGGAAAATTATAAAGGAAAGAGGTTTAATTAACTCACAGTTCAGGATGGCTGGGGAGGTCTCAGGAAACTTACAATCATGGCAGAAGGCAAAGAGGAAGCAGGGCACCTTCTTCACAAGGCAGCAGGAAGGAGAATTGTAGAGCAAAGGGGGAAGAGCCCCTTATAAAACCATCAGATCTTGTGAGAACTCCCTCACTATCACAAGAACAGCATGGGGGAAACTGTCTCCATGATTCAATTGCCTCCACCTGGTCTCTCCCTTGACACTGGGGATTATGGAGATTGAAATTCAAGATGAGATTTGGGTGGGGACACAAAGCCTGACTATATCACATTTCAACAAGACATTTAAGTGAGTACAATTATTTAAATCATATGATATAGTATTGTTTTTTTATGTTTTATACTTATTAGAACTAAATCTTGATGATACATATTCTTCTGTAACTTTTCTTACTCAACACATTTTTGAAATCATGCATGTTAATATATATAACAGTAGCGCATGCATTTTCACTGCTGCATATTACTCTCTTATATGACTGTAACATGCTTCATGTATCTATTATTCTACAGATGAACATTTAAGACGTCTCCAGTTTGCTGTTGGGATTTTGTTTTGTAATTCAAAGAATGTTGCTATAAACAAATACCTGAACCTAGGTAATTTATAAGAAAAGAGGCTTAATTGGCCTCTTTCCTTTGCATTCCTGGGAAAAGCTCAATGCTGTCATGATGTACTTTTATTTTTATAAGTTACTCTATTTGACTTGAAACTTGACACAGGGACTTGCAGTCATGGATGGCCTTTCCAAGAGTCACGAACCTCCTTGAAGGCCATGTATAATTCAAGGTTGGGTGGCATGACCAGCCTGGCATGCCTGTTCCTGGCCCCCAACCCAAACTTCTCCATGCTCCCATCCCCCTCAAAGGCACCCTTCACCCCTAGCCACAGAGCCCTGCTCACATCTGGAACAGCCCTCCCCTCCCCAGCTGGGTCACTGTCTTGTGGCTGTGCCTGCCTCTCCTCCTATGTCTGTGTCTCAGTCATCTGCAGTAAAGCCCATATTTACCCAGTGTCCATGTTCACATCTCCACCCTGAGGGTGGCTGGAGAACATGTCTCCTACACAGCCAGGTGCTGCTGTGCATGTGCATGTGCATGTGCATGTGAAGTCTGGCTGCCTGGGATGCTCCCTCTTTGAAGGCTCTGCAGAGATGACTGGGCTGGGGAAGCAGATACTTGCTGGCCATGAAGCCTCATTGCAAGTTGTTCTTGAACATCTGAGCCCTTCCTGGTGCCCACCAGGCACCATGGCTTCCTCTCCAGAATGTGGTTTTGCCTGGGCGCAGACAGAACCAGCTTGGGATGCTCTTGGCCAAGGGTATTGGGGATCCTCTGACCTTTTGCAACTGATCCAAAGATACCCAGAGCCAACTTACCTCAACCTCACGCTTATGGAAGACTCACCTGCATGCAGGTTGTCCTCACACCCTATCCTCACAGGAAAAGGCAGATTGAGGCTGCTGAGTCAGCCTTGATTGCACAGACAGAGTCTGTGCCAGATTTGGCCCTGTCGAGGGGACCGGTGCCTTATTTTCAACACTCCTTTCTAGTTCTACTGTTTGTGCTTCTAAAATAAACAGGACTTGATCATAAAAGAGAGAGAGAGAGAGAGAGAGAAAGTTCTATTTAGGAGAGACAGAGGTCCAACCTCATTGGGAAATGATGGGAAACCTGGATGAGAAGTACACTTTCTTTAAGTGAACATAGGATTTGCAAGAAGAGTAATTTGGCAGAGTGCTATTTTAAGATATTAATATGAGAGAGAGAGAGAGAGAGAAGCTAGTGCTTAATGCTCTAAATAGGGTCTGTGACAAAAGAAACTCACTTCTTGATTCCTTATTTTGTAGGAAACCCTAAACACTTAGGGAAAGGGAATTCACAGAGCACCTTGAGGAAACCTAATGGAAGAAAGAAGCACGCAGGCTTAAAAGAAATGCTCCTGCCACTTCTGCCGCTGCCCACCACCAAGCCCAGGCTGCCCCTCAAAGAGGTCAATAAACTCCAGAGAGGAAATGGCCACATGAGGGGTCCAGACGGATAAGGCCACAGGCCCACGCACAGGAATTACTTTCCTCTGGTGTGATATGGGCGCGAGAGTTACCAGGCACCCCAGCTGCATCCTGCCTGTGCTGATGTCCAAAGACCAAACGGATGCCCCCCTGGGCAACGGGACTTTGTTAAACCCCATGATGGTAGTCCGATGCTAAGGAAGGGGGAAACCTCCCGGGAACAACCATCATTATGTTTTTTATCTGACCGAATAGACGCTCAGAGTTAGAAAATGTGAAAAGGTATTTATTTTTGCACACCCAGTTTGTGCGCTACGCGTCACGCATCATTAAGTGGTAAATTCTACTGTTCTGTCTTGTTAGCCCGAAGCTGTAAAGAAGGCTGTTACCGCAAACTACAGACAACGCACTTGGTAGAAAGCAGCAACATCCTGAATTCTGGTCTTGCAAGGACATACCCAAGCAACAGCAGCGACCCACCCACCTCAGGACCCAGTTCTCAGCCTCTGTGTGGCTGGCTCTTAAAGCTGAGAAAAGCCGGTAGGAATGTAGAAATCCAGTGAGAAGAAAGCCATGGAGCTTCTGAGCACTCTGTGAGTAGCCAGGAGCAACATGTTCCCAGATCCTGAAACTTCCACGGTAATAAGTCTGGCAGCGGTGGAGTCATGCCGGGGATGGAGCATGTGAGCCTGAGACCCCTTGTTCCTACTTTCTATAAAGCCATAATAATCATCCTATTAGGCCTCAGTGCATTTCCCACAGGCGCCCCGGTGGGCTTGTGTGGCAGCGACATTTGACACTACCATGATTATTTTTTGGATGCATATGGAAGATGCTGGTGGTTCTATTTTATTAAAGAAACATGGAAATAAATTGATCTCAGAGAAAAGATCAAACCATGAAGTCACACAGAAAAAGGAATGGACCAGAATGTTCTCTGTGTTGCGCTTGGTGCTGATTCCTGAGGTTAATAGTTAAATTATCTTTTAAAGCCATTTTCTTTCTTCTCCCTATGTTTAACTAATTCTATCCAACTGTCTAGCTCAGATTCAGGACTGTTAACCTGGAAAATAGGGGAAAAACAGAGGTTTCCTTGGTAACTATGTCTGTACACCGGCTGGAGTTGCTGCCTCCGGTGGATCTGAGCAGAGTGCTTCTGAATCACTCTTGTTGCTCAGCTCCCGGCAGCTTTGCCTGGGGGCATCAAGAAAGGTTTAGAAAGATGAGCACCAAACACCCCTGTGTTCAGAGGACCATCTATGACTGGGTGACACAGCCCCTGCTTCTCCGTCGAGATTTTAAAATTTGCTCCTATCTGTTGCAAATCTGCCTTTCTTTCTACTTTATCTTCAGATCTCTACTTAGATCATTGGAAACTTTTTTTGAAATAAAATAGCACCTTTTAACTCAGAAATTCCCACCCAGGAATCTAGCCCAAACAAGTTAATCCACAAGATAATAAAAGCTGTATGCATGAAGATGTTCATTGCAGAACTGTTTTACACCCATGACAAACAGAGACAGGTTAAATGACAGGAAGATGATTATATGAATTGTGATATATCCAGGCAATATATTATTACACTCAACAAAAGTATAACTAACACTTCGTGGCAACAGGGAACAACACGTCTTACAATCGTAAGTTTTAAAAGAATACACGATTATAGCAAGTAAAAGATATAGGCCAGGCGTGGTGGCTCATGCCTGTAATCCCAGCACTTTGGGAGGCTGAGGTGGGCAGATCACCTGAGGTCAGGAGTTTGAGACCAGCCTGGCCAACATGGTGAAACCCTGTCTCTACTAAAAATACAAAATTAGCTGGGCGTGGTGGCGGGCGCTTGTAATCCCAGCTACTCGGGGGGCTGAAACAGGAGAATCGCTTGAACCCAGGAGGCAGAGGTTGCACTTCAGCCTGGGCAAAAAAGAGCAAAACTCTGTCTCAATTTAAAAGAAAAAAGATATATATATATATATATATGACTGTGTGTGTGTATATATATATACACACAAAGTGCCAGAAAGGAAGGCACAAAATAACACTAGTAATACTAGGTGAGTAGCTGTAAACATGAATTCCCTTCTGATGTATGATTAATAAAATAAATAGCACCCTGAGCATCTTCAAATATAAACCAAATGTCATAATTGCTTGCTGGTGTGAGTTCCAGAGTCCAAAGGCTGACTATTCTTTTTTTTTTTTTTTTTGAGACGGAGTCTCGCTCTGCCGCCCAGGCTGGAGTGCAGTGGCCGGATCTCAGCTCACTGCAAGCTCCGCCTCCCAGGTTCATGCCATTCTCCTGCCTCAGCCTCCCGAGTAGCTGGGACTACAGGCGCCCGCCACCTCGCCCGGCTAGTTTTTTGTATTTTTTAGTAGAGACGGGGTTTCACCGTGTCAGCCAGGATGGTCTCGATCTCCCGA
Source organism: Theropithecus gelada (assembly GCF_003255815.1). Taxonomy (NCBI): domain Eukaryota; kingdom Metazoa; phylum Chordata; class Mammalia; order Primates; family Cercopithecidae; genus Theropithecus; species Theropithecus gelada. The sequence goes on along the minus strand of NC_037671.1, from coordinate 8,621,941 downwards.
CCTCGTGATCCGCCCTTCTCTGCCTCCCAAAGTGCTGGGATTACAGGCTTGAGCCACCGCGCCCGGCCAGGCTGACTATTCTTATGATTTCTTTTTAACTAAGCCTGTTAGGTATGGGGCCGAGTGAGTCAGAAAAGATTGAAAGTTGAGCGTTTTCAAATTTGAAGAAGGATTTCTTTTCACCAAAGCAGTAAAATTGCTCTCTTTTTTCTACTCTTATTTTGTTTCAGTTTCTCTGAGTTAAATGCTAATTTTTATTATCTATTTTTTTTAAATGCTGCTTTCCATGCAAACTTTAGATCTTTAGGTCACTATTTTCCAATTAACCCTCTTATCCTCGCTGCATCAAGCTGGTCCTTCTCTCTCACCACTGCAGGCTCAGAAAATCATCGCATGTTAGTTGGGCATGATTGCCCGAACCTGCAGTCTCAGCTACTGGGGAGAGTGAGATGTGGGGATCACTTGAACCCAGGATTTCCAGGCTGTAGTGCCTGATGATTGTGCCTCTGAATAACCACTGAACTACAGCCTGGACAACATAGCAAGACCCTGTCTCTTAAACGTTAACTAATCAATTAAAATGAAAAGAAAATCATCGCATGTTAGAACTGTAAAGGATGGGGCCAGGCATGGTGGCTCACACCTGCAATCCCAGCACTTTGGGAGGCTGAGGCAGATGGATCATCTGAGGTTAGATGTTCGAGACTAGCCTGGTAAACATGGAGAAACCCCATCTCTACTGAAAATACAAAAATTAGCCAGGTGTGGTGGTGGGCACCAGTAATCCCAGCTACTCAGGAGGCTAAGGCAGGAGAATCACTTCAACCCAGGAGGTGGAGGTTGCAGTGAGCCAAGATCATGCCACGGCACTCCAGCCTGGGCGACAGAGTGAGACTCCATCTCCAAAAAGTAAAAAGAAAAAGAACTGTAAAGGATGCTAGAATTCTTCTGTTCAAGGTTTCTCAAATTAGGGTCAGTTGGAAGTAGAAAGGTATGTGGCTTTGTTGTTACGTAGTCCTTCAATTTACTTTGGATTGATAATTTTATAATAGTATAAGGCTATATATAAGCATAAGGCATTTTCAATGGACTGAATGTTTGTGTACCTCCAAAATTCATGTGTTAAAATCCTAAGCCCCAAGGAGATGGTATTAGGAGGTGAGGCCTTTGGGAGGTGAGTAGGTCATGATGGCAGAGCCCTCATAATGGGATTAATGATCGTGATGGCTGACTTTGGGTGTCAACTTGGCTGAATTGAGGAATTCTCAGAAAGCTGATAAAGTATCATTTACTCCGAATGCTGCAGCAGGCACTGAGCTATTCCTCTTCTGCGGAAACGGACACCCAGTTGGTTTTACTTTGGACTAGAGTGTTTCCCAAGGAAACTGGCCTGTGGGTCAATGGACTAAGTGTGGGGAAATCTGCCTTCGATGTGGGCAGGTACCGGCCAACTGACTGGGGGCCTGAATGGAACAAAAAGGCAGAAGAACAGCAAAGTTCTCTCCCTCACTTTACCAGGGCTGAGACACCCTTCTTCTCCTGCCGTTGGATGTCAGAACTCCAGGTTCTCCAGCCTTTGGACTCTGGAACTCACACCAGCAAGCAATGCTAACTGGGGACAGCCACAGGCACCCAACTCCAACCCCTGAGAGTGGCTGCGTGGGCTGAGCCCAGCAAAGCCATGGGGATGGGGCTGCCCAGGGCTGTGGGGGATCAACCCTCACCCAGTAAATTCAGATACCAAAATGTAGCATCAAAGAAGATTGAATGCCTTAAGATTTAATGACATTTGCCCTGTTAAGTTTTGGACTTCCTTGGGATCTGTTATTCTTTTCCTCTTTCCTATTTCTCCCTTTTGGAGTGGAAATGTCTGCCCTGTCCCTGTACCACCAAAGTATTTTGGAAACATTTAACTTGTTTGATTTCACATGCTCACAGTGGGGGGGAGGGAAATTTGTCTTAGAATGACTCCTGCCTGGGGTCTCACTCATACCAGATTCAGATGAGTCTGTGGGCATTAGACTTTTAAGTTGATACTGGAATGAGTTCAGAGATTTGGAGCTATTGGGATGGAATGAACATATTTTGCATGTGAGAAGGACATGAATTTGGGGTGCCAGGGTCGGAGTGGTGGAATGCTTTGGTTTGAATGTGTCCCTTCCAAAATTCAGGTGTTGCCAATGTGATAATATTAAGAAGTGGGGCCTGTGGGCTTCATCCTGGGATGCAAGGCTGGTTCAACATATGCAAATCAATAAACGTAATCCAGCATATAAACAGAACCAAAGACAAAAACCACATGATTATCTCAATAGATGCAGAAAAGGCCTTTGACAAAATTCAACAGCCCTTCATGCTAAAAACTCAATAAATTCGGTATTGATGGAACGTATCTCAAAATAGTAAGAGCTATTTATGACAAACCCACAGCCAATTCATACTGAATGGGCAAAAACTGGAAGCATTCCCTTTGAAAACTGGTACAAGACACAGATGCCCTCTCTCACCACTCCTATTCAACATGGTGTTGGAAGTTCTGGCTAGGGCAATCAGGCAAGAGAAAGAAATAAAGGGTATTCAGTTAGGAAAAGAAAAAGTCAAATTGTCCCTGTTTGCAGATGACATGATTGTATATTTAGAAAACCCCATGATCTCAGCCCAAAATCTCCTAAAGCTGATAAACAACTTCAGCAAAGTCTCAGGATACAAAATCAATGTGCAAAAATCACAAGCATTCTTATACACCAGTATCAGACAAACAGAGAACCAAATCATGAACGAACTCCCATGCACAATAGCTTCAAAGAGAATAAAATGCCTAGGAATCCAACTTACAAGGGATGTAAAGGCCCTCTTCAAGGAGAACTACAAACCACTGCTCAGTGAAATAAAAGAGAACACAAACAAATGGAAGAACATACCATGCTCATGGATAGGAAGAATCAATATCGTGAAAATGGCCATACTGCCCAAGGTAATTTATAGATTCAGTGCCATCCCCATTAAGCTACCAATGACTTTCTTCACAGAATTAGAAAAAACTACTTTAAAGTTCATATGGAATCAAAAAAGACCCCGCATTGCCAAGACAATCCTAAGCCAAAAGAACAAAGCTGGAGGCATCACGCTACCTGACTTCAAACTATACTACAAGGCTACAGTAACCAAAACAGCATGGTACTGGTACCAAAACAGAGATATAGACCAATGGAACAGAACAGAGTCCTCAGAAATAATACTACACATCTACAGCCTTCTGATCTTTGACAAACCTGACAAAAACAAGAAATGGGGAAAGGATTCCCTATTTAATAAATGGTGCTGGGAAAATTGGTTAGTCATAAGTAGAAAGCTGAAACTGGATCCTTTCCTTACTCCTTATATGAAAATTAATTCAAGATGGATTAGAGACTTAAATGTTAGACGTAAAACCATAAAAACCCTAGAAGAAAACCTAGGTAATACCATTCAGGACATAGGCATGGGCAAGGACTTCATGTCTAAAACACCAAAAGCAATGGCAACAGAAGCCAAAATTGACAAATGGTATCTAATTAAACTAAAAAGCTTCTGCACAGCAAAAGAAACTACCATCAGAGTGAACAGGCAACCTACAGAATGGGAGAAAATTTTTGCAATCTACTCATCTGACAAAGGGCTAATATCCAGAACCTACAAAGAACTCAAACAAATTTACAAGAAAAAAAAAAACAACCTCATCGAAAAGTGGGCAAAGGATATGAACAGACACTTCTCAAAAGAAGACATTCATACAGCCAACAGACACATGAAAAAATGCTCATCATCACTCGTCATCAGAGAAATGCAAATCAAAACCACAACGAGATACCATCTCACACCAGTTAGAATGGCAATCATTAAAAAGTCAGGAAGCAACAGGTGCTGGAGAGAATGTGGAGAAATAGGAACACTTTTACACTGTTGGTGGGACCATTGTGGAAAATAGTGTGGCGATTCCTCAAGGATCTAGAACTAGAAATACCATTTGACCCAGCCATCCCATTACTTTGTATGTAATAACATACAAAGTAATAACATTCCATTACAAAGGATTATAAATCATGCTGCTATAAAGACACATGCACATATATGTTTATTGTGGCACTACTCACAATAGCAAAGACTTGGAATCAACCCAAATGTCCATCAGTGACAGACTGGATTAAGAAAATGTGGCACATTTACACCATGGAATACTATGCAGCCATAAAAAAGGATGAGTTCATGTCCTTTGTAGGAACATGGGTGGGGCTGGAAACCATCATTCTCAGCAAACTATCACAAGAACAGTAAACCAAACACTGCATGTTCTCACTCATAGGTGGGAATTGAACAACGAGATCACTTGGACACAGGAAGGAGAACATCACACACCGGGGCCTCGTGGGGAGGAGGGAGGGGGGAGGGATGGCATTGGGAGATATACCTAATGTAAATGACGAGTTAATGGGTGCAGCACACCAATATGGCACAGGTATACATATGTAACAAACTTGCACGTTGTGCACATGTACCCTAGAACTTAAAGTATAATAAAAAAGAAAGAAAGAAAGAAAATCCTCTGTGAATATAATAAATTTCTCATGACCAAATCTTGTTTGTTTATGGAACCAGGGTATGAGGAAAATGGAATTCCCTACTCTGAGCCCTCTGCTTATAGCAGTGCCATGCTCCAGAAAAAAGAAAAAAAAAAAGAAGTGGGGCCTTTAAGAAGTGATTAGGCTATGAGGGTTCCTTCTTCCTGCATGGAGTTAGGCTTGGTAGAGGAAGTTCGTCCCTTTTGCCCTTCAGCCTTCTGCTAGGTGAGGACACAGCATCCTCACCTCTGGAGTATACAGCAATAAGGCACCATCTTGGAAGCAGTGACTGGATGGTCATCAGACAACTGAATCCACTGGCACCTTGATCTTGAACTTCCCAGCCTCCAGAACTGTGGGAAAGTTAATTTCTGTTCTTTATAAATTACCCAGTCTCAGGTATTTCATTTATTTTTTAAAATTTTTAAACTTTAACTTTTTGTAGGTACATAGTAGGTAGATATATTTCTGGGGTACATGAGATGTTTTGATACAGGTATGCAATGTGTAATAATCACATCATGAAGAATGGGGTCTCCATTCCCTCAAGCATTTATCCTCTGTTACAGACATTCCAATTATACTCTTAGTTATTTTTAAATGCACAATTACATTATTAGTCTCGGGTATTTTGTTGTAGCAGCACAAATGGACTAAGACAATGCATTTGTAAGAAGAGACATGTGAGAGATAATCTCTCTTGGACATGTGAGGACATAGTGAGAAGTTGGCTGGCTGCAACCTGGAAGCAGGCCCTCACTAGAACCCAATCATGCTGTCACCCTGATCGCAGACTTCCAGCCTGTAGAATAGCAAGAAATAAATTTCTGTTGCTCATCAGCCACCTGGTGTATGGTAGTTAGTTTCAGTAGCTTTAACTGACTAAGACAGCATTTATACTTAATTGTACAATTACATATATTTAAGCATCACTACAATAGAAATATTTTTATCAGTTAACACCCAGGAGAGGCATGTGAATTTTCATTCTTTATAAGAGGCCAGTCCTTAGTACGTCTCTACCTGCCTTCATGTGATAAGGACTCTGAGTCTGAGGCAAGAGAATGACTGGGCCCTGCTCCCTCTGGGGTGGGGGACTAAAACCTGTTCAGTATGTGTCTTAGTCTGTTTTGTGCTGCCATAACAGAATACTAGAGACTGGGTAATTTATAAAGAAAAGAAATTTATTTCTCACAGTGCTATAGGCTGGGAAGTCCAATATCAAGGTGCTGGCATCTAGGGAGATCCTTCTTGCTGTGTCATCCCATGGTTGAAGGTGGGAGGGCCTTCTTGCTGTGTCATCCCATAGTTGAAGGTGGGAGGGTCTTCTTGCTGTGTCATCCCATGGTTGAAGGTGGGAGGGTCTTCTTGCTGTGTCATCCCATGGTTGAAGGCATCACATGGTGAGAGAAAGGGAGAGAGAGGGAGAGAAGGGAAAAGAATCAGACTTATCCTCTTATCAGGAACCCACTTTTTGGAATAATTAACCCACCCCCCTGCAAATGGCATTAGTCCATCCACAAAGGCAGAGCCCTCATGACCTAATCACCTCTTAAAGGTCCCACATTTCAACGTCATTGCACTGGGGATTAAGTTTCCAACACATGAACTTCGGGGAACACATTCAAGCCATAGCTACACACTTAATTATTCCATACAGGATTTAGAAGCTCTGGCTGGCATTGGCCTCTCAGACTCTACATCACAGGTCTGAGAGCTCAGTGGTGGTTGTAGCTTCCCCAAACCATCTTTATAGTCATGATCAAATTCATATATCCCACCCAGAACTGTCCCTTGAGCTCCAGATTTACATTTTGAGGCATGTACTCAACATCTATTCTTGGACATCTCAAGCTTAACACACCCAACAAGTGTCTAAGTCTTCCCCTTCCCATTTACAAGGACACTCTCTGATATGGTTTGGCTGTGTCCCCACCCAAATCCCAACTTGAATTGTATCTCTCAGAATTCCCATGTGTTGTGGGAGGGACTCAGGGGGAAGTAACTGAATCATGGGGGCTGGTCTTTCCCATGCTATTCTCACGATAGTGAATAAGTCTCGAGATCTGATGGGTTTATCAGAGGTTTCCGCTTTCACTTCTTCCTCATTTTCTCTTGCCACTGCCATGTAAGGAGTACCTTTTGCCTTCCACCATGATTCTGAGGCCTCCCCAATCATGTAAAACTGTAAGTCAAATTAAACCTCTTTTTCTTCCCAGTCTTGGGTATGTCTTTATCAGCATGAAAATGGACTAATACAGTAAACTGGTACCAGTAGAGTGTGGAGCTGCTGAAAAGATAATCCTAAAATGTGGAAGCGACTTTGGATCTGGGTAATAGGCAGATGGTTGGAACAGTTTGGAGGGCTCAGAAGAAGATAGGAAAATGTGGGAAAGTTTGGAACTCCTAGAGACTTGTTGAACGGCTTTGGCAAAAAAGCTGATAGTGATATGAACAATAAGGTCCAGGCTGAGGTGGTCTCAGATGGAGATGAGGAACTTGTTGAGAACTGGAGCAAAGGTGACCCTTGTTATCTTTTAGCAAAGAGACTGGCAGCATTTTGCCCCTGCCCTAGAGATTTGTGGAACTTTGAGCTTGAGAGAGATGATTTAGGGTATCTGGCAGAAGAAACTTCTAAGCAGCAAAGCATTCAAAAGGTGACTTGGGTGCTGTTAAAGGCATTCTGTTTTAAAAAGGAAACAGCATAAAAGTTCAGAAAACTTGCAGCCTGATGATGCAATAGAAAAGAAAAATCTGTTTTCTGAGGAGAAATTCAAGCCGGCTGCAGAAATTTGCATAAGTAGCAAGGAGCCTAATGTTAATCCCCAAGATCATGGAGAAAATGTCCCCAGGGCGTGTCAGAGACCTTCAGGGCAGCCTCTCCCATCACAGGCCTGGAGGCCCAGGAGAAAAAAGTGGTTTCATGGGCTGGCCCCAGGGTGTCTGTGCTGTGAGCAACCTAGGGACTTGGTGCTCTGTGTCCCAGCCTCTCCAGTTGTGGATGAAAGGGGCCAACATAGAGCTCAATCTGTGGCTTCAGAGGGTGGAAGCCCAAAACCTTGGCAGCTTCCATGTGGTGTTGAGCCTGCGGATGCACAGAAGTCAAGAATTGAGGTTTGGGAACCTCTGTCTAGATTTCAGAAGATGTATGGAAAAGCCTGGATGCCCAGGCAAAAGTTTGCTGCAGGGGCAGGGCCCTCTTAGAGAACCTTTGCTAGGGCAGTGTGGAAGGGAAATGTGGGGTTGGAACCCGCACACAGAGTCCCTACTGGGGCATGCCTAGTGGAGCTGAATGAAAAGGGACACCATCTTCCAGATCCCAGAATGGTAGATCCACCAACAGCTTGCACTATTTGCCTGGAGAAGCTGCAGACACTCAATGCCAGCCTATGAAAGCAGCCAGGAGAGAGGCTATACCTTACAAAGCCACAGGGGCGGAGCTGTCCAAGACCATGGGAACCCACCTATTGCATCAGCGTGACCTGGATGTGAGACCTGAAGTCAAAGGAGATCATTTTGGAACTTTAAAATTTGACTGCCTCGCTGGATTTTGAACTTGCATAGGGCCTGTAACCACTTTGTTTTGGCCAATTCTCCCATTTGGAATGGTTGTATTTACCAATTAACCGTGCCCACATTGTATCTAGGAAGTAACTAGCTTGCTTTTGATTTTAAAGGCTCATAGGTGGAAGAGACTTGACTTGTCTCAGATGAGACTTTGGACTGTGGACTTTTGGGTTAATGCTGAAATAAATTAAGACTTTGGGTGACTAATGGGAAGGCATGATTGGTTTTGAAATGTGAGGACATGAGATTTGGAGAGGCCAGGGGTAGAATGATATGGTTTGGCTGTGTCTCCACCCAAATCCTCAACTTGAATTTATCTTCCAGAATTGAGGGGTCCAGGGGGAGGTAATTAAATCATGGGGGCTGGTCTTTCCCATGCTATTCTCCTGATGGTAAATAAGTCTCACAAATCTGATAGGTTTATCAAGGGTTTCTGCTTTTGCTTCTTCCTGATTTTCTCTTGCTGCTGCCATGTAAGAAGCACCTTTCACCTACTGCCATGATTCTGAGGCCTCCCCAGCCATGTGGAACTGTAAGTCCAGTTAAACCTCTTTTTCTTCCCAGTCTTGGATATGTCTTTATCAGCAGCACGAAAACAAACTAATACACCCTCCTTGGCCAAACCTGAGTCAGGCCCTGCTCAGCTGTCTTCTAGATTAGGCCTCATCCTCAGCATGCCAAGCCCAGGTTGGTGAGAATCTGCCCACTCTTGATACCTAACCAAGTTCCTTTTGGTAACTTTCTGCCCAGTGACCCCTCACCCTGTTGGCCATAAATCCATGGCTGCCCCTGTTGCATTAGGATTTGAGTTCAGTCTCCTTCCCTATTGCAATAGTCTGGAAAAAAGTCTTCCTGGCCTGTTAAACTCTGTCTGGTGTAATTTTTCTTTCACATCACCTCCACACCCACCCCCAAAACTCATGCACCTCCACCTTTTTCTGCCAGACACCCAGATGCATGGGCCCTAAAACACAGGTGTCATACTTGATGCCACCCCTCCCTTATTCTTTGCATCCAATCAACCCATCTCAACTCTGTCCACTTCTCCCTCCCTAGTCCCAGTCACGCTGACCTCCATCCCCCATGACTACAGCCTCCTCCAGCTGGTCTCCCACGTCCACTTCCCACCCCTTGAATCCATTCACACAAAGCAGCAAGACTGAACTGCTTAGGTGACAAATCAAACAATGGCTTGCTCTTTCTCGAACCTTCCAAGGGCTTCTCATTTCTCTGAGACTGAAATCCAGACTCCTCACCTGACTGCAAGGCCCTTCTCCCCAGCCTCATTGCATTACCTCTCCCTGGTCCCTCTGCTCCAGGGGCCCACTGATGGGTCTTCTGTTTCATAATCACCCATCTCTGCCTCATCTCGGCTCTTTGTTCTGGGTCTGCCCTTGACCAGGATGATGTCTTCCCCTCAAGTGGGTCCTTCTCATCCTCTGGGTCTCAGCTTCAATGTCAACCTTCTGAGACACTCTTCTGACCAATACCCCTAAAGTGCAACCCCTGTCTGGTTCAGGCCTATGCTCATTTTCTTCACAGCCCCCACTACAATTGCACATAGTTATTTGCCTGCTTATCTGTCTTCATGTTTCCCTCCCACTGGCATGTAAGCAACATGAGGGCAGGGCTGTGACATCCTTGTTGACAGCGACGCCACCTTCACTTGCCTAGGACTGCACCCAACATGTGGTAAACTCTCAGTCAAAACACACTGAATGACCTGAGTTAACCTTGAGTCGACATTGACCTTTTCTGTAAGCTCTTCAGTCACAGAACAGTCCCCTGCAGACCAGGGGGTGGGTTTCCTGATGGGGCCCACAGTACTGCCTACTTCAGACAAGCTCCTGCCCTCTACCTTGGCACAGCCAAACGTAGGCTGGCTTGAGGCAGGGAAACACATATTGTTTATGTTGGCCTCAAAGTAGCATTAAGTGTTTTTTGTTTTGTTTTTTGTTTGCTGTTTGTTTGTTTTGACGGAGAGTCGCTCTGTCACGCAGGCTGGAGTCCAACGGCGTGATCTCGGCTCACTGCAATGTCTGCCTCCCGGGGTTCAAGCAATTCTCCTGCCTCAGCCTCGCGAGTAGCTGGGATGACAGGCGCCCACCACCACATTTGGCTAATTTTTTTGTATTTGTAGTAGAGACAGGGTTTCATTGTGTTAGCCAGGATGATCTCTATCTCCTGACCTTGTGATTCGCCCACCTCGGCCTCCCAAAGTGCTGGGATTACAGGCGTGAGCCATCACACCCAGCCAGTAGCATTACGTGTTCTTACATTTTATGTCACAAAGTGGCGGGGTCCCATGACATGACATTGGACATTGTGTGGGCCATGGGCAGATAAGCTTGCACCAGAGCCCATGGCAACCATGAGTTCTGAGAAGCTGAAATGCACATTTGGGAAATTTAATACTTCTTCAATACAACAACAGAATTTCTCTATTTCCATCAAAGAAGGTCACTAGGAATGAAACTAAGCATAAAAAAGGAGTTAGGGTTTTATTTGTTTATTTGTTTTTTTTTCATTTCAGCTTGTAATTAAGCCATCAGGTAATGGCATTTTACTGAAAGTGGCTGCTGTATGTCCCTCTGGTACCTGGGGTTTCCTGCTCAGGCTTCCCTTGCAGACCCACAGGAGGCGGGAGGAGGCTGCTCAAGAAATTCTCATTGCATCAAAGCACAGCCTCACCCTCTTTAGGCTGAGCAGTTTCAAAGCGTGGACATATCAAAGGGAACGAGGGCTGAGTGAAATCCTGGAATAGACGAAGGGGGACACAAGCTCTGGTAGACACCCAGTGACTTGTGTAGGAAACGGGAGATGAGGTACGGGAGCATAAAGGCACTCTCTTCTGATGGCTTCCATTTCCCAGGAAAGTTGGGAATGGGAACCAGCTCCCCTCGAGTGAGAGCAGGAGGAAGGAATATTGGAGGCTCCAGGACAGAAGAGTATGAGCTGATATCCAGGAAAAGGAGGAGCCTGCTGATTAAAAAACTGCAGTGGAATTGGCTGGAAATAATTAAGGGCCACTGAGGTTCGGTCAGCAATGCAGAGTGCCACCCATTGGCATTGGCTGGGCTTTTTCTCCAGGCTGTTTGGGTTCACAGATGTAGGTGGGTGCAGAGATGCAGACACCAGGGGAGGGATTTTTCTAGGCAAGCATGAGAGCGACAAGCAGGGCAACTGAGTTGTAAGTATTTGCCAGGGACTGGTTAAAATGATGGAATGTGGCTTTACAGTTTCAGGTTTTATGTTTAAGTCTTTAATCCATTTTGAGAAAACATAGGGAAAAAGCTTATTGGTATTAGCCTTGACAATGATTTTTAGACATGATCCCAAAAGCACAGGCAACAAAAGCAAACAGGTGGGATTGCACCAAACTAAAAAGCTTCTGCACAGCAAAAGAAACAACGAGTGGAGAGACAGCCTGTCGAATGGAATGAGATATGTGCAAACCATATATCCTATATGAGGTTAATGTCCAAAATATATAGGAAACTCAAACAACTCAACAGCGAGAAAGCAAATAACTTCATCAAAAATGGACAAGTTACCTAAGTGGACATTTCTCAAATGAAACATATAAATGACCAACAGGTTTGTGAAAAAATGCTCAACATCACTAATCATTGGGGAACTACAAATTAAAATGAGATATCACCTAACGCCTTGAGAAAGGCTATTATCAAAAAGACCAAAGGCCGGTGTCGGTGAGGATGCAGAGAAAGAGGGACCCTTGTACTGTTGGTGGGAATGTGAGTTAGACCAGCCATTATGGAAAACAATTTAGAGGTTCCTCAAAAAATTAAAAATAGAGCTACCATGTGATCCAGCAATCCCACTACTGGGGATATATCCAGAGGAATGAAATCAGTATCTAGAAGAAATATCTGCACGTCCACGTTTGTTGCATTATTATTCACAGTAGCCAAGACATGCCATCAACCTCTAAGTGTCCACTGATGGATGAATGAATAAGGAAAATGTGGTATATGCACACATGTGACATATATACTCCACATCCTCACTAACACAACAGAATACTACTCAGCCTTAAAAAAAACATTTCCAACAACATGAATGAACCTGGAGGACATTATGCTAAGTGAAATAAACTAGACTCAGAAAGACAAATACTGCATGATCTCACTTATATGTGGAGTGTAAAAAAGTTGAACTTTATAGAGGCAGAGAGTAGGATAGTGGTTACCAGTGCCCTGGGGTGAGAAGAATGGGGAAATGCTGGTCAAAGGGTATGAAGTTTCAGTTAGACGAGAGGAATGAGCTCTGGAGACCTATTGTACATCATGGTGGGTATAGTTAATAACAATGTATTGTGTTCTTAAAAATTGCTAAGAGAGGCCAGGTGCAGTGGCTCACGCCTGTAATCCCAGCACTTTGGGAGGTGGAGGCAGGTGGATCACGAGGTCAAGAGATCGAGACCATCCTGGCGAACATGGTGAAACCCCGTCTCTACTAAAAACACAAAAAAAATTAGCCAGGCGTGGTGGCGGACGCCTGTAGTCCCAGCTACTCGGGAGGCTGAGGCAGGAGAATCACTTGAACCCGGGAGGTGGAGCTTGCAGTGAGCCGAGATCATGCCACTACACTCCAGCCTGGGCGACAGAGTGAGACAATGTCTCAAAAAAAAAAAAAAATTGCTAAGAGAGTAGATCTTAACTGTTCCTCCCACAAAACATGACAAGTATGTGAGATGGTAGATGTGTTAATTGGCTTGATTGTGGTAATTATTTCACAATGTATATGTATATCAAAACATGTTTCTTGTCATAAATGTAAACATTTTTTGTCAATTACACTTCAATAAAGCTGGGAAAAAAGAGAGTTCATTCAAATGAATAGCACATTAAATACACCCCACTATGTAATTTTTTAATGATGGAATATGGGGTCTTTTCATTTTTTTTTTTTTTTTTTTTTTTTGAGATGGAGTCTCGCTCTGTTGCCCAGGCTAGAGTGCAGTGGCCGGATCTCAGCTCACTGCAAGCTCCGCCTCCTGGGTTCACGCCATTCTCCTGCCTCAGCCTCCCGAGTAGCTGGGACTACAGGCGCCCGCCACCACGCCCAGCTCATTTTTTGTATTTTTAGTAGAGACGGGGTTTCACCGTGTTAGCCAGGATGGTCTCGATCTCCTGACCTCGTGATCCGCCCGTCTCGGCCTCCCAAAGTGCTGGGATTACAGGCTTGAGCCACCGCGCCCGGCCTGGGTCTTTTCATTATAAGTTCTTTTGTGGCATTTGATTGGTTACCATGTCCATGATTACTAATTTTTTTTTTTTTTTTTTTTTGACACAGAGCCTTCCTCTGTCGCCCAGGCTGGAGTGCAATGGCATGATCTTGGTTTACTGCAATTTGAGTAGCCGGGATTGCAGGCGCCTGCCACCTCGTCCAGCTAAGTTTTGTAGTTCTAGTAGAGATGGGGTTTCTCCGTATTGGCCAGGCTGGTCTCAAACACCTGACCTCAAGTGATCTGCCCACCTCAGCCTCCCAAAGTGCTGGGATTATAGGCGTGAGCCACTGCACCTGACAGTGATAATATTTTTTAAGTAGGAATATTTTTAAGTAGGAAAAAAATGTAAAGCAGATGCTAGTCAGATTAAGAATGAGCCGGTCCCAAGAGATAGTCCATGGAAGCACGCAAGACTTCATCCTGCACCTTTGACTCCCGGGGCAAAGGAGTCACCGGGACACAAGGTATGAGGAGCACCCCTAGAATCGCCAGCACCTCCAAATGGGTTTTCTGGTCAGAGTCTGGCTCTCCAGGGCACAGCTTCCACTCCTCCTAAGATAGAATCCACTCCACTCTTAGGTAAAATGTGAGTTAATACACCAAAGACAGGCAGGGGGAGAGACTGGCCATCTGTGATGGGTTGGGTTGTGTCCCCCAAAATTCACTGCTGAAGTCTTGATCTTCTGAAGTCTTTACAGGGGTGGTTAAGTTAAAATGAGGCCATGAGGATCTGTCCTAATCTAAAATCATTTGTGTGCACGTGTATATTCATTGCAGCACTATTCACAATAGCAAAGACATGGAATCAACCTAAATGCTCATTAATGGTAGACTGGATAAAGAAAATGTGGTGCAAATATACCATGGAATACTATGCAGCCATAAAAAGAACAAGATGATGTCCTTTGCAGGAACATGGATGGAGCTGGAGACCATTATTCTAAGCGAACTAACACAGGAACAGAAAACCAAATATCACATGTTCTCACTTGTAAGTGGGAGTTAAATGATGAGAACACATGGATACATAGAGGGGAATAATGCACACTGGGGCCTATCAGAGAGTGGAGAGTAGGAGGAGGGAGAGGATCAGGAAACATAACGAATGGGCACTAGGCTTAATATACCTGAGTGATGAAATAATCTGTACGACAACCCCCATGATACCGGTTTACCTACGTGGCAAACCTGCATTTGTACCCAGGAACTTAAAATAAACATTTAAAAAAGAGGCAATTAGGATACAGACATGTAGAGAGGGAAGTCTGCAAGCCAAGGAGAGAGGCTGCAGGAGAATCCAAACCTGACACTTTGATCCTGGACTTCCAGGCTCCGGGACTACGCAGCAATAACCTTCTGCTGTTCATTCCCGCAGTGTGTGTAGCTTCCTTACAGGAACCCCAGCAAACGCATACACCATCCAGACTAGGTAGGCCATTTTTCTAAAATATTACTAAACTATGTCAAATATTTAAACACTGTTTTGTAAAATACAAGCTGAAGTGTTTGAACAACGTTTCCTCATTTGCACATTTATGCGCCAGTGAATTGCTGGTTGACATATTCATAGGTTTCAGCATATGGCTTCTGGTGCATTTCATATATGTTTGGTTTCATCACACTGAATTCTGTTGTCACTTACATTAAGTCCCCAAAAGACCTTTTCATGAAATGTTACGGAGGGATCATGAAATAATGAAATCAGATAAATAAACAATTGAATCTGGTGAATCCAACCAAAATTAAAAGTCGTCATATTAGGGTCGCGTTTGTACTATTTTGAGTGATAGCAACATATTATGGAATGAGACACAAGATGCATTCCTAATTATATGTGTCTGTGCACGTGTGTGTGTGTGTGTGTGTGCGTGTTGATGTATCAACTCTGCACCAGAAAAATGTTTTCTTAAATAACTATCTGAAGGCAAATAGTTCTTCAGTTAAATAGTTCTTCAAATAGTTAAGAAACTATTGAAAGTTTCTTAAAGAACTATTGGAAAGTGGATAAGAACAGGCAAAAACGGGAAGAGTGTCCATCTGTAAGGGATGAGGATTTGCCTGGCTTTCCATTGGGGCTGATGTAGAAAGTAGAGCCTCTCTCACTGCCTTGAGGGCTCAGCAGAAGAGAAGGGATTCCTAAAAGGCTTGAAAACGAGGAGGGAAAGGAGCAGGTCAAAAGGAGCAAGTGAGCGCTTCCGGATATGTTGTCTGCAGGCACTTAGAACGGTCCGGCGTTTGACATACTGTCGTAGGCTTTCCTAAAATACAGCCTTTAACAAAACTAGGCTGCCCTGAACCCCTGGTAATGGAATTGTTTACCTTTATACCAAGGAGGTTGGGAAAGCACCAACATCTGCATGTGGCATGTGCCCAGGCAGACTTCGAGGGGTTCGTGCGGTAAGACCTAAAGTTCTTATGAGATGGTCCAAAGGGAAGAAACATGTCCGCAGGGCCTGTGGTGGCTCCATGTGTGCTAGATGTGTTCGTGACAGGACCAAGCGTGCCTTCTGTATCGAGGAGCAGAACATTCTTGTGAAAGTGTTGAAGGCACAAGCACAGAGTCAGAAAGCTAAATAAAAAATGAAACTTTTTTGAGTAATAAAAATGAAAAGGCCTAAAAACAGAAAGGAGCAAGCGGGGAGCTCTAAAACCTGTGTATAAATTCCCCCAGGTCTTCAACTGACCTCTCAGCTGTGCCCGAGTGGGAGAGAGTCCAGGGAAACTTTCAGAAGGAGCCAGCTGGAGTGCTGAGGAGACAAGGGAGGAACCAGAAAATACGATGTAGTAAATCTCAAAAGGTTGACATTTTGGGGAGCATGTTCTCTGACTACAGTGAAATTAAACTAGAAATCGACATTTTGAAAATCTCCAAAAAGTTACAGTGGGCATTACTGGGCAATTGATGAGCTTTGATTGTGGGCTGAGGATTCAGGTAATAATATCGTATCGGTGTTAAGTCTCCGGATTTTGGTAATTACAGTGTGGTCATGTCCAAGATGGTCTTTGTTTCTGGGAAATACACGCTGGAGCATTTAGAGGTAAAACGGCACAGTCTGTGCGGAGGGGAGAGGGAGAGAGAAGGGAGGAGGACGAAGAGAGAGGAGTGAAAAAGCAAACAGCATAAAATGTTAAACAATTGTTGAACCTGGGTAAACAGTATGTGGGAGCTCTTTGTACTATATTTGCAACTTCTCTGAAATTTTAAAATTATATCAAAATGTACCCTTAAAAAAAACAAAAGAATACCTAACTGGCATCCTATTTTGCTTCTATTTACTTCTGGAATTGTCTGTATAGGAGATTAGAGGTAAGAGCTTCCAAAGTGCTCCACCCTCACACCCAGCTGGGAGGGGCCGTGAATGGTACCGTGGGGATGGTGGCCAAACGGCAGACAGGGGCTTTGTCACCTAGCGCAGAGGGTAGACCAGGTCCCCACAGCGCCAGCCCGCTCCTGAGCACCATCTCACCATTATTGGGTTTCTAAGTGGACAGCAGCAAGGTCCTTGTGCTAAACTGCAAAACACATCACAGAGCCCAGAGGCAAGGATTAGTGTCCGCTAGACAAACGACCAGCTGCGATTATCATCTTGTTGAACGTTTAGAAACATCGAGATAGGAAAGGTGAGAGAGTAATTGTCTCTGAATAATGAGTTTTTCTGCGGTGGCAGTGGTGCGGGGCGTTCAGCGGAGGCTGAAGAGGGGAGAGAAAGTTGCCAACCATGAAGAACGCTTTAGAGAGCAATGTTGACTTCGCGATCGGCCCCTGTCTTAGCATTTCCTGCACATACCCCACGCACCACACTCCTCAGACAGGTTCTCTTCTGTCTTTGAAGCAGGCATTAGCTCTGCACATGCTGGTGGTCCTGAAGCACCTCTCTGCCACCTTCCTGTGTTTGGGAGAATCTCTCCTGGATCTCAGTGGGAGGCAGGGACTGACTCCCACAGCAGAAGACAAAATGCCAGGGACTTGCTTCCTCAGCCTTCCTTGCAGTGTAAGGTGGGATGTGAGGCAGCCAATCAGATGTGTTTGCCCAGAGTCCCAGGGATCCCCAAGTCCCTCTCTCAGGCAGCTAGCACAGCTGCAGGCCATGGAGACCCTGGGTCAGCAGTGCAGGTGCAGCACCCAGCAACTAGGACCCTCAGTGGCTGCAGAAGCAGCGTCCCTGAGGAGCGGTCACGGGCATGGTTCCCACACAGCTAGCCGCTCTGCGACTTGCCAGACATCATGTGTACAATCCAGTGACATTAAATACTTTCTCAGTGTTGTGCAGTCATCACTACTATCTAGTTCAGGACTTCATCACCCAAACGGAAACCCCGTATCCACGAAGCAGCCGCTTTCCTTCCTCCCTTCCCCACTCGGTCCCTTGCAACCACTAGTGCATTCTGTCTCCATGGATTTGCTTTTTCTGGATGTTTGATATGAATGGAATTACGTGGTCTGACTTCTTTCCTTGAGTGTTTTCAAGCCCCATGCGTGTTGTAGCATGTGTCAGAGCTTCAGTCCTTTCTGCAGTCAAACAATATCCCATTGCATGGATATATTACATTTTGTTTACCCATTCATTTGTTGATGGACAGTGGGTTGTGCCCAGCTTTTGGTGATTGTGAATAGAGCTGCTATAAATATTCATGTACTAGTTTTTGTTTGGAGACCTATTTTCCATTCTTTCGGGTATAGACCTAGGAATGGAATTGCTGGGTCATGTAGTGATTCTATGTTTAACTTGTGGAGGAACTGCCAAGCTATTTTCCCCAGTATCCTTTTAATACATTATTTTCTCCTTAATACAATCAGAGTTTATTTCTGTTGTTTGCAACTAGGAACCCTGACTGATACCTTATTCCCACCTTACTGATGGGAAACCTGAGGCTCAGGGAAAGACTGAGTGGTTTGTCCAAGGCTCCTGACTGGATCCAGGCTACAAATCCCTTAACAGTTTGCTGCTGAGACTCTAGGACAGTGAGATTCCCTTTGCGTCTTACCTCCTGCATAAATAATATGGTGCGGTGGTTCCCAACGGGGGTCCCTGGAGGCCAAGGGTGCCATGAATTATTGACCAGGGTCTGGGGGCTATTTTGAATATTTCACTAAGTGTAATGGAAAACCTCCCACTTTCGCACGATGAAGCTGTTCAAGCTACCTAAAATGTCAAGTTTCTTTGCTTTTGGCAGAAATTAAATCAACCCATGGTGGTAATAAGAGTTACTGCCTGCTGATCAGACTCTGGCTCTCTAGCTGGCAGTTATGTATATCTTTGATTAATTTTAAAAATTGGAAAATGAATAAATTATTACTTAATAAATGAAGTTGTTTGGTGAATGAAAATCTTTTAAAACATGGGGTCCACAGGGAGAGAAATCAGACATGAGTGTCTTGGTGACAAGAAAGTCATCAAAGCGTTGAGAACACGTCCTCGGCTGTCTCCTGGGGCTCTGGGTCTGAGGGTCTTGATTCTGCCAACGACAGCTCAGACCTTGTGCAAGTGACCGTGGGTGTCCCCTTCTCTGCTACAGAGGGGCTCACTTACTGCTGCCAAGCTTCCTTCCAGCTGTGGTGTCCTGTGATTCTAACCCACCTATGAAGGGAGGCAACGATGAAGAGGGGGGAATAATTCGTTTTTTCTAGGTGGCTGTGGGGCAGATTCCCAGGGAAGCCCGAAGCTGAGCTGCCCGCAGGACACGGCAGTGACCAGAGATGGGAGGTCCTGCATGTACCCCAGTCTCTCTCTCCAGACCCCTTCTCCTGCTGTATCCTCTGGCTTACAGATGGTCACTTTCCTTCACCCCTCACCTCTTCCCTCACCCACGTCCCACCAGGCCATTGCCAGGCCCTTTCTGTCTCTGGAGGTCTGTCCTCTGGATCAACACCTCTCTGTCCCCAGGCTGTCTCCCACAGGGTCCCCAGCCGGGCTCTGAACCTCAGGCTGGGCCTCTGAGCATTCACCACCTACTTCCCTGTCCAGCATCACAGAACCCTGATATCTTTGTTTTGTCTTTGCTAACAGTGGTGTGGTCACATCACAACTTACTTCGTATAAGGTAAGCAAGTAAGGTAAGTCATGAAGCAGCCGTGACACCTGCCCTCCCAGCACACCTCTCACCATCCTTCCTAAAGCCTGCACCAGCCACAGGGAGCCACCTGCGGCCTCCCGGATGGCCAGGCTGTTCCCGGCCTCCAAGCCTTTGGGTCATCCCTAATTGCTTTCTTGACATTTAGCTTGAAAGAGTGACAAAGTGACATTTTAACTCCTGGCGATACATACTGGTCCTGATGACAAATACAGTCAGCCCCAGTGGGCTTCTGTGTGATTTTGAACCCGCCCCTCCACCTCTCTGGGTGCTGAATACACTCATCACCTGAAAGAACATTTACCGCCTACTTAACCATGAGCTATGGACATAAATAAATTAACGTTTGTAAAGAGCCTCAGAACGTTCAGGGGAACGGTACCCAGCAGTGAGTAAACAGCTCCGTGAAGTGCCAGCTCCTGAGGGCAGCCTTGCATGTCGTGAATACCAGTGTCTTGACTGATGAACCCACAAACAGGCATTCATCAGTCAAAGACAATGGTCTGTGAACTCTTGCAGTTCACGCCCTGCGTGGGCATCAGACCTGAGATTTACTGCTTGATGGGTTTATTTAATATCTACCCAGAGATAGCGTCAGATCCCACAGCGGGAGGGCTCAGTCTGGAAGAGTGCCCCTCAGCCCTCAGACACCAGTCGCGGGGCCAGGCCTCCAGAGCTTCCCACCCATTGGCTTCAAGTTGGGGTTCCTACAACTCCCACTTTGTGTTTGATTAACTTGCTGGAGTGACTCACAGAACTCAGGGAAACACGTTTACCAGTTTATTTTAAAGAATGTCGCAAAGGATACAGATAAAGAGATGCACAGGATGAGGTACGGGGGAAGGTGCCTGGAGCTTCGGTGCCCTCCCTGGGCGCGCCACCCTCCAGCAGCCTCCATGGGTTCAGGTATCCGGAAGCTCCCGGACCCCGTCCTCGTGGGTTTTTATGGAGGCTCCGATGCACGGGCATGCTTGACAACCACGTGGAAATGTGACTGGACAGAAAGCGTGTGATTTAAACCCAGCAAGGCTGACCCACTCAGACTTTTCTTGGCCTCTGTAAGCGGCATTCCTTCCTCTAGGGTATGGGGCAGGACCTTCTGTGGAATGAGGGCTTTTTGATCCACAAACAGATTAGCATCCCGCCATGGGCAAGTGAGAGAAAGCAGAAGGTCAGAGAGAGATTCTGTTTCCTGAGTCCTAAAGCACCCCAGCATTCTAACAAGGAAGGTGGGCATTGGGAGCCAGGAACCTGGACCAAAACCAATACGCATATCCTAACACCACAGGCCTTTTGCGATGCGACGTTTTCCAGACACTTCCCAGACCTCACAACCCCTTCCGTCCTCCTTTCACTGTTGACTTCTCGGGCCTGATGCTAGCAGCTTTTGCACACACTGTGCCATTTAACTCTTACATCAGCCCAGTGTCCCAGCCTGCAGGTGTGGCTCAGGGAGCTTAGTAGGGGCTCAAGGACACTGTATTTGAACTTGAACTGCCCGACTCCAAAGTCCAAACTCTTCACTACTTTGCTAGTCGTCTTGTTTTCATCCTGAAATGTGCTCGAGGCAACCCTATGAAACAATGTTTCTCAGGTCTGTTGCCCACATACAGAATGAACTACCAGAGCTCACAGGCCCTCTTCTGGCCTGGAGTGAGTCCCCAGCAAATCCCAGTTAGAGCCTGCTGGGGATGCAGGCAGGGAAAAGGCCAGGCAGCGGGGTGCTCTGCCCCAGGCTGGAACAGCACAGCCAAACCACGTCAGAGCCAGTCAGCCCCGAGGTGTGAGGCAGGGAGGCTGGGCTTGTTCAACTTTCTCTCTCCCAGGGTTCTGTGGTGCCTGTCTGTAGGGGACAGAGAAGCTCTGTGAGCTCGTTGTCCCTGTGCTATTAAAAGGCCCTGCAGACGGTGCCACCTGCGCGTGGGGGTGATTAAGGCACAGCAACAGCAGGTTGGCCTGCTGCCCTGGCCAGGGAGCGGTGCTTTGCCAGGCATTGTTTCCCTCATCAAACGGGGGAAATAGGTGGCTAGGCCCAAAGTGCTTCCCTCTGACGCGGGTGCAGCTTCACTCCCATCTTCTAGGTCTGAATTAATCCCAGAGCAGCCTTCTCCAGGTGGGCTGGGCAGGAGACAGGTGCATAGGGGAGGGAGCCGGGGAGGAAAGGAGTGAGAGGAACGATAGGAGGAAGGAAGGGAGAGAGGGAAGGAGAAAGTTCCCTTGCACTGCCCAATGCCAGTGCTTTGCAGGGTGGGGAAATGGGAGAGGAAGGCCTTGAAGATGTTACTCGTATCCAGGCTTCCCTTGGGATCATCAAGATTTCCTTTGCCTGGGTCCCGATGGCCTGTGACTGGCTTAAGGGGCACCATGAAATCCTCTCACATGTAGCTGCGTCATCAGAGCAGGGAATGTGGACCTGCTGGGCACAGCAGCCAACGGTGGCCACTTCCTTGCTCCTCCTCCTCCCCACTGAGTAGCAAATTCTTAGGGAATCCAGAAGACATTCTTACCTGCGAGGGTCGAGTGCCTGGGAGCATCTGAGATCTGCTCTTCTTCTCGTCCCAGCTGTCACTGCCCTTCTGTCTCTTGTGCCCTCCAGTGCTGAGGTCATGGGCTGGCAGAGCATGTGGTCTGGACCCTCTGCGCATGGACAGGCCCTCCTCAGCTGAATTGCCCTGAACTGGGAGCCGGCAGGCTGGGCCACCCCTCTGAGTCTCGGCCATGGATTAGGGGCCAGCTCACAGGCTCTCAGCTCAGCTGCCTCTCCAGCGGCTGCCAGAACATGTCGGGGCATCTGGGTCACATGAAGGCTGAGCATCTCCTGGGGACACTAAACGTGAAGGCCCCCTTCAGCCTAAAGACACCATGAGCCCCCAGTTTACTAGCTGTGGCCACTGTCACACGCAGGCACGGGGGGAGTCATCTGGAGAGGGGCACAGTCCGCCTGTCTTGGGCACTGTATTAGATTCCTATAGCTGCCATAACAAAGCACCTCGAGCTACGTGGCTTCAAACCATAGCAATGTCTGGTCTCACAGTTCTGGAGGCCTGAAGTCTGAGATCAAGGTGTCAGCAGGACCACGTTTCCCTCTGAAACCTGTAGGAGAGGAGCCTTCCTTATTTCTTCCAGCTTCTGAGAGCTTGCTGGCAATATTTACGTTCCTTGGCTTATAGATGCTCCACTCCGATCTCTGCCTCCATTGTCACATGGCGTTCTCCACGTGTCTCTGTCTTCATGTGATCGTCTTCTAATGAGGACACCAGTCACATTGGATCAGGGCCCAGCCTACTCCAGTATGACCTCACCTTCGCTAATGACATCTGCAAAGACCCTACCTCCAAACAGAGTCACACTCTGAGGTGCTCAGGGTCAGGACTTCAACCTTTGTCTTTTGGAAGACACACAATTCAACCCATATCCGGAGCTCTCGAGGATCTGAGGGTGAAATTTCCTTCCTCCTTCCTTGTGTAGTCTACTGGTTAAGCCTCAATGGTGAGCAGCTCAGCCTTGCGTGCTCTGAAAGGAACACAGTGCTCCAGCTCCCCTGAGGGCATGGGTTGCCTGGGGCCTTGTTAAAGGCAGATTCAGACTCAGCTGGTCTGGGGAGGGGCCCAAGACTCTGCATTTCTAACAAGCGCCCAAGTGATGCTCAGGCTGCTGGTCAGTGAACCACACTTAAATAGCAAGGAGCTAGCCCATGAAAACTTCCCAAGGAGTCAGGCCCCTCCTGCCCCAGAGGAGAGTGGAGGACTGCAAGGGTCAAGTGCTAGAAGGAAGGAAGCAAGCAGAATACTGCAGTTTAACAGGCAACAGAAAACGGTATCCCTATTACACGTGCCTAGTCAAATCTGCTCCAAGGCCCCAGGCTGGGAGCTGCCATCTGAATTATCTATAGCCAAATCCCTAGCAAAGACACAGGCTGAGTTGCCAGGGAGACCTCAGGGGAGGCCCACCACTTCCGCCTGCATCCACCTTTGTCCCAATTCAATCAACTCCCACGCTTTTATTTCTCTTGGGAAATACTTTAGAAATGGGATTTTTCTGGGTCATATGGTAAATGTATGCTTAACTTCTTAAAATAACTTTTTATTAGGTATAATTCACCTACCATAAAATTCTCCCTTTTCTAAAATGTGTGATTCAATGGCATTTAGTAGATTCACAGAGTTGGGCAACCATCACCATGGTCTAATTCTGGGATACTTATGGATTAAAGACTTAAATGTTCGACCTAAAACCATAAAAACCCTAGAAGAAAACCTAGGCAATACCATTCAGGACATAGGCATGGGCAAAGACTTCATGACTAAAACACCAAAAGCAACGGCAACAAAAGCCAAGACAAATGGGATCTACTTAAACTAAGGAGCTTCTGCACAGCAAAAGAAACTACCATCAGAATGAACAGGCAACCTACAGAATGGGAGAACATTTTTGCAATCTACCCATCTGACAAAGGGCTAATATCCAGAACCTACAAAGAACTCAAACAAATTTACAAGAAAAAAATCAAACAACCCCATCAAAAAGTGGGCAAAGGATATGAACAGACACTTCTCAAAAGAAGACATTTATGCAGCCAACAGACACATGAAAAAAGGCTCATCATTACTGGTCATCAGAGAAATGCAAATCAAAACCACAATGAGATACCATCTCACACCAGTTAGAATGGCGATCATTAAAAAGTCAAGAAACAACAGGTGCTGGAGAGGATGTGGAGAAATAGAAACGCTTTTACACTGCTGGTGGGACTGTAAACTAGTTCAACCATTGTGGTAGACAGTATGGCGATTCCTCAAGGATCTAGAACTAGATGTACCATATGACCCAGCCATCCCATTACTGGGTATATACCCAAAGGATTATAAATCATGCTGCTATAAAGACACATGCACACATATGTTATTGTGGCACTACTCACAATAGCAAAGACTTGGAACCAACCGAAATGTCCATCAATGATAGACTGGATTAAGAAAATGTGGCACATATACACCATGGAATACTATGCAGCCATAAAAAAGGATGAGTTCATGTCCTTTGAGGCGACATGGATGAAGCTGGAAACCATCATTCTGAGCAAACTATCACAAGGACAGAAAACCAAACATGCAAGTTCTCACTCATAGGTGGGAATTGAACAATGAGAACACTTGGGCACAGGATGGCAAACATCACACACCGGGGCCTGTGGTGGGGTGGGGGGATGGGGAGGGATAGCATTAGGAGAAATACCTAATGTAAATGACGAGTTAATGGGTGCAGCACACCAACAGGGCACATGTATACATACGTAACAAACCTGCACGTTGTGCACATGTACCCTAGAACATAAAGCACAATAAAAAAGAAAAATGCTAATTCACTTGTAACATTGTACTGTTAGAAACTAAGAGCTCCCCTGCCTTAGCTCATTTTAGCCTCACTACAATCCCATGAGTATGATTAATACCCTCATTTTCCAAGTGGGGAAACCAAGTCCCAGAGCTCTGGGAACTGCTCAAGTTCTCCCAGCTGGTCAGTGGCAGAGCCACAGTTCATGCCTGATGCCTGAGGCATCTAACCCTCAGCAGGGCTTTTGGTTCCTCCCAGCTGGCAGGTTAATATGTTACCCAGGGGGTGAGGGGTGTGTGGGGTGGAGTCAGGCCCTGGTTCAAGGGCGGGTGCTGGTCTCACACCATCTGAGTGGAACGAGGCAGACGGCGGGGCTGGTGGCCTGAGAGCAGTGGGTAGAGGCTCATGGAGTCTGACTCCCATGGGTGGGAGAGGGAAGCCGTGGGCAGTTGGCCTGGCTTTGCTGTGTGGTCACTGGGTGGGAGATGGACTGAGGAAGTACTCATGTCCACCCCACTGCTCTAGCTCAAGGGACTTTGAGAAGAAGTAGCGTGGATAAACCAGAGGCTCCACCCTCAGCACTGGGGTCTCACCCTTTCCCTTGCCTCTCTGTGCTGTTGAGTCCACCCTATCTGTTCCCAGGATGCTGCCCAGCTGGGCAATGTCAGCAGCCTCCGATGCTCCGAGGAAACCACCGACAGCTGGGGCCACATGGCCTCATTGTTTCTCTCCCTTTGTCTTTGCAGGCCTGGCTTGCACCCTAGACACCTCCAGCTCCACCCTGCAGCTTCATCCATGAGCTGTCACTCTCCTGGAGAGAGCTCCATGCCCCAGGTGTTCCATCAGCTCGAGGCTGACCTAATCCCCAGAGCCCTTTCAGACCCACTTCTCTACCCATCTCTTCTGGAAAATCTGCTCCCTCAGCTCTGAGCTGCCATCTCCACTTAGGAGCTGCGCTGCTCATTTGGTTGTGAGATGTAGCGAGTCATTTTCTTCTTCTATTGTGGCATAATTTGCATACAGCGAAAGGCATAGATCTTAAAGTCTAGAGTTTGATGAGTTTGGACAAATGCATTCATCTGTGTAACCACAATCCTATGAAGACAAGAACATTTCTGGTCAGACGTGGTAGC
This sequence comes from Theropithecus gelada, assembly GCF_003255815.1. Classification (NCBI taxonomy): domain Eukaryota; kingdom Metazoa; phylum Chordata; class Mammalia; order Primates; family Cercopithecidae; genus Theropithecus; species Theropithecus gelada. The sequence goes on along the minus strand of NC_037671.1, from coordinate 8,595,986 downwards.
TCATGCCTGTAATCCCAACACTTTGGGAGGTTGAGGGAGAACTGATGGAAGCCAGGAGTTTGAGACCAGCCTGGGCAACACAGTAAGATCCTGTTTGAGAGAGAGAGAGAGAGAGAGAGAATTGCTATTTGGGAATCTGGGCAGCCTAGCCAAAAAAAAAAGAGAAAGAGAGAGAACATTTCCCATCACCTGAAAATTTCCCTTGTTCCCCTTTACAGTAAATTCCTTTCCAGCCCCAAGCGACCTCTGATCTGTTTTTTGTCACTGGAGATTACTTTTATCTCTTCTGTAACTTCATAAATGCATTTCCCCACTGACAAATAACGTTGACCATCTTTTTGTCTTCCTGGTCATTTATAATCTTTTTGTGAAGTATTTTTTCAAGTCTGCCCATTTTTTCAAAATGGTTTTTAAAAACATTGTTATCAAGTTGTAGGAATTCTTTGTATATTCTGGATATAAGTCAAATATATGTGTTACAAATATTTTTTCCCAATCTGTGGTTTGCCCATTCATTTTCTCAATAACGTATTTCAAAAAGCAGAAGTTTTAATATGGAAAAAGTTCAGTTTATCATCTTTTTCTTTATTAATGTTTTCTGTGTCCTTTCTAAAATATCTTTGCCTATCCAAGGTCAAAAAGATGGTCCCATATATCTCTTTCTTTAAGCTATGTAGTAAGTTTTTGGCTTTTATACTTAGGTCTGTGCGCCGACTCGAATTAATTTTGTGTGAGGTAGGGTGTCGAGATTTTTGTTTCTTTCCTTATATGAATAACCCATTGCTCCAGCATCGTTTGTTGAAAAGGCCTTCCTTTCTCTATAGGACTGCTTTGGCATCCTAGTTTTTTCTCATTAATAATAAAGTATAGATGGCATCAAATGATTCACTCTTGCTACATTAGCAGCTGTTTAAAAATAGATGTCAAATTTTCCTTTATACTAATGTCAAGCTCATACGTGTGCATTGTGAGGTCCTTTCTTGATTGGGAGAGCAGGGGCGAGTTGTACTCTCCACACAGCCATGGGTGCACCTGTGTCCTGCACGTGAGCTTCTAACAGCCAAGGGTGCAGCAGGAAGCACAGGCCGGGAAGTGTAGCTCTAGACAGTGTAATGCAGTGATTTCCTTTTCAGATGGAACCTTTTGTTTAACCAGTCTCAAGAGCCCACCTTGATTTTTCTTGTTGAACTCAACATTCTCTCCGTTGTTTTGCATGTGAGAGCGTGCTACGTCCTTCCTAAGGCTTACATCCAGAATAGACAGACACGCTTCACTTGGGGGAGGGAAGGCTGTGGAGGGCAATGCACTGCTCGTATTCATAACGTTCCCATCTGTCTTGCATGCCTGGCAGACACACGGCATGGAGGGAAGGCTGCGGGCTTTAGTCTCAAGGAGAAAGGACCTTAAATTCTCTCTCCAAAACCCACTGAGGACTCAGGCCTGGTCCTCGGGCCTCATGTTCCCAACTCCCAAGTAGACACATGGTGGCTACCTTTTGTGGAGTTTTTGTGAGGTTAAAACGAGATGCATCAAGTTTTACACACACGATTTCCCTACTCCTTGCTGAGCCATTCACACTAGGGCCAGAGATTATAGCCTCCATTTTAGGGCTGAAGTGCAGGCTCAGGGATGTTAATGACTCATCTGTGGCAGAGCTGGGTTTAGACCCCCGGTGTGGCCTTGGGCTTGGTCCGGGGCTCCGAGGAGCATTCCTGCTCCGCTCTCCTCCTGAGCACAGCCCCTGAACTGTCGTTTCTTATATATGAAAAAAATAGAACTTCCAGTGTTGAGGGGCTTCCTTTTCCATTTCTTGGCTGCCTGACCACCAGCCACCGCTGGGAGTATCTAGCCCCGGCTGAGCTTTGCTGACTTGTTCAGGACCTGGGCACAGCCAGGAGCAGAGCAACCCGGGGAGGGGAAGAAGACACAAATGGCTGTTGAGCCTGCAAGGCCCCCTCTCCACCCGAGGCTCCAGCTGGTCACAGAATTCATTCCCACGACAAACCCAATTGCTAGTGCCTGCTGGCCCCAGTCTTGCTGGCGCCTTTAGAGGCCTATCACAGGGACGGGTAACACATGTGCTAGAAGGATCCTTGGTCCCCAGCTCCAGGATGTGGGCTCCTAGACCATCCTCACAAGGAGAGAAACTCTACGTAAGGTTGTCCTCTTACGTCACTGTATCTTGAAGCACCAGACAACAGGGCTGCAGGGAAACTTCTCCAAAAGACCATGCAGTTGCAAGAGTCAAGCCTGAGGGCCCTTTAGGAAGGACTCTCCAGCATATCCCAAGGCGCTGCCGCCCCAGCCCGACCTGTCCTGACCCCCGTGGTGGCCTTCCACCTAAAGACACCCTCAGGATCTCTGCCTCAATGTGGTGTTTGGAAAAATGCTCTGGAAACCCCAGTTTGAGGCCCAGCTCTACAATACTTCACTGTCACTGTGCCCTTGGGTAAGTCACTTTGTCCCTTTGTACTTCAGTGTCCTCGCGTATAGACGGGGGGAACACGTGGATGCCCTGTGGGATCTGTTCCAGTTTGGATGGTTCACGCGTCCATCATTTTCTCCCTGAATAATGATCAGAGCGGTGTCCCTTCCTGACGGCTTATCAGGTGCCGGGTTCTGTGGCAAGAGCAGTGCGCGATGTCTCACACAACCCTCGCCACAGCCTCTGCAGCAGGCGCTATTATCCTCCTCATTTGACAAAGGAGGAAACTGAGTGTCCCGGAGGGTCACAGCCATAGTGCTGGTATTGGTCACCATGCTGTCCTTCCTGTGGGACTCATGTGTTTCTTGAACTGCAAAGTGATTTCATCTAATGGATTAATTTACCTTTCTTCTTCCTCGTTCATTATTTATTTTCCTGTGGGAGTCACATGAAAAAGTCAAGAGCTGTATGTCCCTTTGGCTCTTTGATGGTAGGGAAGGCTCACTTTTGGCACAAGTGCTGGTCAGAGTGGACCCTGAGGGGGTTCTGCACAAGCCCTCGTAGAAACAGAATGAAGGTCTAGGGAGCAAGAGAGAGGAGAGGCACAGACCCTACAGTCAACCCACTACTGTTTACACAGATTTTTTTTTTTTTTTTTTTGAGACAGGGTCTTGCTTTGTTGCTCAGGCTGGAGTGCAGTGGCACGATTATGGCTCACTGCAGCCTCCACCTCCTGGGCTCAATCAATCCTCCCACATTGGCCTCCCAAGTAGCTGGGACTACAGGGGCATGCCACCATGTCCAGCTGGTTTTTAAAATTTTTTGTAAAGACAGGGTCTCACTGTGTTGCCCAGGCTGTAGACAGACATTCTTAATGTGGAGGCTGTGGACTTGAGTGTGAGGCCTGCCATCTCCTGTGTACGTACCTTAAGTAACAGACGAGACAACAGAGGCCTGAAGAAGTCACGGATTAAGTCATGGCCAACTCCTGTGACTTCTTCAGTCCTTTGTTCCCTCACTTGTAAGATTTAAATAACAGTCGATTACACCTCATGGAGTGTTAAGGGGAGTGTTCAAGAAAGGCCTCTGTGAACCCTCTGGAATGTCAGCCCTACCCCAGGACCTTAGTATAGGGTTTGGCACAAATATAACGTCACGTAACAATGTTTCAGTCAACAACAGATGGCGCAGGGGACAGTGATAATACAGTACTTGTTTCTATAACTTTTCAGTTTAGAAACACAAATAACATTTGTTACAAGTGCCTACAGTATTCAGCACAGTAACATGCTGTGTTACTCTGTTCTTGCATTGCTATAAAGAAATACACGAGACTGGGCAATTTCTAGAGAAAAGAGGCTTCACCGGCTCACAGTTCCGCAGGCTGCACAGGAAGCACAGGGGCCTCTGCTTCTGGGGAGGCCTCAGGGAGCCTTTCCTCATGGCGGAAGGCAAAGCGGGAGCAGGCATCTCACATGGCAGAAGCAGGACCAAGAGGATTGTGGGGAGGGAGAGACTATGCATTTTTAAGCAACCTGATCTCATGAGAACTCACCATCATGAGAACAGCACCAAGCGTATGGTGCTAAACCATTCACGAGGAGCTGATCTCCATGATCTAACCACCTCCCAGCAGGCCCCTCCTCCAACACTGGGGCTTACATGTAATCATGAGATTTGGGTAGGGACACAGATCCAAACCATACCACATACTGTGCAGGTCTGGAGCCTCTCGCCTGCAGCCTCTAGCAATAGGCGATGATGCCATGTAGCCTAGGGGTGTAGTATGCTATACTGTTTAGGTTTGTATGAGTACATTCCATGGTGTTTACACAATGACAAAATCACCTATGACACATTTCTCAGAATGTTTCGCTGTCCATAGGTGACGTGTGACTGTATTTGACAAATATTGCTCAGATTCTGGGCCACAGGGCAGCATCATGGTTTTGCATTTTATATACCTAGTTTGCTTTCTTTAAGAACATTAATAAACGCCTAATCAGTCACGGGGATGAAGGGACATCTTGAAGGGCAGCCTGAGGCCGAATCAGAAATGGCCTGCTGGCAAACGCCACGGAAGAGGAAATCACTGTCACACTGTGCCTTCCCACTCAGACCCAGTCACTTGGGGAACTGTACCTGTAGGCCCTGAAACCCCAGACAGCGGTTTGGTTCCAGGACTGGCTGTGGGACTTGGGGTATGGCTTCCTCAATTCCCTTAAAAATCCAAGGGAAGAGTCCAAATTAATCACATGGTAAGATGACATTAAAGCTGTTCCTTCCCTTAGGAAAGCAGCTGCCTACCCCCATGCCGCTAGCTGATAATGGCCACTCCTCATCAAATATTTATCCCGGCGCTTGCAGCCCTCCATCAGCCTCTAGCATCATGCCAGGGGTGGAAGCTGATTATTAAAACTGGTCATGAATGAGGCAGGCAGACTACAAAGTGCCTGGGATGGAAAGGAGGGGACATCAAAGCCCCATATTCTTCCTTAAAGGTCGCCTTCTGGAAGTGGAGGCTGCCTGCTGGGAAAACTTGAAGGGAGTTTGAGGACCTGTGCCTCCAAGACTCGGGCAGCTCTCGCCTCTTTCCTTCCTCTCCAGTGCGGCGAAAGGCAGCTAAGCCCAAGTCCTGGGGCCAGAGGCCTGACTCCAAGCCATGGGTTTATGAAAAGCAAATAGATATCCTGCCCTGGCTCAAAGATGCAACTCCCTTCACATTCAAGGGGAGCGCTGGCATTTCATTAGTGTCCTCTTTGAAGGCTGCCCTTTGCAAAACTGAAAAAGAAGAGAAGGGAGGAAGGAATGGAAGCTGATTCAAAAAGCTTCCTGTATTGTATCTGGAATTTCTGATGTCCCTCTGTGTGGCTTCACTCATTACATGGGTGGAAGAGCCTGTCAGGCAAGAAATCATGCCTGGTGCTTAATGGAACCCAGGGACCAATTAACCATACTGAGCACCAATGCCAGTGGGCAGAGCACTTCTAAAAGGAATAGGAAAAGACCATCCCTCTTTCCCCAAATAAAAGACAAATGCTATGTCAACAGCTTTTCAAGAGTGATCTTTTATTTTGTGAAAGTCCTAAGACTGATCCATTTATCAAAAGATGATTGATGCCCCAGTTCACAAACCGTATCTTTTTCTCTTTCAGCAAATCCTGGAGCCCCAAGAGGGCTGCAGCCTGGGTGAAGTGGTGACATCAGAACCTGCCCTCCACGCCCAGCCGCTGGACTACAGCCTCCTGCAAGGCCTGGTGGATGTGCCTGACCTCTCTCTGGGACAAAGTCCGTTCCATGTGGCGGTAGGTGATGCGGTAGCAGTGGCTGGTCTTGTGCGTCCTGTAGAGAGGAAGAGAACACAGGTGAGTGTGGGATGAACGAGGCTGTGCCTGAAGGAGCAGTGTGGCTTGCCCTGGCCAGATCTCCCCAACTGCAGTGGAGAACTGAGGTTGGGATCCAGGTACCACTTACTGCTAATAATCTGCATCTTTTACAGGGGGAGAAGGTGATAGTCAGGGAAACATTAACTTGACTAAAGGAGGCTGCTGGTTTCCACTGGACTGGATGTATCAAAGTCCCCTGGGAAGGACGCTGACAAATTTGATTTCCTAGGCCACACTCCGGAGATTTGGATTCAGCAGGTGGGAGGTGGGACCTGGGCTTCTAAGCCTGTCCCAGGTTCCCCACGTGATTCTAACAAGCAGACAGGGTCAGGGGTCAACCCAAGTGTGCCTCCTTCATGTCATGGAAGGTAACTGTGTTTGTGAGGCACATTGCAGTATCAGCAAGGCTTGAGGTAAGGCTGAGGGACTCACTCTCTCAGCACCCCTGTTGGCAGTCCAGGAAGCATACAGGCCATATATGCCATGTATGTGCTGTGTAGACAATTACTTTAGTCTCTCCTTTACGACATAGGTGTTGACTTGGCTTGCATGGAACAGCTGAGTAATTCTGGAATACGTGGAGAGGACAGCAGTAGGGCCTTCTATTTGCATGGCAGGTGCTAAGACACACTGGTCAGTTGATCTCATGAGAAAGACCCCTGGACCATGAACTAGCAGGCCTGGCCCTGTCCCCAACCTGCCTCTCACTGGCTGTGTGGCTGGGTGTCTGACATCTCACCATCTCTGAATGCTCACATTTCTCTTCTATACAATAAGGGGACCTGGTCAACTTCAGAGCCACACAAATTCCTCTTTTCCCACCGGCAGCAGCAGCAGCAGCAGCAACAACAACAACAACAACAACAACAACAACAGAGGCAACCTAATCCCTTCTTGGCCTTAGGGGAGGAAACGGAAACAAAGTGAGGGCTCCCAGGCAGATTCCTTTCATGATGCCGTCAACCAGCCCTTAGCCTAGTCAGGGAGACGCCATGTGCTTTCTGGCAGGTGAGACAGGGCTGGGCCTTCAGTAATACCAGGGTCTTGAACAAATGGGCTTCTGGTGGAGCTGGCACCTGGGCCACTCCCACATAATCACGGGAAACTGGTAGTCCCATTGATGCCACCTGAGTCCAGAGCCTTTGCTTCCAGGGGCCTCCCGACGCTTCATGGATTGCTCTCACTGGGTTCTCTCCTCTTTCCTCTCCCTCTCCCTCATCTGAATGCCAGAGCCCTTGGCTGGGCAGAATATGCCTGGTGCGTGAGAGTCTGCCTCGGTCCTGGCCTCCCTAGTCTGCCCCTTCACCTCCCCTTCCAGTGTCTCCTCCCCTCTCCCCCGCTCTGGCTTGGTCATCTTTGTCATGCTTTTGTCCTTCCACTTTCAGGGAGGATAAGCTGCTACACTGTGCCTCACAGGGTTATGTGCATTTCAGCCAAGTATGCAGCCCCCATTTGGATCAAGCCACAGGAGGAAGTTACCACTGAGGGGCTGCGATAGGCAAGCTGGGCTGGGGAAGGAAGTTTTCTTTAGGGACTTCCTGGGGATTCCCGATAGCACATGGAGGCCTGCCCCATTCCCTCACCCAGTGTCAGCTGCCTGCTTTAGACCAAGGGAGAAATCAAATCCTCTCCCCACCTGGCTCCTTCTTTTTCAGTCCAGCTCAGGCCAATGGCTCTGCTCTGTGGACATTCCTCTGGGGTGGGGACCCTGACTCCTGGGGGAGGCACTGCTGCTCAAAGTGCCCCAAGGACCTCCCACAAAGTAGTCGTCTTTTCTCCTCACTCTCTGCTCCTAACAAGAGTACTCCAGGTACCATGCCCACCTAAGCCTTTCAGGCACCAAAATGCAGCGTGACATAAAACCTGGCTCTGAGAGGAAAACAGAGGCTCTTCAGGAGTGGGAGCTTATGAAACCACATAGCCAAGACCCTGGCTGCCACCAGGTGCTGACCCATTCCATTCAAACTACAATTGTTCCATTTACAGTTACTTGTTTTTTGACAAGGGCATCAAGACCATTCAAGGGGGGAATGTCTTTTCAACAACTGGTACTGAGACAACGGGATATCTACATGCAAAAGAATGAAGTTGAATCCCTACCTCACACAACACACACAGACTAACTCAAAATATATTATATATCTCAATACAAGAGCTGAAACTATATCATCCTTAGAAGAAAACAGATGAGTAAATCTTCATGACCGCATAGACAAAACCTCCTTAGATGACACCAAAAGCACAGGTGAAAAAATAAAAAAAAAAGATAAGCTTGGAATTCATAAAAATTAGACATTTTCTTAATTCAAGGCATCAAGAAGGTGAAAAGGAACACACAGAATGGGAGAAGATATTTGCAAGTCATATACCTGATAAGGGATTTGTATCCAGAACATACAAAGAACTCTTACAACTCAACAATAAAATAGCCAACAACACAGTAAAAAAAGTACAAAAGATTTGAATAGACATTTCTGCAAAGATAAACAAATGGCCAACAAGCACATGAAAAAATGTTCAACTTCAGCCATCAGGGAAATGCAAATCAAAACCGCCATGAGATACCACTTCAGGCCCATTAGGATGCCCATTTTAAAAACAAAAGGAAAATAACAAGTATTGGAGAAGATATGGAGAAATCAGGGCCTGTTTAGAAATTGACAGGGCTCTGTAATTATAAAGTGCTAATTGGGTGTGAGGTGAAGGTATCATTGTGGCAACTGTTATCACATTGTATTTTTTCACTGGTTCACTCTGGTTCCTCCCAGCAGAAGAGCTGGTAATACGGCACCTCTAAAAGTTATTGCCAATTGAAGATGGATGGGAAAAAATCTGTTTTCCTATTTCTATGCACTCAGAAAAAGGTCTCTATAAGGATTCTTGGGATTCAAATAGCTTATACAGAGCATTTTGATGAGTTAGGTGTAAATGATTCATAAATACGTGGATTATGAGATAAATTCTCATAATACATAGATATGAGAGAAATACTATTTAGCAGAATGTTTGTTTGGTGATTCTGTTGAATTCAATAGAATCAAGTGAAAAGCAATCAGATTTGCCTTTTCCTAACATGAATGATGACAGAGAAGGCTTCCTTTTATTTTCCAGAAACTTCTGTGTGTAGCTTTCAGATGACAGGACATACTCCTGTCTTCCTTTGTCATGTTGGAGAGCTGAGAGAATGGAGCTGGCAAGTGGTCGGGGTGGAGGACCCCAGTCTCTCATTCTTGAAGAGTCTCCCCAGGAAAGCCACAGGCACATGGAGCTGAAGATTCTTGGAGCTCATCAGTGAACAGGTAAGAAAACTGATTCCTCAAGTGAAAGATGTCCTCAGCAACCAACCCCAAGTGTCTGGACTCTCCTTCTGCTGGTTCTTTTACATCACCCAATGCAGTCTCTTTTAGACCAAAAGCTTTTCAGTCTTCCATCTGCCGTGACCTACACTGTCTCTCGGTAACAGCGGCAGCAGCAACAGCAAACATTTATGCAACAGTTTTGTATACCAGGTACTGTTCTGAGGCATTCACGTACACCGCCTCTTTTAAGTATCACGACCTCATTGAGTAAACAGCATTACTGACCCATTATACAGATGAGGAAACTGAGGCACAAAGAGCATAAGTAACTTACCGATGCTCACACAGCTAATAAGAAAGTGGCAGGGCTGGATTCAAAGCTAAGCAATCTGGTGGGAATGTACAAGCCACAGTATGGTGGTTCCTCAAAAAGTTAAACACAGAATTACCACATAATCCAGCAATTCTACTCCTAGGAATATATCCTAGAGAACTGACAGCATGTGTTGAAACAAAAACCTGGCCAAGAACGTTCATAGCAGTGTTATTGACAACTGCCAAAAGATGAAAATGTCCATTAATATCTGTATGGACTGGCCGGGCACGGTGGCTCACGCCTGTAATCTCAGCACTTTGGGAGGCCGAGACAGGTGGATCACTTGAGGTCAGGAGTTCGAGACCAGCCTGGCCAACATGGTGAAACCCCAACTCTACTAAAAATACAAAAATTAGTCAGGTGTGGTGGAGGGCGCCTGTAATTCCAGCTACTTGGGAGGCTGAGGCACGAGAATCGCTTGAATCCTGGAGGTGGAGATTGCAGTGAGCGGAGATCCCTCCACTGCACTCCATCCGGGGCAACAGAGTGAGACTCAGTCTGAAAAACAATTTTTTTTGGATGGATTAACAAAATGTGGTATATCCACACAATGGAATATTATTTAGCCATCAAAACGAATGAAGTACTGATACAGGGATAGATACTAGATGGATTGTGGATGAACCTCAAGAATGGAAGTGAAGAAAGCCAGATGCAATAGAGCACATATTATACAATTCCATTTATAGAAGATATCCAGAAAAGGGGAATCTATAGAGATAGAAGGCAGACTGATGGTTACCAGGGGTCGTAGGGAGAGACTGCCTCATAGGGATATGGTTTTCCTTTGGGGTGATGACATATTTTGAAACTAGATAGAGGTGATGGTTGCACAACACTGTTCTTATTTAGTATACTAAATACCACTGAATTGTACGCTTTAAAAAATGGTTAATGTTATGTAAATTTTTTCTCAATTAAAATAATAAAAACTAGGAAATCTGCTTTCAGAGCCCAGCTATTAACTGTCATCCTCTTCCTTTAATCCCAACGTCCTCTAAGAAGTGACAAGGTTTGCAAGTTATGGAGAAGAGTAATTTCTTTTAATTGTGCTGTTAAAAAAAAGACGGAATGAGCCCATGCTCCTCTCTGGTTCTGCCGTTCCACCAACAACAGAGGGCACAGCTGGAGAGGAAGAATGACTGTGAGTGGGGGGGCTGTGCCTGGCGCACAGATGCTTTAATGTCTTTCCTGCTTAAAGGGGCATTAAGAGGTGGTCTGGGAAGCCAGACAGCTGGCTGGGAAAATGAGAGGGCTGCAAGGGTAAGAAAGGAAGGGTAAGAGCATGGGGCCAGGGTGGGCACCACGAGGTTGCCACTGCCCCTCCCAACTCATGCAGGTACACTCATCAGGACAAGAAACCTGCCCCGAAAGGAGAGAACAGGCTGCGCTGACTACCTGGAGTTTTAGAGGCAAATAAAAGTTCCCTTTTATGTACTTCACAGCTTCTACTCATAGGCAAAGTAAACGAGATTGCCCATGACTGAGTCTGAGAGGTCAAATTCCATTATAAGGAGTTTGAAGAGAGATTCTAAAAAAATTTTTTTTGGTGCTACAATTTCATTGCATTGGGGTATTGGCTAAAATGAGTTGGTCACTGGATACAGTTTGAATTTTTGAAAGATTTTGGTATAGGAATCTTAGAATGTTTGAACCTCTGGGGCTTCGATTGTCACCAGTTTATTCATAGATTCCTTTAGTTATTCAACAAACAGCATGTTCCAGTCACTGGGCTGGACACAGATAAGCACATGAAGGGGATCCAGTATCTGCCCGCAACCAGCTCACATCCGGGAGTTAGCAGCCTGCTGAGGTCCTGCAGCAACCCAGGAGCCGGCTGAGCAGAGGACCGTCCCCGAGTACGCCCATGACAGCAGGAGGGGCTGGTACTTGCTTGGCAGTGAAGTCAGCCACATCTCACCCCACGTGGAACCTCATGTTCTCCTGAGATTTGCTCTTCAGTACATGATTTTTCCCACCTCCCCGAGAACACTGACACGCACGGTTTGTCTAGTACAGTGCGGCACTACAGGGCGCACCAGAGGGCTTCAGATTATCCTGCCTGCTAGGAGCTTACCTCTTGAGAGGGGCAAACAGAATATAAGACAGCCCACGCTCCCTGCCATTGGCAGGTGATGAACGATGCCATGGCACATGCTGCGCCCAGGGCCCACCTCTTCCACTCTCCCACTGCCGCCCATCAGCTCCCCTTCTGAGAGACTCAGCCTGGCTCTGGAAGCTGGAGACATGACTCAAACTTATCCTGAACCTTACTTTCACTTGGATCCTGGTCCCTGCTCCAGTGTGACTGCCACCTAACTTTACCATCCTGTACAAGAGTAGCTGCTTGTGTGGAAGCCGAGAGCCAGGGCCAGAGGGGCAGCCCCGCGTGGGCCGATGGGAGAGCTGGGCTGGACAGCAGAATGCAACACCACGGAGCGGATGGCGAATTTTGATGCCGCCTCCTACCGGAGCCCTTGGACCAAAGACAAGGATGTACAGGTGCTCAGTATAGTCAAGGCTGGATCTGTGAAGCATTCTCAAAACTATAAATGTTAAAAGGGGTCCCTCCCCAGCGCTTTTTTTTTTTCCTGATCAACTTAAGTGATACAACTAACAAGTACCAAAAGTACTGCCAAGAGCGTCACTGCTCTCCAGTTCAAAGTGTGCCAAGAGGAGATTTTCCAAAGAGCTCAGGGCTCTCAAGCCTTACTGGAAAGCTGGCACAAAGGGTCAGAGTGTTAGCGAGGGTTGGAATTCCTCTATCATACAACCCCTTGGTTTACCCTGGCAACCAAACAGGCTCTGAACTCAAAATAAAACCTTTCCAGGGGATCCAGCCAAATCCCAGCTCCTGCAACATCCACAATAGTCTGCTTCTCCATCTGTGACAGAGCAGCGACTTCATGTTCTTGGATGATGCGCTCGCCACCTCCCAGAATAGATCACATACGACCAGCAGTCACTGCAGCTGCCATCTATTCATGCAGGGATTACTCAACAGGAGAGAAGATGCTGTCACGGGGCAGCTTCCATTTTCAGAGTAACAAACACTGGGTTTCCCCGGCTCACTCCTCATCTGTCTCCTGCTTTTCTGATGCAGAAGCTCAGTCTGGAGCTGCCCACGTCAGAGGCACGGTGCATGGCTGTGAGGGTCAATACACGCAACGCTTTAGTGGGTGGGGCTGGACTTGGGCAAGAGGCACAGTATGGCAGGAGGAGGAGGAGGAAGTAAGGACAAATTCCATGGCCTCTCCTGAAAATATAGAACTGAATGGGCATGGTGGAGTGGAGAACCAGAGTTTGCAGCCAGAGAAACTGGGTTCTAATTCCCGCTCTGCCCTTTGCTATCTGTGCGACGCTGGGCAGTTTACATCACCCTTCTTGCCTCAAAAACTCCATCTGCAGGGTGAGCGAACAAAACTTGCTTTCCAGGGTCTGTGAAGGCTGAATGAGGGGGCATGGAGAGTATTAATACAGAGCCAGCCACCCAGAGTAGGCGCTGAATACCTACGCACCCGCCCCATCTTCCTCCTTTACTCCTGTGGCTTACTGGAGAGTGGAATGAAACTGCGGGGGCGAGGGACTTGTATTTCTTCTGTTTCTTTTACTCTCGTCTGGGTTTGGACTCTGACTTTGGACTGAGGATGGGAAGATTCCTTCCCATGGAGCACGAATGCATTAGTTAGCTTTGGCTGCATCAGTGAAGTGAGGAGTGGAAGTCAGATCGGGCAGGATTTAAATAAGTGGTCTGGAAACTAAGTAAATCATTTTCCCCCTTTACCTTCCCTATGTTTTTTTAAAACAAAAAACAAAAACAAAAACAAAACAAAAGGGAAGAGAGGATGAAATTCTGATCATGAGACTTAGGGTCTGATGACTCTATATGGCTTTCCTAATGAACTGCTCTGGGCTTAATGCAAGAGGAGGACACAGGCCTGGGAGGCAGGAGGCCCGGGTGCCAGCCCAGGCTCCCGTGATGACTGTGTGAGTCTGGGTGAGTCATTTAACCTCTACTGGCCTCATTTTCGCCCCCAATGACAGGGGTGGAATAAACAGGCTCTGAGGCTCCTTCTGGCTCTAGAATCCCAGGAGTCACCTCAGAAGACAGAAGAGATCCTTTTATTTTTATGTATTTATTTATTTGAGACATGGTCTTGCTCTGTCACCCAGGCCAGAGTGCAGTGGCACAGTGACACAATCACGGCTCACTGCAGCCTCGACCTTCTGGGCTTAAGCGATCCTTCCACCTCAGCCTCCTGAATAGCTGGGACCACAGGCGTGCACCACCACGCCTGGTTAATTTTTTGTAGAGACAGGGTCTCGCTATGTTGCCCAGGCCAATCTCAAACTCCTAGGCTCAAGCAATACTCCAGCATTCCCAGAGCCTGCACAGGAAGAAAGGGCAAGGCTAGGATGGGTCCGTGATACGAGCGATGAGAGCCAGTGGGAAGCATGCTGGCCTAATGAGGGCAGAGTGCAGCCTGGCAGGGCCCACTGAGAGAGCCGTCGTGCAGACCACGGGGCTCCAGCAGTAACAATGCTCTGGACACTTCTTCAGCCCCTCCATCTATTCCCTTTGTTATTTCGCAAATACCATCCACGCACTCCCCAGAGGAGGTTCTCCTCCTCGTTCTCAGAAGGGTCTGTCCTGGGCCTGACGCTCCTGTGGGGCCGTTCTGAGTGGTGCCTCCCCCAGCTCCCAGCCAGCAAACACCAATGTTGCCGCTCCCTGCTGCTGCTGCTGCTGCTGCTGTGCCTGTGATTTCCTCCCAGAGGGATTTCTGTTCCTCGGAGTCAGTCACTAGAAACCAGTCCAGATGGTTCCTCTGACAGTTATTGCCTTGGGAAAGACAACTCCAATCCAGGCCTTGATGGAGGCAGGGCCAGAGGCAGAGAGAGAGAGAGAGAGAAAGAGAGAAAGAGAGAAAGAGAGAGAGGGCCTCCCCCGCCAGGCCCAGCTCCTAGCCAGCACACGTCGGCAACGTAAGAGTTCCTTAGAGACACGCGTTTTGCAGGCAAGAAATGCTTTTTAACATCAAATACTCGCCAAGTCCTCAGGGATGTTTCAAAACACCCCCAGGTTTTTATTCCCATCACTCCCTGTGACTTCTCCTGGTACTTCCCAGTGAGTGTCTCCTGCCAAGCGCCTCCTGGGGGATGTGGCCGAGCTCCTTGGTCCTTGCGCGCATGTGTATATGAAAATAACTGCTCTGGGGAAATCTAACGGAATCTCTCATGGAGAGGCTTGGGATGCAGACGCGCCTAGCTCTGCCGCTTCTCAGTTACAGAGTCCTGGGCTGGTTCTTAATTTCTAGTCCAGGTTCTCCTTCTAGAATATAGATCATGAACTGACAAGAGCTTTGGAAGGAACTGAATGAAAAAAATATATAGGTAAAGTGTTAAGTGTTGTTCAGGTTAACAGTTAACAATTGGTATTATCATTCAGGTAGCTGAAGGCTATAGCGCCCTCTACTTTGGCCCACACAGAAAGACCTGAATGACCTTAGACAAATCATCTGAGCTTCAACCTCCTCGTCTGTTTGGATGGATCACTGATATGACGCAGGCTACGACACAGATGAACCATGAACACATGATGTCCAGTGATTATTACCAGAAATGCAAGGTGGGAACCCACATTATATTGAAAAGCAAAACAAAACAGGCAACAGCTCACTGGTGTGCACACAGCAGGGGGCTGCAATGAGTCTCACGTGACTGGCTTCTGCCCTCCCCGATGGAGCATCTTCATGATTTCATTAGCTTAGCAACGAAGATATCTTGCCTTGTATACAAATGACTTTTATTTTTTATTTTTTTAGATCCTCCACTCATAATGCTATGGCAGAGTCGGGCCATATTTAACACATTCTTTTCAACTATTCCATTATCTTCGAAACCATCTTTTTACATTTCTAACAAGAAGCAATGTCTCATTTTACACGGATTTCCAAAGCCCTGTGCTTTTCGTTTGTGTGGAAAATTTGGAAGAGATTTTATTTTTCTCTCTGGCTTAGTCTGCAGAGCCAAAGTCAACAGAGCTAACTTTAACCGTGTACTGTTACAAGGCAGCCTCCCAATCGTGTCGACGCTTTGGCGGCTGAGTCAGGTTACAGAAGATAAGACCTGTGTCAGGTGAAATGCTACGTTTCCAGCTCAAGCAACTGATCAGCACTGATTTGTTCTGTGCTGAGGTGGACACTGCAGGAGACACAAACAGGTAAACGAACTGCTTGATCGATCGATAAATATTCATGGAGTGGCTGTTCTGTGCATGACACAGTGGTAGTGTGAGGGGAACATGTATCTCAAAGTTACAGAAAGAAGGATTAGGCTATATTACAATCCACTTGGGGTCCATAAGACATTCATACCTGAAAAGACAGTCAACAGGATGAAGCTATCAATACTAAATGTTAAATCAATGGCATGGACCATAGACAACTTGGAGGTCAGCAAAGACTGGCAGAGGAGATGAGATTAGGTTTAGATGTTAAAGCACAAGTAGAATTTTAACAGGTGGAGAGAGAGTGCAGTCCAGTTGGCAAAACATCACCAGAGGTACTGGTGGCAAGGGGCATTCATTGTATTACTTTGCCTTCCATTTCAACAAAGATTTGCTGAGTATATGTTCCAGGTACAAATGGCCCAATGGGGACCTCTTCAGAGGGTGCATGACCTACTGAAAGAGGACAGGCTGTGTACAATCACCGTAGGAAGCTGGCTTTGGCCATGGCAAGTCCACAAAGTGGTTCGCCCTGCCCAGGAGCGATCAGAGCAGTTTCACAGACTGGCGCCAAGTGACCTGGTGATGAAAGGATGGGACATGACTTTGGCACGTGGTTAAGTGGTACAGAGGAAAAGCCCTTTCTGCAGAGGGCACAGAGAGAACTGTGAGCCTGCACAGACCAGTCCAAGCAGCAGCAAATAGTTGAGAGCAGCTGGTCTGCGTTTTCAGAGGGTGGAGTGCAGAAATCGGGTGGGATGCTGCAGGGAGGGGTGGGGTCACAGAAGAGGGCCTTATATTTCTGTTTGAGAAGGCGCAGCCAAAAATCCATCATTAAGCAAGCAACAGGCACAACTGGGCCCAGGATCAGGTCCTGCAAAGCCTCCTCTGAGAGGCTGGGATGACCTTGCTCTGAGTGGCTTCACTGCATACAGAGGCTAGCCTCCTGTTCACCTCAGGTCTCATTCTGGCAAATAAGAGAGAAACACTGAGATGTTAAAGGAATGGCACGGACCATAAACAAGTTGGAGGTCAGAAAGGACAGGCAGAGGACATGAGATTGTCGTGTCACCCATACGGTATTAAGAGCCACCTATCCAAGGAGTTCACTGCAGCATCACCCTCAACCCCCATTATTCATGAGTAGAATTACCTATGACTGTGTTATGTTGTAAAACTTTTCTTCAGTGACTAATGGAAGAAATAGGTTAATTACTTTAAGACTCAGTGTCAGTTAATTATGAAGGAATTACACATCGGTAAAGAGAAATTTGTATACATTTCCAATGACACTGTTATTCTGCAAATACCTTTGAGGGGAACTCTGGGTCTAATTAATTGCATCATCTCTTGACAAACAGTGAGAGATTGAAGGGAAGAGGGGCAAAACAGGGATTTGGCTGGCAGGATGCACCTCCTCCATCTATAATATTCTAGGCTGGAATATAGCAGTGATATCCTGATTAAAGATTCATCATACAAGTAATGTTCATGAAATCACAGACTCAAAGGTAAGGCACCAGAAGGGTCTTCTGGTCCATGCTTGAGCTTTTTCTGGCAGGCCTTATGTTGGATCCCTCGTGGGGCAGCCCATTCTATGCTCTGACAGTGCGGGCTCCCCGTATACTGAGCTGATGAGTGTGTCCTGTGTCTCTCCTCACATTCTTTCAAGGAGAGAGAAATCTTTGCTCTGCAGAGCATAAAGGCAGCAAGACAAGCAGCAAACAGGCTGAGGAGGTCAGACACTGGATTCTCAGCTTAGAGCTCCTCTTTGTAAGAGAAGAGAGTTGGTGCGAGTCCCTTCACGGCTCTAAGCCTAGGCATCCTGTTTTACAGTGGGGATTCCAGCTGCCTCACGGTGTGATCGAGAGTGCATAGGTTTTTAAGGCACTTTATAATTATAAATGACTAAATTTATCACCATAAAAGGGAGACTTCATTTTTGCAAATGGCCCAGCAACATTTAGAGCCAAAATTGGTGAGAGAAAGTAATCTAATTGATTAATATTCTATGTATGTTAAAAGAAGGCATAACCATAAAGTAACAAGATATGGTTCCTGATGTGGCTTATTATTGGGCCTATAAAAATTCTTTAAAAAAAAAGAACTGGCTGCATTACAGGCCTTCGCCATAGGCCACATGGAGGGTGCAGTGCTTGTCTGAATTCAGAAGTTGCTAGAATGTTTGTGCTTACTATTTCATAGCTGTATCACAGTTATGCTACATGTCTTGTGGATTCATTTTTACCTTCTAGGGAGAAACGTGACTATCCCATACCACCTCTTCACCTGAAGAGCTAACATGACAAACTGATGGAAACTCATCCTAGGTTCTATATGAAAACAAATTTTATGAAAACAAATTTTAAATTCCAAATATGCATAAAACTAAAGAAAGCTCTGGGTCTTGCCGTCACACAGTATTTGTAAAATTGAAGACATTTTGTTAATAGTAACTACAGCAACAATAGGGACAATGAACAATTATAAAGTTATGCAGCTTCTAGAGCCCTTGTACCCACGTGATCTCACTGGCTGTGATTGGAACAGCCATCCTGAGAGGCGGGCACTGTCACCTCCTATTGCAGAGGTGCACCCAAATAATAGGTGACAGAGGTGGGATTCCAATTTAGGCATGCAGCGGCCTCCAAAGCTATGCTCTTAATCCTGGCTAGAAAACATCGTCTGATGTTTGTGGCCAACGTCTCAGCTATATCCCACCTCAAAGCACTAGCAGGTTTCATAAGGCTGATCCCTTGATGAAACTTGAGGGAATAGCCTTAAAATAAACTTCCACAAAAAAGTAATTTTGCTTGGGGCAAGCGGGTTGGGTTGGGTTCAGGTGCACAGTTTTTTTGGAGGTCTGGCTATCTTTGCTACTTGGATAAATCTATGGACTCTCCAGGTCTCAATAAAACAGAAATGATGCTATTTGCTCCTAACTACTCCCTCAGTTAGGAAAAATTGAAGCCATGAGAGTGAAGCATTGTCAGCAACTTGGAACAAGTAAGTACTAATAAAGTAAAAGTCAGAGTCAATAAACTCTTTCAAAATCATATTGAGTTGCAGTTGTCCATTTCCAAACTTTGTGAAAAGAAGTGTTCTATTCTTGGTATTGTCTTACTTCAAAAAAAAAAAAAAAAAAAAAAAAAGATGTCAGGCTTACATTTCTAGTGCACTGGAGAGAAACATAATCAACTTTTTCAACTTGAAGTGTGTCTATTATGAATGCTTAGGGAGAATTTAATAAGACTGCCCATGGGTTAATTTCAAAGGCAAAATGTCAAGAGACTTCAATTATGGGCTTGGGGGGATTGTGAAACACTGTCATGCCTTGAAGAAGCTATTGATGTGGACAAACATTTTTAGGCCCCGTTGCTTCATGTTGAATTTTTTACTAGGCAAATAAATGAGCACAGGTTGGGCAGAGTGCGTTTTGGACAGATTGCTAAAACACATGATCAAAGAGTATGTCTGTCTCTTTCTCTACCACAACTTTTCCTATGTATGACAGTTAGTTTATAATAAGATAGTATGACTTAGAAGGTTCTAGAGTGATGCAGAATAAGATAAAATAAAGATTCTACTGCTACATATACCTGGATGTGCTGAATAACATTAATATGATTTTTTTTGACTCTGTGTCCCCACTTAAATCTCATGTTGAATTGTAAAGCCCCAGTGTTGGGGGAGGGATCTGATGGGAGGTGACTGGATGATGGGAACAAATTTCTCCCTTGCTGATCTTGTGATGGTGAGTTCTCATGAGATTTGGTTGTCTGAAAGTGTGTAGTGCTTCTCCCCTTGCTCTCTCTCTCTCTCATGCTCTGCCATGGTAAGGCATGTTTGCTTCCCCTTCCACCATGATTGTAAGTTTCCTGAGACCTCCTGGCCATGCTTCCTGTACAGCCCGCAGAACGGTGGGTCAATTAAACCTCTTTTCTTCATAAATTACCCAGTCTTGGGTAGTTCTTTATAGCAGTGTGAGAATGAACTAATACCATATGTAAGAGCAGTGACTTTCTAAAAAAAGTAGGTAGCTGAGGAGATAATAAGAAAGCAAGGGAAAAAAAATCTCCAGATGCAAAAAGTAAATAACACAAACCACAGCGGTAAGTACCCAATGCTGCAGCTACCTGGAGCAAAGACAGTATCCATTATTGTAACCTAGAGCTTAGATTTTAACCTTCACCTGAGAATGAAGGCTTTGGCCCACACGAACCAAGAAGTGGGAACTGAGATTCCTGCCCAGTGTGGGTATCCTAAAGGGTTGCCACCCTTGATGTAACAGCAGACTAGGGAAAACAAAACAAAACATATCCTTGGCACAGATTGGCAAAAAGGAATCTTATCTCTATCCGGATGTGAAGAACACGGAGAAGAAGCTTACCCTGAAAGTTAAAATTCTAGGTCTGTGTCTTATATGGATTTAGAGTTCAAAGTGTACAATACCTCAGATCCTAAAGCTGAGAAATTAACAAAACACTGGTCTTGGGAAGGTGCTAACCCTTGGAGAGTTGGCAGAAGAAAATGCAGAAACAGCACTGAGGAAAAGGCTGGCCACAGGGGATTGTCTCAGGATATGCTCCAATGAACATAACCTCAAGGCCCCAAATTACAGAACACATGAAGAAATAACCCATTATGTGCTAAACATAAAAGACAGAAGGATCAGTGTCCCAATGATTTCGGATATAAGAACAATCTAAAAAGTATTTAAATGATTGAAAATGAATTTAAACATTTAAGAATGTTTAAAATGCTTAAAGACATGAAAGAACCACATGAAAGACCATAATGAAAAAAAGAATAGCAGGGACACGGATGAAGCTGGAAAGTATCATTCTCAGCAAACTAACACAAGAACAGAAAACTAAACACTGTATGTTCTCACTCATAAATGGGAGATGAACAATGAGAACACATGGACACAGGGAGGAGAACATCACACACCAGGGCCTGCTGGGGGTTGGGGGGCTAGGGGAAGGATAGCATTAGGAGAAATACCTAATGTAGATGACGGGTTGATGGGTGCAGCAAACCACCATGGCACATGTATACCTATGTAACAAAACTGCACATTCTGCACATGTACCCCAGAACTTAAAGTATAATAAAAAAAAGACTTACATAAAAATGTATGGAAATAAAAATGTAATTTAAAAATGCGTCGCAGAGTTAAATGACAGATTAGACACAGCTGAATGGAGAATGAGTAAACTGGAAGACAACTCTGAGGAACTGTTTGGAATACAGTAGAGAGAAGGACAGAAATGGAAAACATAAAACAGGTTAAGAAACATGTAGAATACAATATGAGTATTAGAAGAATGTAGAGAGAACAAAGAGGCAATATCTAAAGAGACAATGACTGAGAGGTTTCCAGAATTAATGAACTCTTCAGACTCAGGAAACACAATAAAGTCCTGAATGGGGTTAAATTTTAAAAATCTGTATTAGTCACATTGTAATGAAACTGCAGAATACCCAAGATGAAGAGATGACCTTGGAAATAACTAGAGAAGAAAAACAGGACTTACAAAGCAACCACAAAGAAATAGCTTTCTCAGTAGCTACAAAGAGTTTAGGAGCCAATGGAATAATACCAAGAAAGTGTCAACCTATATCAATTATACCCAGCTAAGCTGTGATTTTAGAATATTGGCAAAATAAAAACATTTTCAGATGAAGTGAGACACAATGAAAAGGTCTGCAACTCACATACCTTTGAAGAAAGACCTGAGAAGGGTATATTTCAGGAAAAAGAATAATGAACTCAAAAAGGAAGTGGATGTGAGAAGCTAGCAACAATAACATGATGGTTCAGATCACAACCTATGGAAACTAAGTTTACTCTCCGGTAAGACTGTTTTCAAGCTGTGGTTTCAGATGTCCCAGTGTTCCAGAGAGAGTCTCAGATGGTTTTTGCAGAATTGCCCTAAGCTGGAGTAAATAGCTCAGGAGAGCTGATTTCCTGTCCTGGCCATTACAATGAGTCTCTCAGACCTCCCAGAGAACCAGCTACTCCCTGGAACACACTGTGAAGCAAAACAGCAGAAGGGCTGAGAGCGCAGGCTTTGAAGGCACACGGACCCACTCTCAGCGCATACTAGGTGATTCCACTGTGGCAAGTTACTGAATCCCTCTAATCCTCAGTTTCAACGTCTTTAAGTCAGATAGACACATGTGTATGAGATCCTAACACAGTGCCTCGAACAAAATAAATACTCAATGAAAGATAGCAGTTACTATAATAATTATCAGTATTACAGGCTTTGTTAATTAATTTGTTTAATGAGAAACACACATATGTATTTAGATTAATAAAAAGTCATGTGTCCCTGGCATTACTGAAAGAGAAAAAAGTAAGAGCATTGATGTTAACTAAAATTTTGGTGCCATGTGTTAGACACTATACAGGCAATCTCATACTATTCCTGGCCTGTGAGCCCGACCAGCTGCCTATGACATGTAGGCAGGTCCTCTGTCAGCACCACCATGGTGCTGGACTGCCGCTTTTCATTAAAACTATGAGAAGTTTCAATGGCTGGTGAGTCTCTCTCTGAAAGGCTATGCTGACCATATTTGATCTGGAAGATATATCCTGGTCGGTTTTATCTTTTAAAAATCACTCTCTGCAGCAATCTCTCGTCATAGGAAAAATCAAAACAGAGCGGACACAGGCATGAAATGTCTCTGCATGTTACATGGGGAGGTGATGGGTGGCAAGAGAGGCTGGGTTACTGACAGCTCCGTGCCACAGCTGATCATTTCTGCGATTCATTAAAAGACACTCATTCACCTTAGCCTCCAGGTACAGAAACTGGTCTATGGCGATGACAAAAGCAGCAACTCACAGATGCAGGCAAGTGTCCAAGGAGAAAGCTGCAGAGAGATCTAATATCTTGTTGGCAGGCGCGGAGCAGAGCTCTATAGCTGGAACAGAGGTTTAAACATAAATTCTGAGTCCTAGAGAAAAATGTCCAAGAGGGCACCCTTTTTCTTTATTACCTACCAAATAAATTGATGTCCAAAGTAGAGTCCCCTCTGGCCACCATCTTTCTTCAAAGTTTGCAGTAGTAACTTTGATTCATAATGTTTTCACACAACACATATTCTCACTCTCTCTCCTCTCTCACCCTCTCTCCGCTTCATTGTCCTTAAATCAAGAATGAAGGGACTTTCAGGTGCCTAAAACAAGAGTTTCTACTTGTTTTGGGCAATTTCTTATGGCTATCTCATACACTTCTCAAACTCTCACAGAGCATGATGCTTACGGGAACAACCAGGAAACTGAGAGCTGGGAGGGTCATGACCTGCCGCTTCACCCTGCTGAATGGGGCAGAGTCAGCAGGGTCCTCTCCGGACACCACACTGTCCCTTCCTAAGACATATCTGGGAGAGAGACCTGGGGGGATTTTGGGGAGAGCAAGGTGTGGGGTGTCAGGAGGTTTGGGTTTCTGTGATGTGGGCCTTCTTACCCACCTGTGTAATCCTGAGCAACTGCCTTCCACCCCTGGGCCCCAGCCCCTTCATCAGGACCAGGTGGTCGACCACGAAGATCTCTCTCTGGCTTCTCAGCTCTAAAAGTCTCCAGGAGCTTCCTAGTGCTTCTGTGTCAATCTCTGGTGAGGACAGACAGAAATCTGGGATCCAGGGGAAAGCATGTGTCTAACTCATCGCAGAACCCGTCTGTTCCGTTCCACTCTGGCAGTGATCCTTGCTGTTAGCATACAAGTGAATCAGGGGCTGGGAGACCTCGCTGTTTGTGGCGTTTGAAGCGAGACTTTGCTATAGCCATTCTGAGTAAGTAGCTACAAAGCTGCTAATTGGATTCGGCAAGTTGCTGAGTCACTGTCGTGTAAGATCAAGTTGCTCTGTGCTGATGAGGAGGCCCATCCTGTCGGCAGCTAAGAACATCTTCTTTGTGATTAAAAAGAACAGGAGTGTGCAAAGACACGCTGTGGATTAGTTTTCACAATTCACCATGAGTAATTAAAATCTAACAGACCGCAATTAGACAACATCCACCAGAACCTTATTTGCCATTAGTCTTTTAATTAAATATGTCCCGTGATTTAGCTCTAATTCTGCACAGATTTCTGATGGGGGCGGGGGAGACACAGAGCGCCGGGCGCCCTGATGTATTGGTTATGACATCTTCTGGAAGAGGAGGGTAGGGAGGAAGCTTGAGTGTTTCGTATCAATCACTTACTTTCCCTTCTTGGGATCTTTGCACAAGAGATATGAAGTGAGCCTGGCCCCTCACTAAACCACCACCGGGCACATAATGCAGCCCAGGACCCCCCATGAAGAAGGGCCAGGGCAGAGCTGGTTGAGGACTTTGATTTTTTAATCTTCCAGCACTGACAAGGTGAGAAGTGGGAGAAATGTGTCATTATGCCATTAAAAAGAAATGTTTACCAGGGCACTCAGGCACAAACTGAGGTGGAAAAATCATTTTTAAATGGAAGAAACGGAGAGTCCTTTTTTTGTGATCTCACTGGCTTATCACGAAGGAGGAATGGCAGTGCTGGGCATGTCCAGGGTCACTGTGTGGAATCAAAGCCAAGGAACAAGGGCGTGGGGAGGACCTGTCTTCCTGTGCACAGCCCAGGGCGGGGGGTGGTCCAGGCCAGCACAGGCTTCCACTAGGCCCACCCCTGGCACTAGTGGGCAGAAAAGCATTTACTCATCTGCCTCCTTTGGAGTTGGGCATGGAGAGGGAGGAGATATTCTACTCTAGAAGCTTGGAAAGGATCCATGATTGCAATTAGATTTACAGACTCTTTTTAAAAGGATTCCTCACTAGAATGAATGCGGGTGAGGACAGAGTTAAAGGCAGTTCACATAATGGCTCCTTCTTAAGCTTGCTTTTTGCCCAGTAGGAAAATGGTGTCTACTGCTTGCTGAGAATTGATGCAATTGTATTATTTCAACAACTATCAGGTGCCCAGGATAACAACACCTAAACCCAAGGCTAGAAGATGCCATTTGCCCAATAAACTAAAAGGAGATGGAAAGCCCAGACTTAGCCTGAGTCCATTCATTGGCTACTCTTGGCTTTCCTTCTAAGACTGACAAACTGCGGAGGTTCAACTTACATGATTTCCTAATATAATTAAAATCACTCGAGGGAGAGTCCTTACAGAGAGTTATGTTCCAAAGTATCATCTACAAGACTGAGTTTGGGCCTAGAATGCATTGTACAACTCAGAAAAAACATTGAACAGTATATGGTGTTAGGATTGTGGCTCAGCCCCCCAAAACCCACCTAACTTATTATATTTATGAAGTCCACCTTAGCATGGGAAAATGAAGCATCAAGTTCTAGTTTGAGTCAGTTGGGTGTCTAGCAAAACAATATCCAAAATGATGGTGATGAAAGACTTAGAAATCCTAAAAGAATGGGTTGAGCATGAGAGATGATCAGAGATGAGTGAGGAAGTTGAAAGAGAGCCTGTTAATAGTCATCTTTTAAAATATTCTAGCCTTTCTTTCCAGGCAGAAATAAGAAGCCACTGAGAAATGCTTTCAAAGTCCAGCCACCAAAATCAAAACTCCCCCACCTCCTGCATTCACAGCAATCCTGTTCTTTCTCTTCTGTCCCCTCCTGAGTCTAACCCCACCATGGCGAGCTGCATTCCACTGCCTTCGACTTCTCAGGGGCCTTGCCTACCAATGATCCCTTCTTCCTCCTTTACCTGCAACCCCTCTTTCGCCTGGAACCCTTCTCTTCCCTCCCACCAGCACTTAGGGAAGCTGAACTCTAGCCCATGTGAAAGAAACTCACTCCTGCCTGGGCCTCCTCTCCGGTCATCTTGTTTATCTCTTGCCTCTCCTTCTCAACCAAGCTTCCTGAAAATATCTCCATTGTCCAGCCCACTGCCATCTTGTCTGATCAACGTACAAGTAGGAATTGAAGGCCAGTTTGTGCATCAGGTGCAGGGCTGGGTCTGCGTCCCAGGAGAGAAGGGTGCCCGGTCATCACTCCTGCGAGGGCATGTTCTTCCCCTTCCTCTATATCCCGCCCCACCCCGACCTTCCATGTCATCAATTCCCGCTCATTCCTCAGGTTTCTGCTTGGAAGGTCCTCCCTGCTTGGAAGGTCCTCCCTGGAAAAGATTTCCCTGCCCCACTCTTCTAGGAATTCCCCTGGCATTGCTGTGCTGTCGTATCATGATGATCTGACACTTGGCTTTTCCCCCAGCCCAGACCCACTAACTCTGAGAGGGCAGGGATTCTGCCTTTCTTCACTTTCACTTGCATCCCCAGCACCTGGCATGATGCTTGGCCCCCAGGAGGGCTCCACAGATACCTGGTGAATGGCAAATGAACAAACTTCCTTCCTAGGTGAATGCCTGTATCTCCCCACAGGCCCAATATCCTCAGCCTCCCAAGGGCCGCTCCGCTGGGCCAGCTGCAGCACCTTCACGGCGGCAGTGAGTGGGGGCAGCACACAGAGGTGGACCTGGAGTGCTTCGTGTTCTCTCATTAGCAACATGCACGCCTTCCCTAGTGACAAGCCTTCCTCCCCAGGGGAGGTCGGGCTGGTAGCCTGCCAACGACTACACCTAGGTTATAGCTTTGGTATGGGGAGGATAAAACTCTTTACGGTCTTTTTACTTCATCCACTGTAAACATGCCAGGAGGAAGAAGTTTTCGGGTAAAACTGAACCTTGAAGAGCAAACACTTTTCACTGGGGCCTTCAGTGCAGAAGGCACGGGCCAGGGTCTGAGGCCTGAGCACAGCACAGTTGATGTTCTTGAGGACCAGCAGCTGTATCTGCCCCACCTGGGTCAGTGCCAGTCCCAAGGAGAAGCCGGCAGCAGGAGGTGACAAAGCAGCCCCCGGCTGGCCTCCATTGCCACTGGCACCTTCCATCCAGGCCACCAGCAGGGTCTCTGTTTCTGGTCCTCCCCACCCTGACTGCAGCCTTCCTCCAATCCCCACCACAGCTGGTGAGATCTTTGAAAAACATCAATCCGATCATGTTACACCCTGCTTCAAATGCTTAGCCAGCCGGTCTGGCCCCAGCCACTTCCTCACTCTGTTGTCCCGCCTCACTCCTGCAGCTGGAGCCCCACAGCCGTTCGGCGCGTTCCTGGAGGCATTCTCACAGGCTACTCCCACTCCCAGACCTGGACCCTTCCCTCGGGGAGGGCTAGTATGAGGGGAGGAGAGGAGAGGACGGGGCCCATGGCTCAGTCCCCTTTTGGACCAGCTCATCTTCTGGCTTGCAAGGCTATCTCTTCAGAGTTGCAGTGGAGATGACGTCAGGAAAGGCAGGTTAGGGAGCCTGACTGTGGCTATAAATCAAGCCGTAGCCTCTCATTTCATCATATCAGTAATGAATATTTGATCTTCGCCTGATTCCTGTCTGTACTCTTAATGACATCTGAACTCAGCAAAGGAAGGGGGATGCCACTTACAGGTCCCCCTCAAAACATCAACAGACCCCATCTCTTACAGTTGCAGGCTCACATACACGAATTAGAAAGCAGAGCAGCAAGCATCCACAGCATTCGCCCACAGGCAGCACTTCATTTGTGCTGGTTGAATGAGTGACAGAAAAGTATTCAGAACTGGCTGGGAACAGTTGAATGAACTCATTCTTGGTGACTGCTCCAGGCTCTGTCACTGACTAGAAGTGTGTCTTCGAACGAGTTACTCAACCTCTCTTGGCCCCAGCCATGCCATTAGGACAAAATAATATACTGGATGTAATACACTTAGCAACTGTCAGGTATACACTGATAATCTATGTTAGCTCTTTATTTTTACCAGTTTTTACTCTTATCACTGATTCTTGCCCGTGGCCATGATGGCTGGCTGGACTCATGCCTGGCCCTCACCATTCTTGGGGAGAAAAAACTGGCCAAGCACATTAGCTTTGAGGCTTGAGAGTCCCAAAGCTTTTGAGGTTATTTTCTCTTTACATTTTCTGCATTGAAGTTGGCTGTGCCCTTTGTACCAAACATGCCATCTTTTCCACTATATATGAGTCCCTGAGACGCACTTATTTTTAGCTTTTGCTCAAAATGAGAGGTGTCATTTTCTCCCTTGGCCAACCACGAAGAAAGGGGCTCCCGGTACCAGTGGGAAAAGGTGAAGGGGAGAAGGTCCAAGCCTCAGGAAGCAAAGATTCCTGCTCCCACAGCAGGGATAGTGATGGGAAGCTGAGGGGAGGGGTGAGAGTGGGTAGGAGGGGTGAGGGAAGGAGAGAGGGGTAGCAATGGGAGTTTTCTTGGGATGAGGGTTGAACTGGGTTTGGAGGCAGATTTTGAGCAACATTTTTGTTAAAGCTATTTCAGATGAACTCTTGATCTCAAGAAATGATCCAGGATGAAACAGAATATTTCAGAAAGGAATGAGCTTAGAATCAGAGAAAATGGAGGCTTCGGATATAGATTTTTAAAATCAATTGATCTCTGAATCAAATAATTTTAAAAAGAGAAGCATCTTGGGAATATAAATAACAGATTGACAACTCAATATATTTCAGCAATCAATAGGAAAATATTATTTAGCAACGAAGTGAAGGCTGTCAGGTGACTGCCACCTGTCCTTCCAGCTCTCAAGATTACATGCACAGTTTCAGCAAGTGACTGAACCCTCCGATCCTCACTGCAGGGGCTGCTGCATATGCCTCTCACGCATCCATTCACCTCCATCCATTGTGGCATCCAGCCTCTAAGACAGTGCCCAACAACTCCTGCCATCTGGCACTCATCGCTGGTGTGAGCCCCTCCCACATCGTACTGGGGTTGGCCGGTGAGGCCAACAGCATATGGCAGACAGGACAGGGTGTCACTTACTTCACACCCTGCATCTAACCCAGAAGCAAATCCCACAGTCTCCATCTCCAGAATATATCCTGCACCTGAGCACCTCTTACCACCTCATCACTGCTATCCAACCACCACCATCTCTTGTTTACATTTTTGCAATGGTCTAACTGGGCTCCCTGCTTCCACCCTTGCCTTCTTACAGCAGCCAAAGCAATGCTGCTAAAACAAGGCACATCACATCCCTCCTCCTGAGAATCTTCTAGTGCCTTCCCACTTCCTCCAGAGTAGAGGCCGTCCTTTCAATGCCTACAAGCCCATGTGATCTGGCTCCCGCCTGTTCTTCCTGACCTTATCTCTTGCAACGCCCATCACGGACCCTGCTCTAACTGCTGCGGCCTCTCTTGGCTGGTGTCCATGGTACCACCGCCTGTTCCTCAAACTTGGGGCATGCTGCTGCCATACCTTTTGCAGCCGCTGCTCCTTCTGTCTAGAATGCTCTTCCCAGTCTCCAGCTGGCCCACTGCTGCATGTCTTTGCTCAGCTGTCACCATCTCTGCACAGCCTTCCCTGACTGTCCCATTTAAAACTGCACATGCTCTCCCATCCCAATCTAAAGGTCCTACATATGTTCCCCATTTATTTTATGGTCTGCCTTTCCCCACTTGTCAGCTGTACACGCACAGAGCTTTCTCCTTAGTTTTGTTCTCTTCTCTTGTCTTTGAGCCTGGCAAACAGCAAGGGTTTAATCAGTATTAGCAGATATTGATACTGATCACTGTTAGTGATGTGCACAGTCCCATGCACTGACTGAGGCGACAAGGAAGAATAAGACCTGACCCTTGCCCTAAGGAAGCTCAGCCCCCACCCCCACCTCTGCCTATTCTCCACTCTGCTTCCTCCTGACAGAGCCTCCAATCTCACCAGCCAAATCCTGCTGCCACCTGGAGGCCAGGACAATATTCACTGAATTCCTCGGCCCAAGGAGATGCTGCTTGCAAAGAACTTTGGTTTGAAAACTCGAAGAGCACCCTGTCACCCTGCTTGGCTGGGGGACTCTGAGTGGCAGGACCTCAACGACAAGGGGGACAGAATGCTGCTGTCTGGATTGCACTCAAAGTGCAAATGAATGTGTGGCAAGCAGACAAAAACCTGCCGTTGTGAAACACATAAAGCAGACACCTTCTGGATGGAAGAACAGTGCACACACACAGACACACGCTCTTTAAAATCCCCTCTTCCACGCACCACCCTCTGCATGGAAGAACAGTGCACACACACAGACACACGCTCTTTAAAATCCCCTCTTCCACGCACCATCTAAGGACCACGTGGCCATCATGTCACTGTCTTTGTTCATGAGGGCAGGCTCTGACTGCTCCTAGTGGAAAGGCTGCCTGGCTTTGGGTTGGTCTCAGCAGTGTAAAAGGATAATTATCTGCCGGCTGCCAATAGATTACCTTAGTAATTAAAATAATGAAAAGAATCATCAGGACTAGAATTTTTTTAAATCATTTTAATTGAAGACTCTAAAGAAGGGCTAAAATATGAATTGGAAAGGAGCATCCTTATTAATCCTTATTAATCCATCTCATAATTACAGGACGCAGTTGGACGCTTGCTGCCTCCTCACAGGCTTTTGGGGTTCCTTCCAACGGAGAGGTCTCCCCAGGGTTCTCCTCCGACTCTGTACCATACAGGGTCACAGAGGGCTCACTCTGATATAAAGGTGGCTGTAAAGACCTATTGATTGGCGGGGTGCAGTGGTTCACACCTGTAATCCCAGCACTTTGTGAGGCCGAGGTGGGAGGATGAATTGACCCCTGGAGTTTCAGACCAGACTGGGCAACATAGTAAGACCTCATATCTACACAAAATACAAAAAATTAACCAGGCGTGGTGGTGCGTGCCTTGTAGTCCCAGCTACTCAGAAGGCTGAGGTGGGAGGATCGCTTGATCACAGGAGGTGGAGGCAGAAGTGAAACAAGATTATGCCACTGCACTCCAGGCTGGGTGACAGAGCGAGACCCTGTCTCAAAATAAGAAAGACCCATTGATTTATTTATTCTCTTATTTGTAGCCAATGGACATTCTGCAGACTTTTTGATTATACTGTCTTTGAAAAGAGCTAATACAGAATCAATTACAAGAGATATACACAATCAGAAATGGGTATTTATCTATGCAGGATATCTCCTGAAAAATAAAAAGATCATTAAAGCACAGACACACATACTGAAGTGTATCTATTTAAGATGGCCCGCCTCAAATGTTAGTGTGCTCTGGCTGGCACAAGGCCATGGGTGGCATGACAGATGTCCCTTCTAATGGTCTTGGAAACCACTCTCTAACTTTGGATTTCCAAGAAATCACTTTCGGGGCCATTTTCCCTGAGAATTTGGCATCACGAGAGATAGAAAGTAGAACAGGGCTAATAATAGCTTCATTGCTGCTATTGCCCTGACTCAGTCAGTTTTATTTCATTAATGGCTCTTTTCTAGGATAGCATTTTGTGGGTATATTTGTGGATGTTCATTGTGGCATGAATGGTATATAGACTAGGGTATAAACACCATTACTTTTCCTAAAGAGTGTCAAATGCGGGCCGGGCGCGGTGGCTCACGCCTGTAATCCCAGCACTTTGGGAGGCCGAGGCGGGCAGATCACAAGGTCAGGAGATTGAGACCATCCTGGCTAACATGGTGAAACCCCGTCTCTACTAAAAATACAAAAAATTAGCCGGGTGTGGTGGCGGGCACCTGTAGTCCCAGCTACTTGGGAGGGTGAGGCAGGAGAACGGCGTGAACCCAGGAGGTGGAGTTTGCAGTGAGCTGAGATCCGGCCACTGCACTCCAGCCTGGGCGACACAGTGAGACTCCATCTCGAAAAAAAAAAAAAAAAAAAAAGAGTGTCAATGCTACAGGTATAGGTAATGTCGTGACTAGGCCAGGATGACCATCTTGATTTCCTTTGCCACCAACGTTTAATTGCCAAATTCAAACAGTTCTTGATTTGGGCATTGTTTTTATAATTGTTCATTATATCGTATATTTATTTTTTATGCATTTTTATGCATGTGTGTTATAGCTAGCCATAAAAGGGACTGAAAGATTTAATGTACTGCCTCCTGTTAGGTTTCCTTGGCTATGTGCCAATCACAGAACTGCCCTGAGCTGTGAGGTGTGTTGCAGAAGCCACTGACCACGTGCCCTGTGCTCTGGCCTTTAACCATTTTGGCTCAAGGGCAGAACCAGAGCGGGTTTCCTCCTGCTTCCCAGAAAGTGAGCACCTTCCCGACGATCAGCTGGTGAGGATGTGGGAACAGACAGAAACCGCGGGGCAGAGGAGGCAGGCTTGGGAATCAGATAGAACTGGGTTTGTATCCCAGCTCTGCTACCTAGTCCTGTGATCTGGAAAAGTTAACTAACCCCACAAAGCCTCCGCTTCCTCATCTATAAACGGAGACTTAATGGTACTTATCTCAGAGGACTGCTGTCATGGGTGATTTACTTACACACTGATTGTTACCAGTGTGAACATACTGTTGGCTGTGGGTAACAGAATTTCCAATCCAAACAGCTTCAAAGGATGCAGAACTGTGTTGGACTGAATTCGATTGATGAGGAGGAGGGCAGGGTTGTCCTACCGCAGTGGTTCTGGCTTGGTCTCTCCACCCCTGTTCACCTCTGCTGTCCTCATTGTGGCAGCTTCGTCCCTAGACCTATAACAGGCCCAGCTGCTCAGCCTCCCCAGGCTTCTCTCTCCAGAGTAAGGCATCACTCCCAGAGGTCCTCAGATCTCGCACACCTTCCCCTCACAAACCACTGTTCCCATTTGGGTTATCCCCTGTTCCTAAACCAATCCTGTCCCACAGGAAGTAGTGTGCACCGACTGAGACCTGGTGAGAAAGCTGGGGTCAATGCCTCAAATGGCCGAGCTCCTATATAAGAGGTAAGACAGGAAGGACGTTGAGGAGAAACGCACAGTGAGTGTGACCCACACATATTTGATTAGCACTCAATGAGTGGAAACTATTACTGTGTAATAGCGTAAATAAGGAGACAGTTATTCAATGACTGTTGATAGAATACCTTTGTTTTTAACTTCCTCCAAGGAGAGTGAAACAGCTGACTTTGAACTCAGCATGTTTTCGATGACAATGCTTTCCAAGCTTCCATTCATCCTCTCTCTCTCCCAACTCCTCCAGACAGTGGCGTCTACCAACAGTGTGCTCCCTTATGAGGCCGCCCGAACGTGAAAACAGCTTCGGTGCCAGTGTGAGCCTTCAACCACAGCATTCGAAGGAACATGGTTTTGTTCTAAGCCAGGCGTGTTACTGATCAAATGCTAGCATGAAACTTTCATAAGGTTATTATAGAGCATGGCTTTCACCTTCTAATATTCAAGCTGTTCTGTACAGTTGCAAAGGGACAACAAAACTGGGAAGCGCTCCTGTAAATCAATACAAACACTGTGGCCTTTCAGCCGCTGCCAGGAAGGTGATACAAGGTCCTGGCCTCGTCTGTTGGCATCCAGAGCTTGTGGCCAGCGCCCCCAAAACAGGGTGGGCTGTAGATTCCAGTGTTAGGGCTAGGGTAGGTGAAAGGAGGTCTCCGCCATTTCCAGTGTGGCCATTTGAAGGATGTGAGTCACCAACTTGAGGCTGGTCCATCAAGAGAATTTTAGAGATGAGAAAAGTGAAAGGTTCAAAAGGGAGCTTCGGTTGCCATTTAATAAGATATTGGCATCCTTAAAGGTTCCCAAGAGAGCTCGAGATGACAGCCAGGAGAGATTTTCAAAATTCAAATACCTGGACAGAGCCTACAACGCAAAATTGATAATGCCCTTGATTTTTGGGGCCCATATATCCTGCCCCTGCCCTGTGAGCCTTATATACACCCCACTCCACCCTCACACACACGCACCCCTGGAGGTACCCTGCTGGCCTTCAGGAAACACGCACATTCTCTCAGGAGTATTGGGAGCCCATTTCCTGGCAGGGCTGTGGACACTCGCTCCCTTCCTCCTAGATCCAAGAATTCCTTCAATATTATGTCGGTTTTTTTTTTTTTTTTTTTTTCTATTTAAAGAAACTCTTATGGGATAGAAAGTTTACCAGTTCAGAACAATGTCACCTGATGATTTTTCCTTGTTTGCAATACCCTCAAACATATCTTCTTTTTTTCAGACACTCAAAAAGCAAGAGGCAAGCAGAAGAGTGGAAGTGGCAGGGTCGTGCGAGGATAGGAAAATGCAACCAACCAACCAAACCAAGAAAACAAAATGACAAACTCTGCCAGATAAAAAATAAGAGGAAACTTTGTACAGAAAAAACAACAAAGGTCTCCAATTCTAAAAGCTTTCTACCAGTGAAATTCTCACTGAAGTCAGTGCTTAGAAGGTGCTACATATAATGGGGAAAAAATACTGTGTGCTTAGCAAAAAAACAACCTACTAGAATTCTTCAGAATTATCATCCCTCTCCCCGCCCTCCTCCCGTAGACTAACTGACTTTGTTCTTTTGAAGAAACTGTTTAGAATGAAAGGGATAAGAAATACGGGAAGAGAAACAATGCAGAGAGAAGGTTTCGAAGTAAGAGATGGGAGGAAAGTGTGACTATTAAAAGCAAATTGTGGAAGGGTGAAAGCTGCACCCCAAACTGGATCTATGGGACATGAAATGCCGGCTGCATGTGAGCATCTTGGTAACCAAATAATAAGAAAGAATGTGGGAGCGGGCAACCCTGGGGCAAAAGCTGATGTCAACGTATCCATTCATCTTAGAATTGAGACTCTGATCTGTCGTTCCCAAGGCCAGATCTACAGATAAACTTTCTGTCTTGGGCAGAATAGATGGCTGAGATATCAGAGACAGAGACTGAGGATATATCCCAGGAGCCTGTTGACACAGAGGCCCTGATAATTAAAGAGAAGTTCCAGCCGGGGGTGGTGGCTCACGCCTGTGATCCCAGCACTTTGGGAGGCTGAGGTAGGCGGATCACTTGAGGTCAGGAGTTCAAGACCAGCCTGGTCAACATGGTGAAACCCCGTCTCTACTAAAAAATACAAAAATTAACTGGGCATGGTGGCACGTGCCTGTAATCCCAGCTACACAGGAGGCTGAGGCAGGAAAATGGCTTGAACCCAGGAGGCGGAGGTTGCAGTGAGCTGAGATCGTGCCACTGTGCTCCAGCCTGGGCGACAGAGCCAGACGCTGTCTGAAAAAAACAAAAAAAACCAAAGGAGTCCCTCAGCGCAGCCAAGCCAGGAGGCTGTTGTGCAGGCCTGGCTGCTGGTGCATACCCACAGGGGCTGTAGACCCCACGGGGGTGGCCCCGTGGAAGCAAAGGTACAGGAGTGAGCAAGGGTCACTTGTAATATCAGCCGAACCACACCCTGGAGAGGCTCTCCCAGCTGCTGGGCATCCTAATCCTGTGCATAGTGTGGACGAATCAACAGGAGACCTGGAAACACGCAGAACAGACATAAGGGCAGGGAAAGACATGGCGTCATAGGCAGAGCTGCTGCATGGCCAACGCTCTCCATTCCCATAGCATCCACATGCCCTGTGCATCTCCCGTGCAGCCAGCAGAGGGTAACTCTCTGTACAACTGTGGGCCCAGTGCACACAGTCAGCTGGAAGAACAAAAGCTAAAAATGTGAATCTTACTAGAACCTGGTTAAACTTTTCTTCCTCAAACTTAAAATGACTGTTGGTTTTACCAGGAATTAGTTCACCAACTCTCGGGATGCTTTAAGATTTGGATGTGCACCAACTCTCTTGGGATGCAGAGGCTGGTGTGGGAGGAAGGACAGGCATTTCCCGAGAGGTCCTGGGGGACCCTGCCGCGGTCTGTGATAGCACTGACTTGTTTGAACAGTGTGGCGGTCAGAAGTGAGTCCATTTTCCCTTTAGTAGATCCAGTAGGCTGTCGTGAATATTCTGCCTCGATAAGGCTCCTGGTAAGGAGAACAGGCTACGTAGGGCAGAGTGTGCCAGCAGTTATCTTCTCAAAGGCACTGGCCTACAAAAGACGGAGCCTGGGAATGAAGTGCAACGCGGATCCTGGAGCGCTGAAGTCTCCAGCAGTGGTGCTGTTCCTCCCAGGTTACAGATTAACGAGTTGTTTCCCTGCCTTCAATTTCCTGGACAATGTGTGCTTGCTTCCTGGGGATAAAAGGCAGGGCTCCAGGAGGGTTTCTCTTTGCCCAGGTGAAGCACAGTGGAGCTGTGCTTTCTTACTGCAGGTAAGCGGTGAGCAATCGGAGAACACAGCATCTGGAAACGGGGGCGTCTGTGGCTCCACGACAAGCCTGGGAGGGAGGTTTGTAAATATCCGCAGTGGGGTTGCTGAAGCCAAGCTGATGGATTTTGCTTTTTCGAAAAAAGAAAAAATGAAAACCTCACTTGGTACTTCATTTTGATTAGGAACAACCCTTGCACAGGCGGTGCATCAACAGGCTTAAGAAATCTTTACGAGGTCAGGAGATCGAGACCATCCTGGCTAACACGGTGAAACCCCGTCTCTACTAAAAAATACAAAAAAACTAGCCGGGCGAGGTGGCGGGCGCCTGTAGTCCCAGCTACTCGGGAGGCTGAGGCAGGAGAATGGCGTAAACCCGGGAGGCGGAGCTTGCAGTGAGCTGAGATCCGGCCACTGCACTCCAGGCTGGGCGACAGAGCCAGACTCCGTCTCAAAAAAAAAAAAAAAAAAAAAAAGAAATCTTTACTATTTACTTACCTCGTTGGTAAAAATTAAAATGGCCTCAAAGGTCAAATGTATTTCAAAAAACCATCAAGGCAGGCCGCTCTACAACGAGGCTCCCAGAAAACTTATTTTGGACGCTTTCCTTACTTTTAAGTAACAGCTGAAACTTTCCTGTATTTATCACGCCTGAGATGAAGAGGCTTTGAAGGGCCCTAACCCATGACAGAAGGGGACCCATGGTAAGTCTGGAGGAGATGCTCTAGACTTCCAGTGTTCCCAGGACACGTTCCCTACCAGCACACAGCAGTCAGATGCCACTGTATATAGGGGCTTTGACCTGTTCTTCACTTTGGACTAAAACCATGCAGTGGTCAGAAGCATGGACTCTGGGGGCCTTTGAACCTTGGTTTAAGTCCTGGCTTTGCTACATGACCTTGACGTGTTAATTTTTCTAAGCCATAATTGCTTTGCCTGTATAATTGGGTTAGCAACAGTATCCATCTCATACAGTTGTTGATGGGATTAAATCAAATGATGCAAGCAGTGTGTTTAGTGGGGTGGCAGGGACATGACAGGCTCCAAGAAGAGGGAGGTCTGGATGTAGACCCAGGTCAACTCCCCTGCCTTTGCTCACAAAGGCCATGTGACCTTGTGGCAGCACCAGGCGCTGTCCTGCCTGACCTACTGTTCTGGGTAGGGGAACCCCTCACCTGCTGTCCTCCTGGATCCAAAGCAAGGACTACAGAAGAAGATTTAGAAGGCAGATTATTTTCTAACACTCCAGAGTTTTGCTGTAAGAAGCAAAGTGGTCGCTGGTAGCCTGAGAAATGTCTTGTAGACATTTCCCATGAAGCTGGTCCTGCCTCCTACACACAGGCCATTGGGCACCGGAGGGCCCAGGCCACAAATTCCTCCTCCTAAGCCATTTTTAATTAATTTTAAACATAAAAAATGACCCACTGCTTTATTTTGGTTTTTATTATTGCTTCCCAGGGAATAACTGATCAAACAACAGGTCAGTGTTCCAACTTTGCCAAAATTGGAAATGACTGTGCTAGAAGTTAGGATTCTTGATTTTTTTTAATTATAATTTTTTTTTTAAGAGATGGGGTCTCACTATGTTGCCCAGGCTGGTCTTGAACTCCTGATCTCAAGCAATCCTCCTACTTTGGCCACACATAGCACTGGGATTACAGGCACGAACCACTGCACCTGGCCAGGATTCTTCATTTTTTTGATACACACAACAACTTGGATGAATCCCAAGGGCATTATGTTGAGCGCAAAAGGCCTATCTCAAAAGGTCACATAGAGTATGACTCCATGTACATAATAGTCTTAAAGGGACAAAAGTATAGAGATGGAAAACAGATTAGTGGTTGCCAGAGGGCAGTGATGGTGGGGGTAAGGAGGGCAGGTGTGACAAGGACCAGCACGAGGGAGAGCCTTTTCATGAGAGAATGTTGCATGACTGATGCCTGCTCTGACGAGTCATTGCCTAGGCTGTGCTGGCTGTTAAATATTATGAATATAACCCCTAAGTGTTCCAAGATTTTGTCTTGCATCCTAGAAAATGAAAAAAACCAGCAACAATACACACACAACTCTTTGATTAAAGTTTTATGCTTTCAGGAGTCTTGAAACTGCTTTTTTTTTTTTTCTAAATGTAGGGTCTGTGTTAAGTTTTTTGATTTTAACTGTTGGAAAGAAATCTGACTAGCTTCGTGACTCGTAACCAACTCTTCTTGCTGTTACCATATGGTGTTTCCTTTAATAAAAACATTTTACAGAAATAATGATAAAAAAAACTACTTTAAGCTTTTATAAAAGTTAGATGTTTCTGGCAATAAAAACATCCCTTATAATTATGTAGATGGCTTTGTACCCAGTAAACAGGAAAAACTCTTGTTCTCCTTGCTGTTTTACTTCTAAGAAATGACGATGCTCTCTGTCATTCATCTCTGGACATATTCTGAATCTCTTATTCATTGACCTCACTTTGGATTGTAGTAATGTACACTCAAAGAACCTGTTCTATTCATATATCTTTTAGGGTTCTATTTCCTCTGACTGTTTGCAGTAGAGCAACATATTCAATCTCTTCAGAGCTCTGGCATAGTGTGTCACTTCTGATGAGGGCAACTGCATTCAACAAAAGAAAAAGGACACATCTTAAAAATTCTAGAAGTAGCTGGGTGTGGTGCTCATGCCTGTAATCCCAGCACTTTGGGAGGCCAAGGCAGGAGGATTGCTTGAGCCTGGAGTTTGAGACCAGCGTGGGCAACATAGTGAGACCCTGTCTCTATAAAAGAATTAAAAAATTAGCTGGGTGTGGTGGTGTGCATCTGTAGTGCCACGTACTCAGAAAAGCTGAAGTGGAAGGATTGCGTGAGCCTGCATGAAGTGTTGCTAATATATGGTACCTATGAAGTCTGATTTCATTTCCTTACATTAATTCATAGGGCAAAGGGAAAGTACAGTAAATTTAAATGAATGTTTTCATCCAGAGTAATCTGGCTTAGTGTGGAGGGCGAGAGGAAGGGAGCAAACTCACGTGCTAATGGGAATGGTGGGGACAGAAGAGAGATGAGTGAGATGGGATGCAAATTATTCCACATTACAGCAGCTGAGGTAGTAAACTGGTTTGCCATGTACTTACCCATCACTCTTAGATAACTCTCCCTTCTGGATTAAAAGAGTTCAAGATTACAAAAGTGAGCCAAGATTGCACCACTGCACTCCAGCCTGGGTGACAGAGCAAGATGTGCTCTCTAAACAACAACGACGACAATAACAACAACAGATTCTGAAGGTATGCAGACCAAAGCAACTACTAATGGTGCCACGGGGAATCCGGGCTCTTCTTTCTGTTCCACCATCCTTAGGAAGCAAGCCACTGTCTTCATGGTTTGCAAGACGGCTGCTCCCTCTCCAGTCCTCCCATCAGCAATGCACAGAGAGATGGAAGAAGGGATACGTGGTGAAAGGCCAAAGGGGCATGACAGATAGTCCTCAGGAGACCTCGCCCAGAAACCTCTGCTTATTCTCACTGGCCAAAACTGGGTCACATGACCACCTCTAGGCTGGGACGGGGAAGTTATGCGTGCGGGCTAGGTCAGCTGACCAATGCCATCTGCCACTCACACTATTCCAGAAAGCAGGGAGGGGCTCACTTCCCTTCCCATAGGATCTTATTTCTTTTTGAGACAGAGTCTCGCTCTGTCGCCCAGGCTGGAGTGCAGTGGCACAATCCTGGCTCACCGCAACTTCCGCCTCCTGGATTCAAGCAATTCTCCTGCCTTAGCCTCTCGAGTAGCTAGGACTACAGGCACGTGCCACCATGTACCGTTAGTTTTTGCATTTTTAGTAGAGACGGGGTTTCACTATGTTGGCCAGGCTGCTCTTGAACTCCTGACCTCGTGATCCACCCGCCTCAGCCTCCCAAAGTGCTGGGATTATAGGCGTGAGCCATTGCGCCCGGCCAGGATCTTATTTCTAAAGCCTGTTCTATTTCTTGTTTCCCCCATTGCCTTTCAGGATCCCTTTTGAGTGGCTGTGAGTGTATTTCTGTGAGGTTTCTGAGGCTCAATTTTACTTCCGATGGAAGCAACTATGTGATCTCCCTTCATGCAAGCTCATCTGTGTTGCTAATATATGGTACCTATGAAGTCTGATTTCATTTCCTTACATTAATTCATAGGGCAAAGGGAAAGTACAGTAAATTTAAATGAATGTTTTCATCCAGAATAATCTGGCTTAGTGTGGAGGGCGAGAGGAAGGGAGCAAACTCACGTGCTAATGGGAATGGTGGGGACAGAAGAGAGATGAGTGAGATGGGATGCAAATTATTCTACATTACAACAGCTGAGGTAGTAAATTGGTTTGCCATGTACTTACCCATCACTCTTAGATAACTCTCCCTTCTGGATTAAAAAAAAGGGTATTCTAGCACCTATGTGGTTTAAATTTATGCAAGAGTTGAATTCATGCTGGTCTATATTTAAAGATGTGCAGCCATTTCTATGATAAATAGCCAGGGGTACATGTAATTTAAAAAAAAAAAAATCCCTTGAGGTTAAACTGGAAAAATAGTTTCTAGCTTGTTTTTAAACTAATATCGGTTGAGCTTTTTGCACTTGAATATAATCCAAAAAAATAATCAGGTGACATGTCTTAGAATAAACGTGGACATAACCTTATTCTGAAGGGCTGCCCGCCCTATTTGGGCTGGTCTTTTTAGAGGCAACAGTTGTGAGGAGGAGGAGGAGAATTCTCTCAGCTCTCCAGAGACGAGACTGTGCCACCTGAGGTGGCAGACTCCAGAGATGCCCCCTAGAGATCCCCCCTCCTGCTGTTCCTGTCTTGTGTGGTCCCTCCCACACTGGACCAGGGTCAGTCTGTGTGTTCAGGAGAATATGACGGGAGTGATGGTGTGTCACTTCCAAAGCCAGGCTATACAAGACCCGTGGCCTCTGCCCGCTCTTGGGCCACTCCCTGGGGAATACAGCTGCCATGCTTGCCCTGTGGAGGAGCCCAGGTGGTAAGGAGCTGAGGTCTCTGACCGACAGCCAGGGAGGAACCAAGCCTTTCCTGGCACAGCCGACTGAGCTGGGAAGGGGGTCCTCCAGCCCCAGCTGAGCCTGCGGACCCCTGCAGCAT
The DNA here is from genome assembly GCF_003255815.1 of Theropithecus gelada. NCBI lineage: Eukaryota > Metazoa > Chordata > Mammalia > Primates > Cercopithecidae > Theropithecus > Theropithecus gelada. The sequence goes on along the minus strand of NC_037671.1, from coordinate 8,555,114 downwards.
CAGCTGACATCTTGGCTGCAACCCCATGAGAAATCCACAGCCAGAATCAATCTGCTAAGCCCCTCTGTTTTGGGAGGTAATTCATTCTGCAGCAACAAATAACTCATCTAACATCCTTCTCACTTCCTAAATGGTTCAAGCCAGCTCTCCAATCTTCTTGAGAAGAGTCTTCTAAAAGAAGAACATCAGTGGCTGTCAGGACACTCTTAACTTCCTTATGATTTCTGGCAAGTCAGCATGGGACAGCACAAAGCATGGTGCCACAGACAGGTCCAGCCCCACAGGGTGTGTTCGATAGGCTGGGGAAGAAGGCAGCTCCCAAACAGTGAATTTGAAGGGCTAGAACATTACCACTATTGACCGCGGTTATTAACAGTAAATATTCAGAGCTTCACAAAGGCCTTTCAGACTTCATACTGTTTTATTAGCAGGTAAAAGATAAAAAATTCCTGGGAGAAAACAGCCAGGACTGTATGGTGTACTATTAATTATAACCACAGTGACCACTTCTGCGCTGACACTTCACAGCTTTCTTTCATCTGATCCTCACAACAGTCTCGAGAGAAACGGAGGCCCCGGGAGGTCAAGTACCCAGGGAGCAAGGAGCGATGGAGCGGACGGAGTTGGGAGTGGGCCTGGACCCGTCCTCCTCCAAAGCTCCAAGCCCTTAGTCACCGAGTATCTAGCATTTTCCTTGGTCCAGTCCACTAGTGTGACCTGGTGAGCTACACACACCAAGGGAAGGATCACGGGAAAATGATGTGGAAATAGCACTTGACAGAATCAGAGAATCTGGAATCAAATTACAGTTCTGCTACTTATTAGCTCTGTGGCCTTGAGTAAGTTACTTAACCTTCAGTCATTCATACATAGACATAGTGCATAGATTAAAATTGTATCATAAATGTATGATAAATGCATAATAAATGTAGCCAGGGGTGCATAGAGTAAAAAAGCCCTTGCAGCTAAACTGAAAATTAAAGTTTCTAGGCTTTGTTTTAAAATTAATAACTAATAATACTTTTTTGCATTTTAATATAATCCACAAAATGACCAGGTGACACATCTTGCAATAAATGTGGAGTGAATCTTCTAGAAAGCTGCTTAGTTTATTGGGTTGGTCTTTTTGGATGCAGCAGTTGTGAGGAGAAGAATTAACTACCTATAGCTAGATATGTATACTATACTAACAGTTTCCATCTGTGCGACAGAAGATACAGTTTCTATCTACACTATAGATACAAATTCTGTCTATCTATCTATCTATCTATCTATCTATCTATCTATCTATCTATCTATCTATCTATCTATCTATCTATCAACCATCTATCTCTCCCTCTCATTTACCGAAGAACTCTCCAGGCTCTAATGAACTGTCCTCATTTTGTGTCAATTTCTCTAGGTATAAGATGAATATAATATAATGCCTATATCAAAGGGTTATTAAGAAGATTCAGTAAGATAATTTAGATGAGGCATTTAAACTACTATCTGGCTATGTTAAGTGCTACGTAAGTGTTCCCTGCCGTCATCACCATCATCTCTCTGCTCGCTCTCTCCAGAGAGGGATTCTGATCTGAAGGGTCAGATTCTGGGGCCAGCTGGCTCTAAACTAGAGAGCACATGCCTGCCATGTGTTGCGACGGTGCCCACAGATGCACGGCCCCTCCTGACACCCTCTCCTTGCTTTACGTCACAGTGGAAAGAAGACTGAAAGCCCAAGGCTTGCTTCCTTCTCCCATGTGCTTGAAGTCCTAAAGAGGACCAGCTCTTTCCTATAGGACAAGAGCTGGCCATGGCTTCCTTTCTCAGGATAATGGGGATTCAGGATTGCAGGCTCTTGTGCTCCGGTGGTCAGACCCCAAGTGCTGGTCTGTGGCGGGCAGGAAGAGGTCTCTTTGGCCTTTAGGACAGGGGTCCTGCTCCAGCCTAGCTTTCTAGAATTCTCAGAATGATACAGGGCTGTATTTCCATCTGCCACTGGAACTTGCCAAGAAGTGATGGCCATTGTCCACAGCAGGTTTTGGCAATCCCAAGTCCCTTAGCTATGACACCAATTTAGCACTCTTGAATCCCCTGATTACTTTTTACAACAGCTAAGGTGATTATAATAGCAGGTATTTCTTGTGGACTTACCATGCACTAGACATTCATATATGCATTCACTTAATTCTTACAACAACTCCAGTGGCAAGGCTATTCCAGTCCCTACTCCATACATGTAAGAAAACGAAGTCCAGAGGGGCTACTGATTTCACAGGGTTACACAGTAAAGAACTAGGATGGGACCAAAACCCAGGTCTCCCTCACTTTGGAGCCAGTGTCCCCCATGGTCAGTGGGACCTGTCAGTGTGTGGCAGCTATGGGATCTCTGATCTGATTTCATGACATTGAGGAAAAAGCAGACCGGGGGGTACAGCATGGACTCCACAGTGTTGCCAAGACTCAACTCTGTGCTACTAATCTTTGTTCTTGAGTAAAGGCCATTAAAGACTGGAGAGTCAGTGTGATTAAAATTAGGGCAAGGCAGTGGAGAGGAGGGAGAACAAAAACAAAACATAAACTCACCTGTGGCTATGAAATGTTTTTGGTATTTTGGAAGGAGAGTCAAGGGTTAGGATGGAAAAAAAATCAGATCTTCTTAGAGCAAAAATTACCTTTCCTGGTTCGTGGTATTGCATAGATTAAAGAAAATGGGCCACGTGACCTCCTACTGTAACTTGAAATGATTCAGGACACACTCCACGCTTAACTGACAGAACTCCAATTTCCTCTGTTGAAAACCAAATCCCATTTTCACTTGTGGGTATTCCATTCATCTTTGCTTTTTTTGGTTTTTTAATTACACAGCAGAAAGTGCTACTGTGATTTCCTCCCCATGTCACGATGGCAGTATTCATCAAGAAGTTTTTAATTCTACACAGCAATTGCTTCTCTTCAAAAATCTAATTTCAATCTCTGCAGAGGCAGAAGGGTAGGATTTTTTGACCCTGAGGTTAATTATCTGCAAATAAGTTAAAATCACACAAAACCTCTTCCTGGGAAAAGGGAACCCAAGCCCAAGCCCTCCCTTCGCCTGTCTGGCCATTGGTGGTGGTGTGGAAGGTGAGGCTGGGCCAGGCATCACCCAGCCAAGGGGGCGTGGGGGCAGGACTGTCTCATGATGGTTGCATTTTCAGAGCCTGGTACAGTATGTGGCACGAAGGAAGAATTCAACAACGGTGGAAGTGATGCGAAGTGAAGGCAGAGTGAATAGAAGAACAGGATTTGAATCATTCCTGATTTTTTGTTTTTCGAAGTGTATGAAAAGGTCCTATCTCTGGAGGAGAAAAGAAAGAGGGAAGTGAAGAGGAGACTCACTGGGAGCTGTCCAGGAGCTCGTGACTGGGGCTGGAGTCCGGCTGACCCCTGGCAGGAAAGCTTCATGTGTCTGGAGACCAGGGTTCTTGCTCCCAGGCTCGGCCCCTCGGCACTGTGCTGCTTTCCTCCCTCCTCACTGAGAACGTCTACTCTTCTTTCCAAGTTCTCTGATTCTCTCTCCATGGGCCCAATATTCATTTCATTCATGGTCATTTATTCATTTGCGGAACACAATCTGTGTGGTCTGATACTGAAAGCTGGGGGAATGGGTTGCAAGGGAGAGGAGCTACAGAGATGAGAACAATGAGAGCCAACAGGTGTTGTGTGCTTGCTATGTGCCAGGCCTGACAGCAACGCTTCCCCAAGCCTTAACCCGTCTAATCCTCACTACCTCCCTAGGAGGCAGAACGCATATGGGTCGCTGCCCTCCACGGAGGGCTGCAGTGTTCACCACTCTGTCACCGACATGTACCTCCCTCAGTCATGTGGTAGAGCTGGGACACAGACCCTGCTCTAGAGCCATTTGTTGACACTGTCACTTTCAAGGACTGTTCTTCACTTTTGTGTCCCCAGCATCCAGCATAGTGGCTGGTACACAGCAGGTGCTGAGCAATGTTTGCTGTGTTATTTAAGCAACTTTCAATCCAACAAGAAAGGACACTCACATAAGAAGAACACACAACTGTGCATGAGGAGCATCGGGGACAGCTGTCTCAGTGATGGGGTCAGCAGGACCCTGAGGAGGAGCACAGGAGATAGGGAGGCAGAGAGTATGAGGGTCTCATACAGCCAGGCCCATACAGCCCAGATGAAACATGAAAGAATAAATCACATTAGGACACCAAGAGGGGGAAAGGGTCCCAGCCATGGCTAGCAAATGCTGAGGACCTCAGAGGGACCAAGGGGCCCCATTTTTCTGATCTTCAGTTTAATGAGAAAGGATGTTGGAGAAGACAGACAGAGATCAAACAGTGTGCCCCAAAGGGAAAGATCCATAGGTTTGGGTGGAATTTCACCGCAAAGGGACTTTGAGCTCCAAGTACACGATACGCCCTGGCTTCTGCCCTGCTATGACATGGTGCTACTCATAGAGGAGTATGCAGGAGATAAAAGGGTACAACAGAATAAAACTGTTCATTAAAAATCATACTCCTGTGTGTGAAAAGTGCTCAAAGAATGGCACCCATGGCTTCTAATCCAAGGGGCAGGAGCCCAGGGCGTGAGTGCAGAAGCAGGAGACATAGAACGAATCTGGGGAGCAAGAGGATTGAGGATCTGGGGCCATGGTCTCTGAGGGGACCAAGGAGACAGCCCCATAGAGGAGGAGAGTCTGGGGGGCTATACAGAGAGAGAGGAGAGCTGAAAACAAAGAGGAGGAAGAAGGGAAAGAAGAAGGTACACGGAAGAGAAGGAGGAGAGAGGAAGGAAGGAAAAACAGGAGCGGGGCTTGTCTTCCTCTGAGTAGGAGTCCCTGGGGTCTGTCCAACACACTCAGTCTCATTTTCCCAGTTTCTTTATGCCTCTTTTAAAAAGCCCAACTCCCAGTTTCTCTGAAATGACCAATGCTTGTCACTTTCTCAGATCAGCGGACTCTCCTGAGAATCATCGGGGGCGGGCTGTATGGTGGGAATGCACACACGTGCTCCAGGTCTCAGTGTTTTCTCCAGACTAATGAGCATGTAGTCATTAGGGCTGATGCTTTCAGAGCCAGCAGCGTGGGTCTGTGTCCCAGCCCTACCACTCAGTAGCTGTGTGACATTGGGCAAGTTACTCAACCTTGCTGTGTTCCAGTTGCCTCATCTCTAAAAGACCATCCAGGGCTGAAAGGATTAACTGAGTTAATCCATATAAAGCTCTCAGAACAGTGCTTGAAACATAAGTACGCAGTAGAACTGGCAATCATCACTGCAGTGATTAGGGGAGGTAAGATTACTACTACCAAAAGAACCATTTAACAAGGGTGAGCAAGTGAAGACCTCGCTCATGACCTCTGAAACATTGCCAACCCTTGCATAATCTGTCCTTTGTGAGGAATATTTTGCTCCTCTTAGAAGGAGGTTTAATTCCTCTCTGCTGGCCCTGTGCTGGGACATATTAACTGATGATGGTGAATTACTGCCTTGTGACATATCTTTGGAAAATAAATCTAAGAAAAACTTAGAAAATCTAAGAAAAATCTAAAAAAACCCTCTTTGTAATCTAGAAAATCCCTTTTCTACATAAATAGATCTAGGACTGGGTTAAGTGATCTTCCTTACGACCAAAACATTTTCTTCTCTCTTTTCCATTCTTTCTTCCCTCTGGTCTCAAAAAGGCAGCAGCTATCTTCTTCCCAAGTATCTTCCCCCAACTGTGTAGTACCTTGGATCTTATCCAGCTTGCTCAGTAATTATCTCCTCCATCCTCAATCAATCAATCACGCTCTCTCACTGCCTCTCTCTCTCTAGAAAGCCTCACAGTTGGAGTCTGTTTAGCTCCCAAGGCACTACTGTCCCAGGATGGATACTGGGCAGCCCAGCTACATGGACAGATGGACAGATCAATGGGTAGGCAGACAAGTGAATAATGAACAATTATAAAACATTTAATAAACAAACAGACTGGCATATCTTTAAAATGGGCGGGCTGCCTTGGTGTGATTCCTGTAGACCAGCGGTTCTTATCTGAAGGGAATTTTGCTCCCTAGAAGGCACTGCACAATGACTGAAGATATTTGTGGCTGTCACAACTGGGATCAGGGGGTTGCTCCTGGCATCCAGTCAGCAGAGGCCAGGGATGCTGTTAAATGCCCTATAATGCCCAGGTCAGCCCCCATGATACAGAATCATCTAGTTCAAAATGTCCAGAGTTTTGAAAGGCGGCTCTTAGGAAATAGGTGTTTTTAGGGTAAGTGAAGGAGCATAGGAGTCATTTTATACTTGAAAATATGTGCCTTGAAAGCATACATACAAAAAACAAAAGCAAAGCAGAGAAAGAAGCCTGTGCCTAAAGAAATGAGGGCACAGGTACCTGTGGGTCACCTACACATCCATCCTTGAACGCGAAAGAAGGGGGAAAGGCAGACGCAGTCTTCTGAGTACCGAGGAGGACAAAGCTTTGCAAAAGAGCCTAAACATTTTCTAAAAGAAAAATACAATGAGCATAAACCTCATCTTTGGAAAATATCATGAACAGGTGCAGGCTGCTTTTTCTGGACAAGCTCCCTAGCCTCTAAGGTGAGTGTCTACTAGGCAGCCTTTGCCCATTTCCTACAGTGATCCCACTCCAGTGTTCTCAGACCCTGCTCTCTGGGATGTCCATGCCCCCATCCTAGGGGCAGGCTCTCAGCCTTGCCTCTGCTCTGCCCGTGGGAGGGCTGGGACAGTCACAGGGCCTCACTGGACACCTCCAGAGACTGATGATGCTCTAGGGACACCTCATTCATTAGCACAAGCTATTCATTTCCCTTACTTCGAGAGGAAGGTGAGTCAACACATACTCAAGACCAACTCCAAACACCAGCTGCCCAGGGCCTGGCTCTTTCCTGCAGCAGGAAGATTGATTTCGCCTGGGACTAAATGCCTGCTTTGCTTAAGTGCCCTTTTCAGTTAAGTTGTGAAAAATGGAAATAACAGCCATCTGCAGTATGAGTGTGCACTGCGGATGCGGAAAGCCATCGAATCTCCTGCCAGCTTCCCAGGTAGCAGGCGTCCTAGCAGGCTTCAGAACAGGCCACTGTCAAGAGCGCACCAGCCAGTGCTGGGGACAAGGAATATCTCTCCCCTTCTACCACCTTCAAAAGTCAGTGAAAGGACAGTGGTGAGCTCAGGCAGGGTTTCAGGGTTTCAGGGCAGGCAATCCCTGCGGTGTAGGGTTGCCGAGGGAGGCCAGCGCAGTGGCTGAGAGTGGAAAGTTTCACCCAAATCCGCAGCTCACGTCGGGAGGGTACCTGGTTCTTTTCTGAAGAAACCCAACCACGGGAGGCTCAAGACTGGACCTGTCTCTTCTCGTACTCTAAACCCAGCCTCCATTTCCTTCCTCCAGCTCGGCTTTTCTGAAGGAGAGGGAGCTGTGTATACTGAGCCTTTCTTTATGATTTAAACCAATTTGCTGCTAGTTATAGCTATCCACGGCGCACAATGTGTTTTTCCTGTCACTTACTGCAGGCAGAGAATCATGTGAGTGTGTTCTCAGCTTTGCCAACAGCAAAAATCATTTCGAAGAAGGAATCCTTCTTCCATGAGGAGAATTACTCCCTGTACCTCCTCACCCCCTCCCTGTCATGAATAAACAGTCATTTTAGCGTTCGCAACCCTCACTTCAAAAACAGGCAAAGCAAAACAAAAAAACCAAAACAATAAAGCTTTAATGCTCCAAAATCCATAATCCCCCTCCAAATGTCACTGAGTGAAAGCACTCGAGCCCCTTCAAAGCCCATTAGCAAGCCAAACCAGCCCATTCCCAGCTATCACACTATTTGGAAACAAACCCAAATTATTGGGTGGAATTGCAGGCCTGGCCTGATTCCTCCATTTAAGTTTCTCATGAAAACTCTCTCTGTGATCGGAAACCCTGGCTACCATTTGAGATGAACAAAGGATGCAGACGCTGTTGATGAAACATTAATGACCAATTTGCAAATGTTCTCGGACCCCTTTAGTTCATCGAGGGGCCATCAAGGCGGCATCCACCCATCTCTCCCTTTATTCTTTGAATTATTTAGCATCCATTAAGTGCCCACAGTGGTAAGCTAAGCTCCCAGGGACCTTTCACCCCAGCGCTTCCCCTCTAACAGCGTCATTCACCTGGTGGCCCTCCCAGCTGCATGGGCAACTCAACCTTTGCCTTGAGGCAGGAAGCTCATTTAGAAACCAGTCTGTTGGTATCCCTCGCATTACATAGCCAAGTGCTGGGGACACATGGCAATGAGCAGAATGTATAGAAGCTCGAGGAAGTGTTTTGAGCTGTCACAGTGCATTGGAAGAAAATGCACCTGAAAGTGTGATCCTTGTGGCACTCCAATCAGCGAACTCCTCAGACCCACTTTATCTGGACTTAACTCATCAATTGGGGCATGTATTAAATATGTATGGGTGCCACAGTAGCCCAAGCATGGCCTCAGTAGGAGGACAGAGATATAGTGACACTGCAGGCAGGGCTGAGCAGGGCTGCAGACTCAGAGATATAGTGACACTGCAGGCAGGGCTGAGCAGGGCTGCAGACTCACAGAGCCAAGTTCTGAACACACGGAGACCGCTGAACGTACTTTCTTCCGTCACCCGAAACCCACGAGCGTGGCATTTTTGGTCTTTACTTAAACAGAAAGTCTCTGACCTGGACTTTCCTGCGTTCTGGCCAGTCAGCACCCTGCCTTTGAAAAGTGTAACAAGTATAAATGACAACACTGCCACAGAGAAAGTAGCCGGTGCTGTGAGACAGGCACAAACACAGTGTTCCAGGAGACCAGGGGAGGAGGGAAAGTTCTGTGCAGAAGAACTGGGTCCAACCTCATAGAGGAAGCTGCATTTCAACCATCTGAACCACTGACTAAAACTAGTGATGAGAGGCACAGCCCCCTCCCATGCCCACCCCTACAGCAGCAGCCACCATTACTGTTGACTTAGCAGCTTCCCGGGTGCCATGCACTGCAGTCATGCTTTTCCTACTAGTAACAGCCTGGTGAGGAAGGTAGGTACTGCAGAGGCATTGCTCCTTTCCAGACGGTGAAAGTGAAGCTCGATGAGGCCAAGTATCTTACCCAAGACCATACCATTTGCAGCTGACAGTGCTAAGGAGGGTATTTGAACTGTGTTTGTTTTAACCAAGACCATCAGTGTAATAGCCTAAGGATGCTACTTTCAGCCCCTGTCCAGTTACCCAGGAAGCTCACCCTGGAAGGGCCCTGATCCTGAGGAAGCACTGTCTGTGAGGAAGGGAAGGGCCCCCTCTCTCTGGTGCGGGAGCCATTGGCTGCGATTTTCCATTGCTAGAGATGGCGGTGCCTCCTGGGGCTAGAGAGGGCCGAGGGGCTCTGCAGACCAAGGGCAGTTCTGTAAGAACAGACATCCCCCACCCTCTGGAGCCCTCCATCTCTGCTAAAACAATGGCTGCTCTGCAGTCGTGGTCTCTGAGACATAGAGGGATCCTGGGCACACGCTCCCTCCTTTATTTTTTCTACTTTAAAAATATTGTTAAGACAATTGCAGAAACATTAAAGGAAAACTATCGATGCGCTCCTGCGCTGCCTGTCTTAACACGAGCGCCACTGTTGATCTGCGTTTCTTTAGGGCCCTGGTTCATCCATGTTTTCACATCGTGAAGTGAGTCGAGATGGGGCTACTGCGCTCCAGCCTGGGTGACAGAGCAAGACTCTGCCTCTAAATAAATAAACAAGGGTAAGCTGGTATTATAATTACCACCATTGTCGTCATGATTGTTGGAACATGCATTGGAAGGAGGTGGGTGAATCTGGGTCAGTGGTTTCAGGCTTTATTTCATTTATCATCATTGCACAGATATTTGCCCACGTGGCTGCAGAGTCTTCATTCTTAGCCTCATGCTGGTGGGTTCCAGCCATCACCTAGGAGCCCCCTGGCACTGGGCCTGCTGCTGAGAGAGTGAGGCTCTGGAAATTCCTTCCCCAAGTTTACACGTGGGCAGCATGGCCTCAAACACACACAAGTGCACTGTACCCCCTGATGAGGGGCTTCCGGAGGTGATTAATCCCAAGTCAGGATTAAAAAAAAAGATTCTAAAAAGAAAAAAAAAGAGCCAGGTTTCTACTTATGTGAGTGAACATAGCACAGGTGCCGTTTCGAGGAAGGTGGCAGCATACCTAGACTTTTAAAGTCAGGCCTCTGGTGTGCCCTACTGCGAATGACACCCACTGACCCAGATTCACCCACCTTCTTCCAATGCATGTTCCAACAATCATGACAACAATGGTGGTAATTATAATACCAGCTTACCCTTGTTTATTTATTTAGAGGCAGAGTCTTGCTCTGTCGCCCAGGCTGGAGCGCAGTAGCCCCATCTCGACTCACTGCAACCTCTGCTTCCCCAGTTCAAGCGATTCTCCTGCCTCAGCCTCCTGAGTAACTGCGATTACAGGTGTGCGCACCACGCCCAGCTAATTTTTGTATATTTAGTACAGACAGGGTTTCGCCATGTTGGCCAGGCTGATCTCAAACTCCTGAGCTCAATTGATCCACCAGCCTTGGCCTCTCAAAGTGCTGGGATTACAGGTGAGAGCCACTGCGCCTGACCCCAGCTAACCTTTTTAAAGCACTTTTCCACAGCTAGGCATGGCTCCAAAAATGTCACATGCATCAACTCATTTGCTCTTATAAGTACATATCACTATTATTTCCATTTTACAGATGTGGAAACTGAGGCACAGAGAGGCCAGGTAACTCTTCCCACTGCTACTGGCCAGGATTGGAGCATGGGCAGCCAGGCTGCAGAGGCCATGCTTGGAACCATTTTATAATAACTGCCTCGAAACTCAGTTCTAACTTCCTTCCCTGCTCAAAGCTCTTCTCACCTGATGATCATCAAATGCAGTTCCAACTTCTTAGCCTGGCACTTAACACCCTGCACGACCTGCCTCCAAAGCTCCTTTCCAATTTTCTCCCCACGGACACCCTTCAACTTCCTCCATACACCCCAGTGCCCATGTTTAAAGTCATCACACCATCCCCAAAACAGGCTGTGAATTTGGTGATCACTAACCCTCCCTTTCAACTAAAGCAAGCTGCTCAGCACTGTGGTGTGTGCTCTGCATGACCCAGAGAAGATTTCATGGAAATCCCATGGCTTTTAAGTCAGGCCATTGCAAAATACCTTCCCTTAGCCAGAAAACATAGCTGACTATTTTCCACATGTGTGGTAACACAGTAATAACGGGAAACTTCATTTTATCTTTAGAATTTTGTGTGATTATTTGTTTAATAGCATCTGCCCCACTACATTTCAGTCTCCTGGAAGGAAAATCTGTGTCTGTGTCTTGTCTGCCGCCTGGCATGGTGCAGGGCACGGAGTAGATCTAATATAAATTTCGAAAAGGGATGGATGTATTTCATGATACTGTGGAGACCTGAATTAGGATTGATCTCTCAAAATTATGGGGCAGATTATGGCTCAACGTAAAGAAGAATTCCCTAATTACAAAGAGTTGTCCTGAAGTACAGTGGGCTGCTATGCCCGGAGGTTGAGGGGAGGTGAGTGGAGCCTGTGTTGGGGAGGACACAGAAGCCTCAAGATCCTTCCATGAGGGACAGCCTGAGCCCTGGCTGGCCCCAGTAGAGCACCAGGCTCTGGCTGCAGGATGCATCATCTCCTGCCAGGTAGTCGTGAGAGGAGTTCTTCTCCTCCCTTCTCACTAGTGGTGGTTTCTTTTTGTGCCCTGGGGGCTCCATTCCTTGGCTGTGGGCCATCCTGGGACTGAAGAGCTGGCTCTGGCCACCTCATGGGCACAGGCAATCCTGAGACTCAGGCCACAATGGCATCACTATGGTCATGGATATTTCCTGATGACCACAAAGGGAAGGGATGGCTCCAGCCATGGAGTCCTCTGTCATTTCCTGCAAACATTCTGTTATTCCTTGTCCCTGCTAGCTCCTCTTCATCCTGGAACCCAGAATCACCCAGCTCCTCTTGAATCCAGCAGGGAGGGCACCGATGGCTGCCCTCTCCGGTCTCTGATGGCTGACACCGCTGTGCCAATCCTTCCTCAGGAAAAGCGTCTAAGCTGTGGAAGCTGCCTAATGGGGCAGATTCTAAGCCCCATCAGAGAAGTGAAACCATGCAGTGTGGGGAAAAGTGAACTGAAATTTAAAACCCTTGCCTGGAGCGGCCTCCTGTGTAACCCACTGGGGCGGCCCTTCCTTTCCCGCGGAGCCCACTCTTTCTCTGACAGCCCCTGCGCAGTGGGCAGCCCAGCGTGGCCACCACTCCGCAGTGCTCTGCAGGGCGTTTCTGCTGTCTTGGGGGAGTCTGCCTGTCACTAGCAGGGCCCCTCACAACAGACACTGCCTGCTGTGGCTGCTTCTAAAATTCATTTCAAGGCACAGTTTGGCCCAAAGCCCTGAAGCCTCTTTTCAGGAAGAAAGCACGGAGCCTCCCAATTTCATTTTGTTTTCTTACTGCTTGTTCAAAGAACAATCATAAAAGATAAAAATACCATCCCCAGGCAAAGAGAATTTAATTCAAACATTCTTGAGAACAGATTCAACAACCTTTTCCTCACAAGCAAAACAAAAACAAACCTGCTTCATTCTTGGTTTTTCCCAGTTACATAAAGAAAGGAAAAATGCATAGAGGGAGGCAGCGTACACAGGAGAGAGAATTTCCACCTGTGCAGTAAACGTGACTGAGAGACTTGTGACAGCGGTTCACACGCATTGTCCTATTCGATGTTCTCAACGAGCCTGTGAGCGGATCCCGCAACTATTCCACACCGTAGAGGAAGAAGATGAAGACACTGAGGCCTGGAGGGGTCTGCAATGTGTCCAAGGGTGTACGCAAAGCCGAGTTTTGAATCCAGCGGCCTTTTGCCATGACCCATGATGGTACACTTGATATTTGCATAACTAGGGTTGAACAAGCTAGAAAACAAACTTCTGGCATGTAAATGAATGAAATATACAGATATGAGCTTTGTTTCTTTTCTACCCTTATTCTCTTTTTATATCAAACCTAGGGGCACGTACTTGGGTCTGTCATGACCCGCAACTCCTGACACACTCGTGAGTGGCCCATTCATGGTCTGTCACCTTCACTCACTCATCCTTACTTAGTAAGATCACAAATACCCACAAAACACCACTCAGCCCCAGAACCAGAACTCGGATGAGGACTTTTGTCCATCTGTGGAGTCTTCCCCAACTCGTCCTCCTGCCTGCCCCCTCTCAGGGAATCACTCTTCTGAATCCTTGCTTATTGCTCCCTTGACTTCCTTTGTAGATAGCTTTATTCCAGCTCTGAGCTTTTAATAAGTTGTTTATTTTACAAAACGAATACCATGTTGTATGTAATCTTTTGGGATTTTCTTTTTCACTTATATTTACAACTTTATAACTAGGGGTTAGAGTTTCAAACCCAGTGGTGGCCCGCTAGAGAAGAATGGAGGTGGAAGTAGCGTGAGGGGAGACTTCCTGAGGCTACAAGGTGGACGTCACCTTTCACCTTGCTTCACACCCCTCCAAGGACACCCTCGTTGCACTTAGAATAAAATCCTGCTCTCACCTTGGTTTCTCAGGCCCATTCAGGGTAGCCCTTGACAGCCTCACTGACCTTTTCTGTCCCCGCGCTTCCCCCTCCTCACCATGCTCAGCACGGGGATTCTTCTGCTGCCCCTGGAACATTCCCTGTGAGCTCTTGCCGTCAAACCTGGGCTGGCTATCCCAGTCGACCTGCTCTTAAGTTTCATCTTAAATGTCACTGCCTCCGCAGCCTTTCATGGCCAACCTGAGATAGCCCCTCTGTCACAGCACACTGCTTTGCTTTGGTTACAGCACTCCTGGTGTATTCTGTTTATTATCTGTCTTCCCCCTTTACAAGAAAAAAAGTCTTGTCTATGTCAAACTGTATATCTAGTGGGGAGTTTTAAAAGACTGTTCTGCAGACCTCTGGGGGTCTCCAAAACCCCTTCAGGGATTTGTAAGGTCAAAGCATTTTCATACTATTAAGACTTTATTTGCCCGTTTTGCTGTATTGCTGCTTACACCTTTGGTGCAAAAGCCACAGTGGATAACACTGCGGGTGCCTTAGCTGGGATCAAGGTAGTGGCACCAGCTTATACTGGTGGTCACTACATTTTTTACCATCTCACACTTGCAGGGCAAAAAACAACAATTTGTTTCATCCATTAAAGCTGGAAAAAAGGAGAACATTTAAAAAGCACTACAAATTATTACCTTTATTAAGTTTCAACCCTTGAGTACGTCTTTTTTATATTCTGTGTGACTCAGTGGGGAACACACAGAGAGCCTGTGGTACACGCTGAAACACAAGGTTGTCTCAAGGAAATGTGCGCCTCAGATTCAACTGTGAGCTGAACCAGCAACTCTTTTTCAGGGAACATTATTTTTACATGAAAGAAGTACTGACAGACCAATGATGGCAGAGATAATAAATGCAGTGAGCCTGCCACTTCAAGAACTGATGGTATTTTTGGCCAATGATAAAATTCAAGCACATCTGGAAAATTCTCAACGTTGGAAAACGTGTCTCCATATTTCCCAATACTCAAGGCATTCCTGATAGGATTGTTGATGATACTAATGAATGTGACTTTTTGGTCTCAGATAATGAAAAGTGTCGATGCTTCAGAGAGTTACATAACTCAGTGAACCAATATTTCTAATTGAATGATGCATGATTTCACACAATCATTCAAGAGTAAACGATCCACTCGGAACTGCAGGCTAGACTAAAGGATTTCAATGTAACACGTGAAAAATTATACCAGTCATTGACATAATTTCAGATTTCACAATGCAACTAACTTTTAAAAAACTACTACTTGTCCAGTTTTGGTAGAGTGTCAAAGAATGAATAGCCATGATTTTCTCAAAAGGCTATTAACACACTTTTCCCTTTTCTAACAAAATATCTTGGGTAACCAAAACAACTGAGAGCATCAGACTGAATACAGAAGCTGATATAAGAAGCTAGTTTTCTTCTTAGACCAGACCCGAAAAAGATCTGCAAAAATATAAATCAATGTCATTCTTTTCATAAAAATTTTTATAGTTATTTTTCATACAATTATATTAGGTTAACATGCAATGGTTTTATTATTGATATGTTTAAATAAATTAATAAAATCTTTTAAAATGTTTTACTTAAAACATTTAAACTTCAATTTTTTTAAAGAGACAGGTTTCACTATGTCACCCAGGTTAGAGTGTAGTGGTATGATCACAGCTCACTGCAGCCTCGACCTTCTAGCCTCAAGCAATCCTTCTACCTCAGCCTCCTAAGTGGCTGGGACTACAGGCATGTGCTACCGTGTGCAGCTAATTAAAAAAAAAATTTTTTTTGTAGAGATGGGGGTCTTGCTATGTTGCCCAGGCTGGTCTTGAACTCCTATCCTCAAGGAATCCTTCTGCCTCCACCTCCCAAAGTGCTGGGACTATAGGCATGAGCCACTATGCCCAGCCAAAACATTTAAACATTTATATACAGTTTTAATTTTTAATATGTCAATATCAGTAGATATAACCCCACATAAACAAAAACTCTCTGGGGTCCTCAATAATTTTTAAGAATGTAAAGGGGATCTTGAGGCTTTTTAAATTTAATAATCTTGAGACTATTAGGAATGTAAAGGTGATCTAGAAAACTAGTGGTCTGAGAATGCTGCTCTAGTGCCTAGTACATGCTAGGTACTCAATAAACGCTGAATGAATATTGTAAAGACACATTCTCTTTAGAATTTGTCTGCCTTCTGAAGGTTCTCTCTTTCAAAACCGCTCCAATTAACATCTGGAAAACTGATCTGTTTGTTTTATTTTCTTGTGAGCCATAATGCTTTAACTATGGCTCATACATGTTCGAGTAGCACTACTTAGATGAAGACCCAACGGCAAGAGTGTGTAAGCCCCAGAACTCAGAAGTTACCCTCAGAATCACTACAAATGTCTCCAACTATTTCTTATCCTTTCCTTTTCTTTAAGTGCCTTCATCAAGATAAAAATTTAAAACTACTTCACAATGTGTTTAATGTAATTGCTTTTATTTTAACTATTGGTATTGCAGCAGTGTTTTTTTTTTTTTACTGTTGAGCATTGTGAATGCAGGGTGATCTAGCTACACTGCATACTAAACAGGAGCCTAACTACCATTGAAACAGCAGTTTTTAATAGGAAAGCACTTGCCAACTTTTAAAAGTGACTCTCAAGTGTCCTTCTGGAAGACGATAGACATTGTGGTTATATTAATTCTGTGGTATAACAGAGAGTCCACAACGGGTTTGTGTCACACTAAATGGACACCACATTGCAAGCTGTCTCATGTTTAAGCAAACACTATGCTTTACAAGATTATTTCTGAATGGGCTGCAATATATAAAATCAACTACAAGCTTTCAGATGAGCTGAACGATGCTACAGAACCTGAACTTGGAACTACCTTGTCTTGGTAAGATGTACATTCTCTCTTTTAGTGTCACATCAGTGACAAACTGGTGACAGCCACAGCTCTTGGCTGGCCACATTCCCAGAACTTCTGGTAAAGTCCACATAAAGCTCATCTTTGTGGGAGGCCCCAGAGAGTTGAGGCCTCAAGAGGGCACTGAGTTGTGCCCTCGCAACTGCCTTGCCTGAGATTTCTGAAAAAAGGTCTCCTGCTTTCAAAATCCCACATTAGCATCTAAGTGCTATCTTTCAGCTACAGCAGGCAGCTCTTTTCTTTCCTTTCTTCTCTTTTTCTTTTCTTTTCTCTTTTTCTTTTCATTTCTCTTCTCTTTCTTTTTCTTTCTTTCTTTTCTTTCCTTTCTTTCTCTCTCTCTCTCATTTTCTCTTTCTCTCTTTCTTTTTTTTTTTTTTTTGAGACAGGGTCTTGCCTCACTCTGTCACTGCTGCAGTGCAGTGGCATGATCACAGCTCACTGCAGCCTTCACCATTCAGCTCAAGAGATTCTCCCACCTCAGCCTCCCAAGTAGCTGGGACCATAGGTGTGTGCCTCCAGGCCCAGCTAATGTTTAATTTTTTTGTAGAGAGGGGATCTCACCTTGTTGCCCAGGCTGGTCTTGAACTCCTGGGCTCAAGCCATCCTCTTGCCTCAGCCTCCCAAAGTGCTGGGATCATAGGCATGGGCCACTGCACCCAGTCAGGCAGCGTTTACTTCAGACGAGCTTAACTAAATCAGCAGGAGAGGGAGTAAGGTGAGAGACGAATCTCAGATCCTGACCATGATATGAATTGTGATTTGTTCTGCATAAGCTGCAAGCACTTAGCCTCAAAGTGGGATTAGAAATCTTCCTGCCATCTTCCATAGGAAGACTGGTGAGACACAGTGGCTCAGAAGAACCAAAGATTCAGTATTAACAGGAAGATTCTAGATAACATTTCCCTGTTTTGCAACACATCTAACCTGAATTTAATAAACCAGGATTAAATAAAAGCATTTTATTTTCAGATCCAAAACATGAAGCCACACAGCCTTAGGCTGAGAGTCAGATTTCACAAGCTGAGCAGGAACAAGCCCCATTTTCTATTAGCTACTCGGTGTGTCAAGGAGAACTGCAGCTGCAAATTGGGAGGGAAAAGGGCCACATATTTTCTGGTTCAATTAGGTAAGAGGCTTTGGCTTAAAAAAAAATGAGCTTGCGTTCTGAATTACCAGGCTTAAATTTGATATTTCAAATGTCTCTTGTGTGTATACGCAGGCTACAGTCTGTTTCGCCTGGTTTACTGTTGAACAGTGACATCGTCGGAAAATAGGGAAGTTGTTGAAAAGCTATCAGCAAAAATGCCGCCAATACTTGTATCACAGGAAATCTTCAAGGAGAATATACTGTAACAAGTACCTGATAGTCATTCACTTACTCAACAACTACTCAGCCAGATCCTATCATGGGTTCAGTTGGGGGTGGGCGGGCACTGAGAACTAGCAAGATAGACCTAGTGCCTGCCCTTGGGAATTTTTCAGTCTACCAACGAAGGGTTAAGTAAATTATCACATAATTAATACAAAAATAAAACGGCCCTTTAATAGCTGATACTGGCCAGGTATGGTGGCTCACACCTGTAATCCCAGCACTTTGGGAGGCTGAGGCAGGTGAATCTCTTGAGGTCAGGAGTTCAAGACCAGCCTGCCCAACATGGTGAAACCTTGTCTCTACTAAAAACACAAAAATTAGTCGGGTGTGGTGGCACACGCCTGTAATTCCATTACTCGGGAGGCTGAGGTGCGAGAATCACTTGAACCTGGGAGATGGAGGTTGCAGTGAGCAGAGATCGTGTCACCATGCTCCAGCCTGGGCAACAGAGTGAGACTCCGTCTCAAAAAAAAAAAAAAAAAAAAAAAGCTGATACCTTCTCATTTTCCTGCCTTTGCAATATAAGGGCACTAGGGCATGGTAGAAAAAGCACTGTTGCATTCTTAGAAGGCGTTTACTACCGTTATGAGGAAAGCCAGCTCTCTGATGGATAATGGACTTAGGCAGTGCTCATCAATGGCTGTGGAATGTATTAGGTAAAAAAGCCAATGGAGGAATTTTATAATTATATATATTGAGTTAACAACACCTGAATCTATTGATCAATCTCAATAGAATGAAAGGAGAGACAGTAGAGGCACCACTCATCAAGTAGTCTTGCCAAAACCCAAACCAAATGAACTTAAATCTGATCAAGCCTCTAGATTCAGCGACTAGTTTTCAGGAAATACAGAGGATAGAAGAACATGTTAAATGACACCATGGGGAAACAACTGGCAAAATTCCAAACATGGAAAACTGCATAGGGCCAACAACCCAGTTTCTTCAAAAACAACAGAATGACCAGAGAGGGGGTTGTGAGAGAGATATACGTAGACACACACACACATACACGTATATACATATGTATGTTTCTATCCATGGTTCCTGGCTCGTAACTCCCACAACCTTTGTTACACTCTTTTGTTACAACGTTGGGGCACTTTAGGTCTCAGAAGCAGGCCTCAGAAAACAGAATCTCTCTCTGACCTTCTCCTACCTTCTTTTCCCTTGCTCCTTTTTCTCCCCAAGGCAGGATTCTAATCTTTCCCCACCTTTCTCTGATCTACCTTGTCTGACTGTAGGTCATAAGTTCCCCATTTCTGAAGGGGCCCTGCCTCATCCCAGGAGGAAGGAATGCTGCACAGAGAGACCAAGAAGAATCTGAAAAGATAGGACTTGCTGGGTTCCCCCACTCAGTCTATTAGTATTAGATCATACCCTTTGTGTCCACTCACATATCTACATGGTTGTCCATGCTTCAACATGCCTATCCAATGAAGTCTCCATACAAGCTTTAGGAGAACAGTGTATAGAGAGCCTCCAGATAGCTGAGCATGTGGAGGTTCCTGGAGGGTAGTGCACCCAGGGAGGGCACGGAAGCTCCATTCCCCCTCCCCCATATTTTGCCCTCTGCACTTCTTCATCTGTATCCTTTGTTATATCCTTCAAAATAAACCAACAGATGTTGGTACATGTTTCTGAGCTCTGTGAGCTGCTCTAGTAAATTAATCAAACCCAAGAAGAGAGTTGCAGGTTCCCTGAATTATAGCCAGCTGAGGCTTGTGAAGACATCTTAAATGGAAGCAGTCAGGTGAGATGGAGCCCTCAACCTGTGGGGAGGGGGGCCCCATTCCCCTGAGCTGGAAAATAAGACCCCCAAGAGAAATATTAACCAAATGTAAGTGTGGGCCTTGTTTGGATCTAGATTAAACCAATTTTTTTTTTTTTTTAAGTATGAGACAAACATGGAAAACAAGAAAAATCTGAGCACTCTATATGTAATAATTAAATACATTTTTAGGTAGTGGTAGCAATATTGCAGCTATGTTCTTTAAAAGTGTCTTTATATTGTTATAGGTATACTACGTGAGTATTTACAGATGAAATGACATCCCGAATTAGCTTCGAAAAAATAGCTGGAAAAATAAGCGCATGAAAAATGCTCAATATTACTGGCCATCAGGGAAATGCAAATCAAAATTAGAATGAGGTAACACTTTGTACCCACTAGGATGGCTATAATAAAAAAGAGATGATAACAAATGTTAGTGAGGATGTGGAGAAATCTGAACCCTCATACACTCTAGTACAAATATGCAACAGTGTGGCCACTTTGGAAAACAGTTTGGTAATTCCTTAAATGGTTAAACATAGTTATCATGTGCAACTCAGCAACTGCACTCCTAGGCGTACACCCAAGAGAAATTAAAATGAGTCTACAGAAAAACATATATAAATGTTCATAGCAGCATTATAAATAGCCAAAATGTGAAAGCAGTCCAAATGTCCATCAAATAATGAATGGATAAGTATGGCATATTCGTACAGTAAACTACTATGCTGCAATAAAAAGAAATGACGTATTGATACATGCTATAATATAAACGAACCTTGACATCATTATGCTGAGTAAAAGAAACCAGTCACAAGATACCACATATTACATGATTCCTTACATGTGAATGTCCAGAATAGGTAAACTGTAGAAACAGAAAGTAGATCAGGGGGTTTCCTAGGGCTGTGGTGTCAGGAACAAGGAGACTGGGGGCAGTGAGTGGCAGGGAAAGGGCGAGGATTGCTAGGGGGTCTTGGGTTTCTTACGGGGTAATGAAAACATTTAAAAAAATAACCATGGTGATGAATGCACAACTCTGTGACTCTACTAAAAGCTACTGAGTTGTACGCTTTGAAAAAAGCATGCTGGGGAGGGTGTGGGCAGGGGTACAGGTGAAATATAACATGCCATGTGTTGAAAGTTTTTAAATGTGAAGGCTCTATCATCAGACCCCCTGGATCACATCCTCACTCTCAAAATTATGAGCTGTGTGACCCTGGGCAAGATATTTAACCAGTCTGAAACCTAGTTCTCTCAAATGTAACATGAGGATAGTAATATAGGCATGCACAAGTTAAATGAAGTTGATATATTTAAGGCACATAGAACAGTGTCCTGTACATGTAAAATGTCCATGGGACATCAAGTTGTTTTTATTTTTTATTTTTGAGATGAAATCTTGCTCTGTCACCCAGGCTAGAGTGCAGTGGTGTGCTCTTGGCTCACTGCAACCTCTACCTCCTGGGTTCAAGCAATTCTCCCATCTCAGCCTCCTCAGCAGCTGGGATTACAGGTGGTGGCCACCATACCCAGCTAATTTTTGTATTTTTAGTAGACATGGGGTTTCACCATGTTAGCCAGACTGGTCTCGAACTCGTGACCTCAGGTGATCCACCCACCTCCGCCTCCCGAAGTGCTGGGATTATAGGCGAGAGCCACCGTGCCCGGTAGGATGTGAAGTTTTGTTACTCTCATCTGCTTGTCTTTGGGTCAGCTCCTTCAGGAGTGCCCATTTCTTCAGCATCTCCCTCAGAAACCGCAGTCATTAGGGATACCTAGCAGGGGCTCACAAAAGTCTTCCTTTGGTGGCTCTGACCTTCTTAGTTTCTATGATGCCCCTTACCAAGGCATTATCTTCAGAAGGTTTTCCATGACTTAGTAAGTTTGTTTTCTCTTTGATTTTAGGCTACAGATGAAAATGTAGGAGCAGCAGGAAGAGATGGAAGAAGGAGACCAACTGAGTCACATTCATGGACTCTGTGCCAGAGGGCCTGACTCCCCCACCCCAGGGCCACACATGTGGGGACAGCAAAGGATAATAAATCCCATGGATCGTCCTTCCAGACCCTTCCCATGGGTGATGCCATTAGAAGACTGGCTCAACCTGGAGGCAACTGTGTGCTGTTCCTGACATTACCAGACCCGCCCACTCCTCCCTGGATCCCAACATGGCCATCTGCCTGGGTCCTCACTCTTGCAACCCAACGATGGCCTCCTAAATTAGCAAAGTGCTTTGGCTCCTTGTCAATAACAAAAGCTCTTTTTGAACCTCATCAGCGAGACTATGATAAATATTTTATAAATGCCACTCTGAAAGCACAGCTCAACACACACGCACACACACAATGGCGTGTATAGATACTCACATGAGCTGTCTGCCCAGGGATGCAGCATTTTCTCCCCTTCAAGTTTGCTCCCAAACAGATTTATTTTTTAACTTTTATTCTGTTGTACTGTATGTATCAACTGCACAAGGCAATCAGCCAAAGAGATATTTAAACATACGGACTAAATTTCATGTCTTGGAGAACATGGTAGAGCCAGACAGCAATATGATCTTCCACTCTGCTCTCTGGAGCTGCCACCTGGCTGGGGAGGGGCCATGTTACACCTGGGCCAAACCATCCTGGGGCTCCCACTCAGAGCGCCACCCTCATGTCTGCAGCAGCCTGTGCAAATATGCAGAGGCCCCTTGGAAAGCTCTGCGGTGCTGCTTAGCGGTGTTCTTTGCACCTTGAGCAATGCTCAAGACCTGCCCATGGACATACCAGGATTAGCAAAGCAATCTGTAGTACTGATTTTCTGTGGGTGTCTGCATTTGGTATGCTACAAGGGTAAGAGATTGTCAATTACAGTGAAAAATAAAGGTGGTGTTAATTAAATTTATTTTCCTAAGTGTCACCGTCTCCAGACCTCTATTCCTTTTGTGAGGTGAGCAAGTGTGTCCTACAAACGAGTAAGCCAGAAATAAACTTCATTTTAGTGTGATAATATCCAGAATTCACACATTTTTAAGCATTTGCCAAAATAAGTAGTGATTTTACAACTGACTTGCATAAGCTCTTTGTATTCCTCTGGTTTGGAAATTGAAGTAGAACTGTGTATTGTATTACTTTGCCCAGATACAACATTGACACTGATGTTTTACAACCAAAATGCTATCACCTCTAGCTACATACTGTAACCTCACATACACTGTGTATAACTTGCCTTCTTCCCTGTCAAATGTATCCATTTCCAGGTCAAGTTAAAGAGAGTAAAAGTTTAAAGACAAAATCACAAATCAGCAGCTCCACCATAATGCCAAATTGCCAGGACCATTAAAGGTTTGTGATTGCACACTGGATCAGGGTAAGCTAGGGCACACACTGTACATTGTAACATGGCTCTTTCTCTTACTTCCAGAAAGCTTATCAGATGGAAGGATCACAATGGGGACAGTGAAAGTTCTACAGGTACGCTTTTCATATGCTCCATTTTAGATACAAGTAGGCGCGTCTACTGTGTGAGCTTCAGGACTAAGCATTAGTAACAGGTTCCTCTGTGCATGCCTGACTGTGTGTCTGTGTGACCACAGCAGCGATTTGGCAGTGTGAGTGCAGGCGTGCTCTCTAGACCAAGCCGGTCAGGATGACAAAGCAAGGATGGCAAGGACTGGGACAGGTGGGCAGGGAGTTGGAAGACAGGCAGGTGCTGCAGCAGAAAGACTGCAGGCTTTACAGGCAGACGTGCCTTAGTTGGAAGCTTGGCTCTGCCACTTTCCAGGTCTGTAAGTAGGGGAGTGAAGTCACTTCTCCTAGCCCTGTGTGTCTCACATGAGAAACAGGAACCGTCTATATTTCAGAGTTGCTGAGGAGATGGAAAGTGAACAGCAGGTGCACAGTAGGGGTAATGGTGGTTGTAAAAAGTGGGTGAAGAAGCTGCGGAGGTCCATGCCAGGTACCCAGCCCTACCCACTCCCTCATGGACACTTGCCACTCGCAAGAGACTGGGAGGCTTGGAAACCAGAAGGGTCCTGGATGGGCTGACTGCTTATCTCAAGGGATAACTCAAGCTGAAGGCATTGAGTGGCCTGATTTATTTTTGTAATGAAGTAACTCGGGTTTTTAAAACTAAATTCATTATATTATTCTATGGAGCTACTAACATCACTTGTGATATTAGGAATGGCTGTCATAGTGAGGATGGGAAGGAGAAGGAAGGAAAGAAGCAGCGAGAAGTAGGTACTTCAGCTGTGCTGGATATTTTGCTTTGGTCCCTTTTTAATATTTAAAATAATCTGGTAAAGTGAACGCTTGAAAAATGTTTATTGCCTTTGTTTTAAATATTATGTAATTAAGTTTATATAATTACTTTTTAATAAACTTTTTATTTTAGAAGCTTTAGATTTACAGAAAAATTGGAAAGACACTACTGAGTCCCCATATTCCCCCCACTCAGGTTCCCCTGATATTAACATCACACATTAGCCTGGTACATGAGTATGTTAGTCACAAGGAGTGAACCAACATCACGACATTATTTTCACCAGCATCCACACTTTACTCAGATTTCCTTCCTTTTCCCCTGCTGTCCTCTTCCTGTCCGGGATCCCACACTGCATTTGGTTGTCGTGCCTCCTCAGGCTCTCTTGCCTGTGACACTTCCTCAGGCTTCCCTTGTTTTGGGTGGCATTGACTATTTTGAGGAGCATTGGTCAGGAATGTTGTGTAATGGCCCTCCATTGACAAGTGTCTGACTTTTTCCCCTCATGATTAGACCGGGGCTATGGGATTCTTTTGTGTGGAAGATCACAGAGGTTGAGCATTCTCATCACACCATAGCAAGGGGACATTCTCTCAGCATGGCTTCACTCTTGATGTTGGCCTTGGTCACGTGGTAGAAGTAGTGGTCATCAGCTTCCTCCACTAACTCTCTTTCCTCCCTTTCCAACCCCTCCTCTCTGGACAGAAGCCTCTATGTACAGCCCACACTAAAGGGTGGGGAGTTATGTTCCACCTTGTTGGGGGAAGAGTATGAATTACTTGGAATTCCTCTGCATGGGAGATTTCTCTATTCATCCATCCATCCATCCATCCGTCTGGCATTCATTTATATTGGTATAATCGGATGGATTTTTATTTTATACTTCGTGTTATAACCCAGCACTCCATTGTTTATTCCGTTTCTTATGTGTTTCAGCTCTGGCTGTTGGAACTCTTTCAGTTGGCTCCTGTTCCCCTTTGACATTCTGCCATCCCCCAATATTGTGGCCTTTTTGGAGCACCTTCTTATTTTCTGGCATTATGAGATATTTGTATTATATTATTATTGCATTAATTATTGGCTCATATATTTCCTGACCCAGTCCTAGAATAAATCACTTCTCCAAGAAGACTTGTAGACTTGCTTTTTAAGCTGTTAGCAGCTTTCAGTCCAGGGCTGTTCACCACCATTGAAGTAATACCCTTCCTGAGTATCGTACCCAAAGTTCATCCTCCCGTGGCTGCTGGGAGCACAAACTATTCCCTGCTGCAAATGAGCTCAGAGTTTTTTCTGCCTGTCCTTTCTGGAGTTCTTTCCGCAGCTGCCATGGGGGCCCCTATGCTCACACACGTGTCCATCAGTGCCCAGCCGAGGACTGGGGGATCCTCTCTGGAACTCCAGAGCTCTCTCTCTGGGCAGCTCTTGCCTGTCTGGCACTCTGCCTTGAGAATTCCAGATGCTTCAGCATCCCAGATTCCTATCACTGTCTTGTGCATTTAGAGACTCCTGGGCTTTGTGTGGGGTCCCCTCCCTGTGCTGTGGCCTAGGAAGCCCCCCAGGCAGTGAGCGGGGGAAGCGGCAGGGCTCACCTCCATTGCTCTCCCTCTCATCAACCACTGTCCTGGACTACTCTATGTCCAATGTCTGAAAACCCTTGTTGCATTTCTTTTGCCTGGTTTTCAGTTGTTTAAGACGGGAAGGTAAATCCAGACCTTGTGACTCTATCTTGGCCTGAGTAGAACTTCTAATTGACACCAACATTTACCAAAGGGTCCCATTTAGCAATGAGACTGACTTTCCTGGGATGCTAAATAGTCTCGTCATAGTCAGTGACCCACAGTGAATCTCCTGACCAAAGGAGGGACGCAGCTTGGACCGTGCGGCGTTGTACAGCTGCGCTCATCTGTCTCTATCACATATGAGATTGCTCGTGGTACAAAATTAGGAATGGATTAGACTGAGAGGGTCTGAAAGCCCAAGGCTTTCCTACTCGCTCTACAGGACCATCAGAAGGTAGCTGCAGGGAGGGCTGCTGGGCAGGCCCAGCCACTCTCTCAGGAGACAAGGGTCTGTGCTGGCCAGCAGCCACCACGGGTTTTAAATGAAAATGGCCTATAGAAGTGATATGCGTGGTGGCACAAGAAGCCTCAAGAGCCCAGGAGAGCGATTGGTTTCACAGGAGTTCATCCTGGGCAAGCTAAGAAGTGCTGATTAATACGAGCACTCACCAAGAGCTTGAAAACCCACTTGGCTAACAAGGGTGGAAAGTGGAGAACAGGGCTGCGAACGCCCCCTGGGCCTCTGCTCAGTATCTTTCCTTCAGCTCCACTACATCAGAATCACACACACACACCCCCCCCAACAACCACCGCCGCCGCACCACACACACACACATACACACACA
Organism: Theropithecus gelada; assembly: GCF_003255815.1. Classification (NCBI taxonomy): domain Eukaryota; kingdom Metazoa; phylum Chordata; class Mammalia; order Primates; family Cercopithecidae; genus Theropithecus; species Theropithecus gelada. The sequence continues at coordinate 8,528,804 of NC_037671.1, read as the reverse complement.
CACTCCCCACACAACCCCCCCCCCGCACCACACACACACATCCCACAACCACCGCCGTCGCACCACACACACACACATACACACACACACTCCCCACACAACCACCCCC